>NC_083630.1:3232500-3557500 GCF_963584025.1 Labrus mixtus | reverse complement strand
AGAGAACAAAAAAAACCAAAACCTGAGAGATGTTTGTGATGTAGCTGATGGGTACTGCCGCTCTCTCTCTCTCTCTCTCTGTGTGTCTGGCGCCGTGTGCTTGTCTTCAAACACACTGTAGGACACTGTAAACTCTGTTATCTTAAAGCGCCGTCTCTTTGATCCTGATCAACACTTCACTGCTCCACAATGTGTAGCTGCAAGCGTCGGCTCACTCTGCTTAAACAAACAGCAGCTTGATGCTGCGCTTTGAGTTTACTAGCCAGCAGGCAGATAAAGAAGTGACTCAACACCAGTGACACCAGAGTCTGAGACGTCTGCCGGCGTCCAAACCCAACATGAAGACATGACAGTTATATAATCATTAGGACTGTTGATGATTATTTGGTTGAAGTCCAAATAAAAAGAAGAAGATTCAAATCATGTTTGTACTTATTTGTGGAGACGGTGCCTCTTGGATCAGGGAACCCACCTTCAGTTTGAACAAATACTCGTACAGTAGTTGTGAGAGGAAATCCCAAAATAACATGATCACAACTTGATTTGATCAAGTTATATGATCAAATGTGGCTTTGCAGGACATACCAAAAATATCTGGTGTATAAGACTCGCTTTTAAACCGTCATTTTTCATCTAAAAATCGCGCTGCGGTCAACCAGAGCGACCAACATATCGGTATAAAATCAGAGACGTCCATCGTCATGACCCTGTGTTCAGCCGCCACTATCACCCGCTGCACACGGCCTGAAGCGATTTAAAATGTGCCCTCTTTCATCGTGTATAGCAAAGGACCGCTGCGCAAACATCCCGGGATACATGACGACACGGACTGAAGAAAGTCTCCCTGATTTCTGACTCTGTCCGCTGTCCTGTCTCTCCAATAAAATGCTCCAAAATATGTCTTAAAAAATGCAATTAAAATTCTGCGATTTATTGCGGTTAAATAAACGCGTTGTTTGACTGACCAAATGTGAATCCTAATAGATTCTAACAGTGTATAAAAAGTAATAATTTATTTCACAGTCCATTTTTTAGAGCTGTATGTTGAGAGCCACGTTCACAGCTGTCGTCTGCAGGATGTGACCTCCAACACGGCATCAGGAGAGAGCTTTAACACGTCACCTCCAGCGTCTGGATGGAAACGACTGTCTGATGTCCACTTTGCTCGGTGCAGATGAGTGACAAGAGATGCACAGTGACACGGGGCAGCACGTAAAGCTTTTAACCAGCAGCAGACTGAGCGTGTCCCTCCTCCTTCACACATGACCGAGTCCTGAAGGAGGCGAGAGTGCCAGTTATACCTGACTGCAGGGCAGACATGTACACATGTACAAGGACATACACAGACACACACACATACAGGAAGTGGTGTCTCCATCCCAGGAGAGAGTCTGGACATCAGTCTGAGCAGCAGAAAGCACGCTCCATCAGTCCACAGGGGGACCATCGGAGTAGCAGCAGTCCTCCTTCGTCTGCGTCAAACTTGTCACGCTGTCCTGGAGGAATATTTCCACTCCGTACAATAAACTTTAATGGATTTTTTTCTTACTTTGCAGGGAGGGTAGAAATCATAGCAAGTTCTCAATAAGTGTGCGATTAAATGCTGCAGGAGTGATACATTTTTTAATGCATACATTTTTTATGCATGTTAACAGGGTTGTATAACTTTGTGGCTCTATTGTACTCCGAGAGGAATTCAAGCTTCAGGGGGGAGAAGGATTTTGCAGATATTTTTTTTTGCACACTGTACGCTGGTGCAGAGTATGATTTATGAGGTACACACCCTCCAAATTGCGACTAATGAATTGTTTTGCTCCAGACTGAATTCAAACCCCCCCCCCCCCCCCCCCCGTCGTTTTACTGCCTTTGTTAAACATGGGTTAACTGCTACAGGAATTGCAATCGATGCTGAGGTGGTTAATGAGTAAAGCAGAATATGAAAGATTGATTTGCTCCTGGCCTAAGTGGGATTTATTGTGTGTGTTCTCACGCCGAGGCCTTAAGATTAACCTCATGAGGTTCATGAATCCATATATTTGCTTTGAGATGCTCACATCTGTCTGCACCTCTCACATCGGCCTCCTCTTCCTCCTCCCCCTGGCTCGTGTCGAGCCGAGAAGAAGAGGGGGAAAATGTGGCACACACCTGCCTTCAAACGGATGAATTCAGCCTCTCCAGGGGTCAGGATTCTGTAAATATCCCCTCGCTCTTGTTAACGTGTCACGGCTTTTAAATGAATCAACAAACGGCCCACCTGGGACTCATGGGAAAGAGAAAGGGGATCTCGTGGGTGAGAGGGAGGGAGGGAGAGGGCGCAAAGAAGAAAAAAAATGAAAACACATCCTGTCCGCTGCTCCCGTCGTTATTTTTACAAGTCTTTACGACTCAATTTAGCGGATGGGGGGGGGGGGGTGAGATGAGTTAGAGGGGCTCCCTGAGCTGTCAGAGAGCGAGCCACAGTGGCGGCAACGGCGGCGTGGGGGTTGGGGATCAGAAGGAGGAGGGTAGAGGCAGAGCGTCCTAATCAGGCGAGTTTATTCAGATCAACGTCGCTCTTTAAGTCGGCTTCACATCTCAGAAAGTTGAAGAGTGAGCGCTCAGCAGAGGAAACCAGAGACTCCTCAAAGAGACTCCAGCTTCACTTGACTTTCAGGGCGAGTTAGCATGAGCGCTGCATGTCAATTTAACATGCTTAGCATCTTTTTCATCTTCGCCGTTTTGTCCTGTGCATGTTCAAGCCGTGATTTCTGATGAAGAAACGTATCCAGAAAAATACTCTTTTAAAAAAAAAAAACCTCTTTGTTGTGTTGCTTTGAAACATGCGCTGAGTGTGCCAGGTGTGTCGGTACTGGAGGAACATTTAAAGGAGCATGTGAGGGGATACCCAAACACACATGAGACTGAGCTTAAACATCCACACATCCAGAGGCTGAGAAAAAAGCAAAAATAGTGTCTTTAATTAAGACAAAACAAAAGGTGCTCACAGGACAAAAAGGTGAATCGAAGGAGCAGCACCAATGTTCCCTAAACTTTAGCACCAACTGGAGTGTGGATGCAAACTCTGGACAGTAACAGAACTGTGACATCACACCGACATCCTGTGACGCCCTGTGTGTCAACATCCTTCAGGAAAAGATTGTGTTGTCACTTAAACAGAATGAAGATGTCGATAAAGTAAAAAAACAAACCAGATTTCTATGACAGATGGTTCAAACCGATGTGCTTTCCTCACCTCGGAATCTCCGGCGGCCTCGCTCTGCACCACACAGGATTAAAAAGGGCAGCTTCTTCTTGAGGAAGTGACGTTGACATTCGTCCAGTGGGAGACTTTATGTCTAGCTTTGTCTTCCTCCCTTGCTTTAGAAAAGTGATGGACGTGTTTTCTCTTATTGCATTCAGGTGGCTGAATGGCTCCGCATGGTGCTAATACTGCGCTCTAATTTGGTCTTTTTTCTCCAGCAGCAGCTCTGATAGCACCGAGTTAATGTGACCGTCTCCTCTTTCCTTTTTTTCCCCCTCCATCGTTATTTCAGTCCTATCGGGAGCACACGCACGCACGCACACACACACACACACACACACACACACACACACACACACACACACACACACACACACACACACACACACACACACACACACACACACACACACACACACACACACACACACACACGCGCGCGCGGAGGGGAGGAGGATGTCGGTAATTAAAATTCTGTTCAGCATGACAACGCTGTTTCATGCCTCATTTTTGGTCACACGTGGGATGAATGCGGGAGGAGAGCGGAGACTTTAAACAGGTGAGTAGACGGAGTGCATGCTGCGCTACCTGCAGCACACAGGTGGAGAAACACACACAAACACAGCCCCATATTATCAGCACCATATGTGCATGTGGAACATATGTTGTGTGCTTGATTATTGCCGAGGCTTTCATGTCTCATGTGCACTCCAAAAAAAAAAAGAGGGTTTAGTATTCAGACCCGTCAAACGTGAATGTTTTCAAGGGTTTCTCGTGTACTATACGCTCCTGATGCATGTGCTGATTCTGTGATGTGTTTACTCACTGGAAGCAGGAGAGGGAGGGGGAGGGAGGGGGCAAAACTGAGCCTCCTGGGATGCCGTCCACAGGGCTTGTCAACTACTGTCACTCAGCCATCAACCCCCACCCCACCGTACTCACATCCCATACTCCCCTGCTCCAAAACAAAGAGCGGCAGCCAAGCAGCTGCATCCAAAGGGAGCGCCACTCCGCCAGTGTTTAACCTCTGCTGCAGCTTCTCTCTGTCTCACCCGCTCTCCCCCCATCCTCCTCCTCCTCCCCCCTTCATCAAAGCATTTCTGGCTATTTTGTTTCCTGGCTCTACAGAGAGTTATTGCTCATGACAACGATCACGGTCGTTTATTTTCTCTCGGCAGCCCCGGCCTCTGTATGCACGCCGGGCTAGTATTACCCTATGATATTCAAGCGCTCTCTATTAAATATGCATGAACCCTGGAGATGAAAATTAATTTTGGGAATGTTCTCTCCCTCTTTCTCCCCCCTCGCTCTCACTCTGAATGTTCAAATATGCCTTCATCTGCCTTTGTGTCAGGCCGTGAGTTCATTATTTCATTTGCGCCGCGTTGGTGTAACACAACACAACGTGCGGGGCGAACAGCCATGTGGAGATATTGATCTTGTTTGAGAAAGGGGCAACGAGTAAAAAACAAAAAGAAACAACTCCGGACAGAAACACACGGCGCAGGGAGCAAGTTTCCAGAGAAGTTTTGCACAAGTTCGCCTTGAGCTCTTATCAGTCATGAATATTTAGAGCCATAAAATGGGAAAATATTAAATTGAATTATGCATGTATGAAGCGATGGAAATCTGCAGGAGGACACTGCAGTTCCTCCTCAGTCTTCTCCGTGCTCCATGATCTTCTCTCCTCTGCGCTCAGGATGCCCAGACGACCTTCAGACTGCAGACTGGGGCACGCGTGTGGGTGCTGTAACGCCGTCTGCCCGTTCCCGCTGCATGCTAAATTACAGTATTCCTGGGTAAAGAGCATGCAGGAGAGTGAAAACATCAAAAACGAGGCAGACACAGACGGGCAGGCTGAGCAGGTTGTGTGGGAGGTGAAGCCAACACGAGTTGACGGATGAAACAGGAGCTGCTTTAAGAAACAGAACGCAGCAGAGGAGAGGTGTTTTCTCTCCGAGGTGTCTTTCCAAGATCTCCTCTGAAGTACAAATACAGATGTTCTGCTGGAGCAACATCCTCTGTACTCCACTGCTTTGAGACTCAGTATGAGTCCAAGTCGCTAAATCAAGAGTGTGAGTAAGTTTGACACATATTTAAGACACTTTATTCTCACTTCATGATCAAACTTTTAAGTGTCTTTATACTCCAAAAATAATGAACGTTTAAATCTGGATTTAGTTTCAACAGATAAGTCAGGGAAAAAACGAGGACTTTAGTCTGACTTAAACTGATTTCAGGAAAGAACAAGAAGCTGCCATTTCACGGACGTTGTAATGTTTGAGGTGCAGCTCTGCAGTCGGACAGGAGTGGTTTAACCTGCAGACACACATCATCTGCCATGTCTGTTCTGTGTTAAGTTAAAAGTTCCTGCAGATGGTGAACCAGGGCCTTTCGTTCTGCTGGCAGCGCCCAATTTCAAACATTTTCTGAACCACAGGCTGTTTCTTCGTTCTAATAATCCTGACTGAACAGAGATTTAGTGTTAAAGGAGCAGTATGTAACTCTGACACCTAGTGTTTAAAATGAGTACTGCAGTCCAATTTGTCTTAAAAGCGCCTACCTTCTCTGGTCCAAACAAATCCAGATCATTCAGGAGCAGAATCTAAAGTTAGAAGGAGGACATACTGGCTGCTGCATTGTTGTCAGAGAAGCCAGCACTTCAACATAGCATGTTTCCTTAATGTCTGATTAGATAGTAAGATCACTTTATCATTTCACTCACTACACATCTCACTGATTGGATTTTTTTTTTTAAACAAATATATTTTAATTGGCATCATAGTCCTGGCATTATATCCCACACAGCATGAGTCACAATGCCAGAAATGATATTATTATCTTTAATATAAGACATTGCATTTCTCTTATTGTCTCGTGGTTGGTATCTGCAGTGGGTAAGTGCTCCATGGTCTTTAAAATGTGTTAACCTGTGCATTATTGTATTTTAGTGACACTACAAGGTTTGTGTCGCCTGCAGGAGCTGACTGTTCAGCGGCTTTTTGGCTGATGCACAACACCCCCCCCCCCCCCCCCCCCCATTCTGCATACACTCACTCTGAAACAATCTGCATAACTGCATCTTTCATGAGATCTGCTCGATGCCCAATCCATACTGTGCGCCTGTGTGTGTGTGTGTGTGTGTGTGTGTGTGTGTGTGTGTGTGTGTGTGTGTGTGTGTGTGTGTGTGTGTGTGTGTGTGTTCCTCTGCATGTTGTTTTTTATTCTAACACACATTTAGCAGTACTGTTTTTGTTTCTTTTCTACAGTTTGTGTTTTGAGTGATCTAATCTGTCACAGACTAATCATCGGGGGTCAGAATAGATTGGTCCCTGGTTCGAATTAGCCCTCTCACCTGGATCTCTTCATCACCTTCATGCTTCCTGTTAGTGGCACCTTGTTTAAGCCGGGTCAATATTAGAGGAGAGGGATGATGGCGGCTGTATTTCGTGGACGAACTCTGCAGTTCTTATCAGGTAAAGTGGTTTTTGATTAGTGTTAATGGCTGCGACTAAATAGCCTTTAGCTTTTCTACCAGCTACACCTCTTATTGTGTGTGAGTGTGGGGGTGTGTGTGTGTGTGTGTGTGTGTGTGTGTGGGGGGGGGGGGGGTGTTGGTGTGTGTATGTGTGTGGCCCTGCTCAAGGGCATGGTAGCCATTCATCAAGTTGAAAAAGATGTATCCTCGGTGCAGTGTGAACAGGTTTTATGTCTAAATCTGCTCCCTAAACTGTAACCTCCACAGCCTGCATGCTCTTAGTTATGTGCAGAGTGGTGCAGGACCTGCTGCTGCAGGACCTGCTGCTGTAGGAGGATCTGCTGCAGGAGGACCTGCTGCAGGAGGATCTGCTGCTGCAGGAGGAGTTGATGCAGGAGGAGTTTATGAAGGAGGAGATTCAGTGTCTCCGCAACACAACAATGCACACACTAGACTAATTAAGGCCTTTCTTTTTGTGCATGAGTAGTAGTTAGCTTCACCCATTAGAAGATATTTTACAAACCTTATTCTTAGCTTTTTATATCCCAGTGTGCAGGAGCTTCAAAGGTCACATATTCTCCTCCTCTTCAGTTTAAATAATTCTCAGAGCTCCTCAAAACATGTGTGTGAAGTTTCTTGTTCTAAATCCACTCTGATCCTGTATTTGATCATGTCTATAAACCCCTCTATTTCAGCCCTGCTCAGAACAGGCTGTTTCTGTGTCTGTACCTTTAAATATGTAAATGAGCTGTGTCTGACCACGCCCCCTCTCTGGAAGGGCTTGGGTGTCTCGGTCTTTCTCTCTCCATGTCCTATTGTTTACGGTGAGAAGGCAGACTCAGAGGGCAGAACAAACACCTAGCTGTGGGAGTGACACCCACCTGGGGGAGGGGTTACTGCCCTTTGTGATGTCATGAAGGGAAAATCTCCAAATGGCCTGTTTGAGCACACATTTTCTGAAAAGTGGAGCAGGTTAAAGACGGAGAGGATGGACTTTTCTCATCATTGGCGGGTTTGAAGACAGACTAGGGACACATGTTAGAGTTAGAGAAACATGGAGAAGAGTATTTTGAATAATATATGACCTTTAACTTTATTGAGTTTATAATTTTTTTGTAATGGTATGAGCATATATCTTCTCTTTTTCTGTGAATTCTTCCACGTGGAGGCGTTCAGAGTTTGTATGAAAAAGAAACCCTTTTGAGTTTTTGGATTTTGGACACAAACAAAAAAAATCTTCTGGTTCGAGGAACAAACGGAGAATCTTATCGTGAAAACTTGTGTGTTCACCTTTCACTCAGCACACAGATCACTGAGACGCAGACGACACTGACTGTTTTCACGCTGCACTCGTGGCCCACAAAGGCAGACTGCTGCAGCACCCGCTCCCCGGGATTAAAAAAAGAAAAAGAAGAAAGGAACGTCTCAGCATCTGGTGCAACAGACAGCCTTGCATGTTAATGCCAAGTTAATATTATTATTATGAACTGCGAGTGACTTCGCATGTTAGTGAGCGCTCTGTCAAATTAATGTCACTTCCATTAACGCCGCCGTCTATTCCGTGTCACAAGTACGCTCGCCACTCGCTCGGGCCCACTGAAACACACACACACACACACACACATATATAGAGTCTGCCTCATGAGAAGATTCACACCCCTGCATCTCAACAGTGGATACATATTTACGCACACACACACACACACACACACACACACACACACACTTCTGTGCAGAAGCGAGAGACGAGAGGAGGAAAATGAATGTCCTGACTCATTTATCACACAGCCCCAAAAGTACAGATGAATCCAGTGATGAAAATCTGTCCTGAGAAATGTCAGGGAGATATTAACTCCAATACATCAAAGCAGAGCTGCAGTCTCTGAGCCCACAGCTCGCAGCCTTTATAGTTACATAGAGGGGGGGGGGGGGGGGGGGGGGGCTCCAGCGTGGATGTAAATCCAACCAACTCTGACCGTTTGTCACACAGAAACGAGTAAATAAAGACACGAGTCACTTCCAGCAGAAGAATAACAGCCCAAATGATGCAGAGCGGCTTTCATTAGCGCCCTGACGCCATTCTTTAGATCTGTCGGATGTCAATGAACTGTGAGGGAGGGTGAAGGCAGAGAAAAGAAATTGCCTTTTCATGTAGATTTCCACTAATCGCTTCCTTAACAAAATGCGGAGAGGGGCTTGTGCTAATAAGTAAGTAAGGGCTCAGTGGACAGAGAGAGGGAAGCAGCACAGAGGCTAATGGAATCTGCAGCTTTCCACGCCTCCATGGCCGTCTTAATTGTCAGAAGGAGACTCTCACAGGAGTGTTTTTCACACACTCGCCTGCTTTGGATAGTGGGAAGCCTAAATTGGAGTGCAACTCGTCTGGGTTTGTTTTTAAGCCCGAGCTTCTCCTGTGTGCTCGAGGTGGATCAAATCCCCTCATCCGGCGTCCGGAAAACAGGTCCTGTGATTTGCTCCCTGTTTGTTTTGCAGAGTGCATGACGTTTCTCCTCCACGCTGCCTTCAGGGACCGCCGTCGACTCGTATCAGAAATCTATAACTTCTGCTGTTCTGTGCTTTTTCATCTCTCCTGGAATGCATTATGTGTTCATTTATTTCTGCATGGATTTATTTATTCATAAATATTCATCCTGAATGTCACACATATGATTAATTTAGAAAAAAAAAATGTATATATTGCTTTTTCAATCTCGGGCCTGGGAGGATTTATTGGCTCTCATTGCTGCTGTTATCACAAAACCTTTAGCATGATATGGAGGGGAACACAACTCTGAATATGAAGCTTTGACTCTTCAGTAATCAAACAATAAAATCATTCAACAGCAACAATGAACACAAAAGCAATCTTTACCAAAGATGACAAGACGTAACCGTTCACTTGGTTTCAATAGTAGTGATGTACAGTATTTTCCCAATCTCTAGTTTCAGGTCTTCTTCATCGCAGCACGGTGTTCATTTTGTAAATGATTGGTCCCACTAGGCCCAGTTGTCCTGTCACCATGCTTATGATGCGTTCCATTTACCTCAGAACTCGGATCTCAGAGCTGGAGTTGACCCTTAGCACGGTTACCTCTTGAACATAACGTCATAATACAACACGTGCGTGGATTTACTTGATCATGAAGCGAGCTTAGTTTAGAAGACAGACGGACTCTAGACAAAAACACACAAAAAAAACAAACGGGAACACCGAGAACATGACGGCTACTTTACTGACTGTGTGTCTTATTCTGAGTCACGTTAGTCAGAACACATACACATATAGACAGAACACTGAAGGCTATCGCCTCGTGTGAGTGCACCCTTAGAGTAGTGCTGGGCGATATATCGTGAAGCTCGATTCGATCGATATTTAATAAATGCTTGATATGGAAAAGGGAACATCGATTTTATTTTTTAAACTACTTCAAAGTTTTCTTTCTTCGTGAGATTTCGTTGCTCCGCGAGATCTCAGCTAGATTTCCGCAGCAGCGCTTGTTGCGCGGAGACGAAAAGGGCGGAGGAGACTCCACTCCTGCCGCTGAGTAGCCTCGCTCTTGTAAGCGACCAACACGGAGGAGAAAGAGAAAGATGAGAGCGAGGCCGAATTACTTCCAAAAAAAGGGCTCATGGTGTAACGGAGTTAAAATGCACTATTTTTGAGTACAGTTCACAATTTATATTTGAGATTTCATTTATAATTTATTTCTGTTAAGTATTTGTGAATTTTATCTTAACGAGTTATGTATATTTACTGTTATTTTATCAAATTTATGTTTCCTTTGAGAATTACCTTTTTGGCACCTTGCGGCTTCTGTACCTCCTGGGTTTCCGTAGCTCCTTCCGTCTGTCCCTCACAGTGCCGTTTTGCAGTGCTGAGGGTAAGTTGTATGTAAAAACGTTGCTGCATCATTACCTTATTTACTGTGGAAAATAAGTGATTTAAGTTGTAATGTTCGGTTTATTTTATAAACTGATAGTAATACAATGTTAATCAGTCATTTTGTTTAGGTTTTGAGAGTTTTATATCACTTTGGAGACTGTTTGAATGTAGCGGTTTTGGTGCGAATTGTGTAATATCCTACAGCGCCTGTGTCACGTGATTGACGTAGCACCGCAGATATTCTCAGTTGAAATAATATTTATTTTGCATGTGTAGGAGCAGAGGTGCAGAAAACAAATGTCCAGAAGGCAAATTGAATGTTCTTTTGTCTTCTACAGGTATGTTTTTCCTTGTATTTTCATACTTTCTGTTTCGTTTTACAGCCGCATGTTGTCGTTTATTTTGTCCACTAGGTGTCACTGTTTTACCATTTGGTATACTGTTTCTCATGTTCTTTTAATTAGATTTATTGTTAATATACACTGTAAAACCGAAGTTTTTCAGACATTTGTAGCAGCGCTTGGTTATAAATATTTACATGTAGTTAAAATACTGAAATGATGATTGTAATGTATTTCTATGTAATATAAATGTGTTTTGAGCTCAAGACAGTGCCGTTTTGCATTGCCGAGGGAGCAGAGGTGCAGAAAACAAATGTCCAGAAGGCAAATTGAATGTTCTTTTGTCTTCTGCAGAAAATAAAAGCTGGAAAACAGTCAAAGTCTGGTTTTCTTCACCCCCCTGACCACATCTGTTACACTGGTGCCGTGACCTTTCGGATCGTCTGATCAGCTTGATGCTCATCACCGTGGATGCTGCGCTGCCATCCTGATCCTTGTTTCAAGATAACTGTGTGGTCAAGTTTGTAAGAGACTCTGAATTGGGGCTAAGTGATTTGTGATGTTTGTCCTCAGTGGGTTAAACACACTGTTTTCTGTGTAATTTGTCTTTTAGTTTTTCTGCTCAGCTTAGTTACTGTAAAAATACACAACGCAAGTACATTCATTCGGTCTAGGCAGATAATAATAATGGATAACTTTTCTAGTCCTAGTTTGCCTAAAGGTAGGGGAGCTTGGCTCAGTGAGTTGGCAAACAGTGGGGCTGTGGGTCACTCAAGGGGACCCCATAGTCATGTAGACACAGGTTTAGGTCAGAGCCTAGGGTGTACTCCTGCTAGTGGGTTTATGAGGGAGGGTCCCCATACTTCCACTCCTGGCAGTGACTTAGATGCCATTCACCATCTCACAGACATGGTAGGACAGTTAGGTGCTCAGATTGGTGAGTCCATTGTTGCAAAGTTAATATCAGCTGGTGTTGTTAACATGAATAGTGATGTTCAGACAGCATCTCCTAGCCAAAACACATACTCTGACACTAACAGGAATGAACTTCCTCATGTAACAGTTCATGTTAGACCTGATAAGACACTACAGACATTCAGAGGTGACAACACTGATAAACTCTCAGTCCAGGACTCATCTCAGAAAGCAAGAGATCCCTGTGTGTGACCAGGCGGAAGAGATCATGAGTCATTTGATGGGCAAGGCCAAAGATGTTGTAAAAATTGCCATGCGGAGTGACCCCACACTTAGTGTCAAACAGAGACCTGAACTGATATACAACGTTCTACTCCACTATTTCAGTGATGCTCCCTCATGTCTGCCTCTTGCTGACTTTTATGCTACTCTTCCCAAGCACAAAGAAAATCCAGTTGACTACTGGATAAGACTGAACAAGGCAGCTGACTTGGCTCTTGAGGGCCTGCACAGAAAATGGAAGCAGACGGAGAACATGAATGATGAAGTGGCTCTCATGTTTGTCAAACACTGCCCTGACCCAGAGCTATCCTTCACCTTTAAGTGCAAGCCAATTCAGGAGTGGTCTTCAAGGGATGTTCAGTTGAGGATTGATGATTACCAGAGAGAGTGGAGTGCTAGAGGCAGAGCTTTTGTGGCTGCGCAGCTTAAATGTCACACAAGCGCCATCGCCCATGAGCAGGCCAGCCCACCATCATCAGGCCTAGCAGTGTCTGAGCAGAGCCACACTCCGAGTGCCCCGCCTTCCTCTTTCGGAGGCCAGTGTCAGGCTTTCCAACCGTCACACATCTCTCCAGCATCTGTGCCAGTTCAAGGTGAATCCCAACATGCTTCACGTCATTCCTCTGTTCCAGTTGTGGCACAAAATCTCCAACAGTCAGAGGAGCGGCTCCTCTCTCGTATGGTTGACATGTTTCAGGAGATGATGGAGAATATGCAGCAGCGCAACATTTCTCATCCAGTTTGAGGTGGGAAGTTCCAGCGGGCCCCTCGTGACAAGCACTCCAGAGGTACAGTTTGCAAAGTTTGCAATGACCCAGGCCACTCAACCACCTCACATTGCATGTCTGAAAGATTGTGTTTCTCCTGTCTTGCTCCTGGCCACACCAGACTCAGTTGCCCTGCTAGTAGCTCCTCCCTGCCCCAGCCTGAGGGAAACTAGCTGACCTGTATTCGGAGGGAGACAGTATGGGTCATGTCGCAAGCTCCCAAAATGACACATCTGACGCTGAATCGGTTTATTCATCTGTGAAAAATTCATCCAAGGACTCTGAAGTTGTTGTTTATCAGAACATTCACAGCGTGGGCAGCAGTGACAGCCTTTTCTACACACCTGCTATAATGTGTGGGACATTGACAATGGGTGGGATGATGGACAGTGGTTCAATGGCCTGCAGCATCAGCGAAACTGCTGAGAACAAATTGAAAGAATCTGGCGTAATTACTGACCAAAACAACGTTGATGTGGACGTGGTTCTAGTTGGATGTGGCAGACTTCGTGTTAAGCCAAAGTGTGCTTTCGACATTGAGATGGAAGTGTATGGCTGCAAGATGCTGGTTCCCACGCTTGTTGTTCCTGGTCAGCACGATGACTTGATTCTAGGGACGAATGTCATAAAACACATCCTACGTAAGTCTAAACTGTGTGAGTCATACTGGAAGACTGTGTCTGGCCCCTGCTCTTCCACAGACCCTGAAGTTGAACGTTTCCTGTCTATGCTCTCTGGTCTGAACCCCTGGAAAGGCAAGGATGTTCCTGACAAGGAACTCAGCTACCTGCTTTGAGCCTGGCCGTGAATATCTCATTTGGGGGAAACTGCCCAAAAACACAGCTGTGTCACCAGGCAGTACGGTTATGACTGAGCCCACGTCATCCCGTTCGGCTCCCAGAGGTGTTCTGGTCTCAAGGATTGTGACTCCTCTTTGGGGAGACAGGTGGGTCCCGCTAAAGCTCATTAATACATCTGAAAAGCCTGTGCTGTTGAGACAAAATGCAAAGCTGGCTGATGTTTACTCCTGTGTGGCGCTTGAAGACATGGATGTTGACAGTCACTCGGAGGTCCCCCTGGTCAACTGCACCCAGTCAACTGTACCACCTACTACTGATGCAGACTCTGCCAAAGACAAACTATGCTCAGTGGGGCTCAGTAACGTCGACATTGAGTCATGTGAGGTGTCAGAGGACTGTAAAAAGAGAACGGCTGATCTGGTTTTGCAGTATGATGACATCTTTTCACGCCACCACCTCGACTGTGGAGAGGCAAAGGGCTTTGTACACCGAATACACCTGTCAGACAGCAGACCATTCAAGCTACCATACAGGAGAGTGCCCCCTGGTCAGTACCAAAAGCTGCGTCAAGTACTGAGTGAGATGGAAGAAAAATAAATCATCCAAAAATCGACCAGTGAATACGCATCTCCGTTGGTGCTGGTCTGGAAAAAAAATGGAGACCTTCGCATCTGTACTGACTTTCGCTGGTTGAACAAGAGGACCCTGAAAGACGCTCACCCGCTCCCTCATCAGGCGGACTGCTTGGCAGCCCTGGGAGGCAACTGCCTGTTCAGTACGATGGATTTGACTTCAGGCTTTTACAACATGCCACTCCACGAGGATGACAGGAAGTACTCTGCCTTCACCACTCCCATGGGCCTGTACGAGTACAATCGTCTGCCACAGGGTCTCTGCAACAGCCCGGGAAGCTTTATGCGCATGATGACCAGTATTTTCGGGGATCAAAACTACATGTCTCTGTTGTGCTACTTGGATGACTTGTTGGTGTTCGCGCCAGATGAAAAGTCTGCCTTGTTGCGGCTGCAAATGGTGTTTGACAGACTGCGGGGCCATAACCTAAAGTTAGCCCCCAAAAAGTGCTTCTTCCTCCGGAGGTCTGTCAAGTTTCTTGGGCACATAATCGATGAGAATGATGTTTCAACGGACCCCAGTAAGGTCGAGAGCATCACGAACATGACAAGCCTTGACCTCATGGAGCCTGATGGTGTGACCCCGTCTCAGAAGCGAATAAGGTCGTTTTTAGGGATGATAAATTACTATCAACACTTTGTGCCTCGCTACTCTGCCACTGCCAAGCCGCTGTTTGATCTGCTGAAGGGTGAAAGGAAGAAAAGTAAACGGAACAAGAAGAAAGTGTCAAGCAGGAAATTGCGTGCATCTGACTGGACACCTGAGCAGGATCAGGCTTTTGAAAACCTGAAGGCTTTGCTGGTTAACAGTGTTGCCCTCGCTCATCCTGACTTCACACGTCCCTTCTTGCTGTCGACTGATGCATCTCTAGATGGCATAGGTGCTGTTTTATCTCAGGTCCAGGAAGGTGACACACGAGCTAGACCCATTGCTTTTGCCAGCAAGTCATTATCTCAGTCCCAGAAAAACTACCCAGCACACCGCCTTGAGTTTCTTGCTTTAAAATGGTCAGTCTGTGACAAGTTTAGTCACTGGCTGAAGGGTCATAAATTCACAGTTTGGACGGACAACAACCCGTTGACTCACATCCTGACTAAGCCGAAGCTAGACTGTTGTGAGCAACGCTGGGTAGCCAAGTTGGCGAGTTATGACTTTGATATAAAGTACGTCCCTGGTCGGCTAAACGTTGTAGCTGACGCCCTGAGCCGTGTGCCATTTGTCAAGGAAAATGTCGGCCACAGACTGCTTGCCGAAGCATATGCAGGTCTTCTTGCTGAAGTCAAAGATGTGTCAAGTGTTTCTGTTCAAAATGCCTTCCGTTCGTCCAGTGCTCACGATAAATCCTCTCCTGTGAGTGACATTGTACAGTCTACATGTGGTTCACTTCTCATGTGTGCTCATTCTGTAGCAAGGGAGGAAGTGGCTGCTGTGTTTCAGTCGCACATTGAGTGGGATGCTGGTCCTAGAGCAGCTGGAGGATGGAACTCTCTCTCGTGTTCTGTCGTACGTTGAGAGACGTCGGAGACCTTCTAGAAGAGAACGGTTTAGGGAGTCAGTCGCTGTCACAAGATACCTGAAGCACTGGGAGAAACTGACTGTGAGTAATGGTGTCCTGTACAGGGTTTCAAAAGACCAGAAAATGAAAGCAAAGCGTCTCCAGTATGTTGTTCCCGACTCACTCATGACTGAGGTTTTACGTGGAGTTCACGGTGGAGCTGGTCATCAAGCTCAGTCCAAGAGCCTCAGCTTGACTAGGCAGAGGTTTTTCTGGTTGAACCTTGACAGAGATGTGAGAGACTACGTTCGACATTGTCAAAGATGCATTGTAAGCAAGACTGTTGAGCCTGAGGGGCGAGCACCCCTTGAGTCCATAACATCGAGCAGGCCGCTTGAGCTGGTCTGTATTGACTTTTGGTCGGCAGAAGACTCCAAAAACAAGTTTGTCGATGTCTTGGTTATAACAGACCATTTCACACGAATGGCTCAGGCCTTTCCATGTAGAGATCAGACAGCTAAGCAGGTAGCGAGAGTTCTCTGGGATCGCTATTTCTGTGTCTTTGGATTCCCCGAAAGGATTCATAGTGACCAAGGTGCAAACTTTGAGAGCCACTTGATAAGTGAGCTAATGAGGGTCTCAGGCGTCAGGAAGTCCCACACAACTCCTTATCACCCGATGGGGAACAGTAGTGTGGAACGGTTTAATCAGACTCTAGGGGGCATGATCTGTGCTTTATCTCCTGAAGAAAAGACTGACTGGCCACGACGCTTGCACAATTGTACTGCCCATGAGACGACGGGCTTCCCCCCCTTTTACCTCATGTTTGGCCGCGTTCCTCGCTTACCTGTTGATGTCCTCTTCCGTTCTGTCCTTCACGACTCTGCTGTCACAGGCTATGATAAGTATGTGGCATGTCTCAAGAATGATCTGAAAGAGGCGATGGATCTTGCCCAGGACCATGCTGTGAAAGAGCAGAGCAGACATGCTCGTTTGTACAACAGGAGAGTAAAAGGGTCCAACATTGTCATCGGTGACAGGGTTCTCTTGGCCAACAGGAAGGAGAGAGGTAAAAAGAAGCTTGCTGATCGGTGGGAATCTACCATCTACACTGTAGTGGACATTAATGTTGAGATACATACATACAGGATTTGTGACACAGTCACTGGACTAGAGAAGGTGATCCATAGGAACCTGTTGATGCCAGTCAACTTCCTTCCTATTGAGTGCTCAAGTGGATTGTCTGATCTGACTTCATCCACGCCTCTCACAGGCTCTTCTGTCCAGGAGACTGACATTGATGGAGAGGCAGGAGACACCATGTTTGAGGGTGAGAGCGGGACTCATTGTGTGGATAGTGAAGACCTTGAGGAAAAGAGTGGCAGAAACTCACCTGTGACTGTGACCAGACGGGGTCCCATGACTGATCCTGAGCCTGTGGATTCTGAGAGGAGAACAATCGAGTGGATAACCCAACTTTCTGAGCCAAGTTTATCACAGGTGGACTTTACTGACTTGACGTGTGTGACCTCTGACCCTCAGAGTACTTCAGTCTCCCTTGTGTGTCATCAGACAAATCAGCCTGCGACTTATGGTTCTGGCTTTACAGCTGCTGAGGACTCTTCCACACATGCAAGTCAGCCTGACAATGCTGATACTATGACGCAGACTGACAAGACTAACACTTTGTACGCTGTTGACCAGATTTCAAAAGCACACAATAATCGTTCCATTGCACAGACACAGGTCAGGTCACGATTTGGTCGACTAATTAAACCTGTAAACAGACTGATACAAACCATGTCCAGACAAGATGTTGTTCAGGATAGGTTCGATGTTAAAGATGTTTGTGAATCTATGTTTCAGGCATTTGCTGTCTAGGCCTATGCCTTGCACTAACTTCTTTTTTTTTGGGGGGGGGGGGGGGTTTGTTTGTGTAATATTCTTCTTCCACCTTCCTTATTATTAGCGTTTTTTTTTAGCCTGCACTGCACTGTTTCTTGGGGTCTTGCGGGGTGTAGAAGGCACCCTGTTTCCAGTTGTTGGGTTGAGAGATAAGCGCTGCTCTCATACCCCTTCATCCTTATGGGATACATTTGATGTTGGTTTTCTTGGTAATAAGTCTGACCCTATTTGTCAGTCTAGTTCGATTGTATTTTCGATGCATGCTGTGCGGTTGGTGCCTCATTTCGCTAAAATTCAGTGGGGGTGGGTGTAACGGAGTTAAAATGCACTATTTTTGAGTACAGTTTACAATTTATATTTGAGATTTCATTTATAATTTATTTCTGTTAAGAATTTGTGAATTTTATCTTAACGAGTTATGTATATTTACTGTTATTTTATCAAATTTATGTTTCCTTTGAGAATTACCTTTTTGGCACCTTGCGGCTTCTGTACCTCCTGGGTTTCCGTAGCTCCTTCCGTCTGTCCCTCACAGTGCCGTTTTGCATTGCTGAGGGTAAGTTGTATGTAAAAACGTTGCTGCATCATTACCTTATTTACTGTGGAAAATAAGTGATTTAAGTTGTAATGTTCGGTTTATTTTATAAACTGATAGTAATACAATGTTAATCAGTCATTTTGTTTAGGTTTTGAGAGTTTTATATCACTTTGGAGACTGTTTGAATGTAGCGGTTTTGTTGCGAATTGTGTAATATCCTACAGCGCCTGTGTCACGTGATTGACGTAGCACCGCAGATATTCTCAGTTGAAATAATATTTATTTTGCATGTGTAGGAGCAGAGGTGCAGAAAACAAATGTCCAGAAGGCAAATTGAATGTTCTTTTGTCTTCTGCAGAAAATAAAAGCTGGAAAACAGTCAAAGTCTGGTTTTCTTCACCCCCCTGACCACATCTGTTACAATAACGCAGGGCTCGATATTATAAGTGTGCCGCTGGCCCGGATGAATGATTGACAGAGTCTAGCTGATTGCACGTTCAGCTGGCGGCTTCACTGCTGTTACTCCCGCGAGCGCGCTCACTACACTCGAGTTGTACACTCGCACACAGATTTTAGCACAGGCTTTCTCTACCAAAACACACGTTTGGTAAAACGGTTTTAAAACCATCGGATCCCGACAAAAGCCGAGCTAAAATCAGCATTCAAAGAAAAAAAATCACCGCAAGAGTCGAGAGTGACAGCAGGACGAAAACAGAACGGGGGAAAGTTTGAGCCACAGTGACAGACAGCTGGAGGAGCTGGAACACGTTAAAGTTAAAGACTAGATGGTAAAGATAAAAGTTATTCACAAAGCATCTTAGCCCTTAAGAGAGCTCCTAAAGTAAAGATCTAAGGATGAAGAGTTTCTCACAGAGAAGAAAGAAGGAGAGATTCCAGCTCTATCACAGCCTCATATTAATATCAGATTAAGTAGACTGTTACAGTTACCAGCATGGTGAATAAACATGAGCACATAAATATAAGAAAAATACACAATATTTTTATAATTAGAGCTCAATTAATTAAATAACAGTTGTAATTGACTTCAGCATCAGAATGGTTCAAGAGTAAATTGGTGACTGTTATTTTTCGAATCATAATGTTGGGCCAGCGGTTACAGTGGTCGGGCCAGTGATATTTTCTTTTTATACAGTGGCGATTCAATTTTATAGGCTAAATTTATAAACTTTAATATGATAAATATCGAGTCATATCGAATATCGACATTAGGCACTACTTACAAACTGACAAATGGATTAATAAAAACAATGTTTGCTAAACAAAAGCGTACCATTGTGATGGTGCTGTTGGGAGGGGTGTTGTTTCTACATTTCAGTTAACCGCCTCCTCTTTGTCAACCACCGAGGAGCTCTGAACCCTGGTGAGATTAAAAAAAGGTTTTCACACAGGGTTTGTTGTTTCTGCATGTGATCCATGCAGAGCGAGCTAGATGAAATAAACAGTGACAGTACTCAGCGGTGTTAAAGAAAAGCTGTCTGCATGTCCACACCACACACACTGTACGTTTAAGTGCACAGTAAGGACGAGCAACAGTTACAGCTTGATTAGGCTGTTTCATTAGAACCCTGTCCTTGTCCCAGTACACATGCTCCGAGGGAGAATCACTGACTCCTCTACAGTAGGTGGTGAGATGCCTCCTTTCAGCTAGTTACTGTTAGACCTTCATCCAGTTGATCTGGCTTGCACGTTAGCAAACAGCAAAGTGGTGGTTGTATGTGGAACGCTGAAGAGACGTGGACATCTCCACAGCTCTGTTCATTACGTACATGCTCTACTCTTTCAAATGTAAATGGAATGCTCACCATTCCTCGAGCTCAGTGGTTCTGAACTGATCTGGTCCCAGGACCCACCTCCGACTCCTTAATGAATAATCTTGACCCTGAATTTCTGACATGTTTCAACAAATCAGATTTAGTTCATGAAAACATTGTCCAGTTTGGACCTCAGATGGTACAAAACGTGACAGATCAAAGATACGTCCATAGCTGACTACAACGCGACTTCTGCTATGCTACGCTCTTATGCAGTTCGGCTTCTGGGTCAAAGCCTGGCCCAGGAACTGTGGAGCATGCTCAGAACGTCTAAACCAGTTTGGGTCCGATGACGGTGTAAACATGCGAGAGTAAATCGATCTCCATCCACAGTATCACACTGTGTGAACCTGACTTTGAGAAGTTTGATTCATTACTGACTGAGTCAGGAGGACTAACATATTCACATGGACTGTAAAAGTCCTGTTTAGTGGCACAATACATAGATTTATTTTCTGACCGTGTAAACGTACTGACTGAGTCAGGAGGACTAGCTCTGTTAAGAGTCTGCACCTATCCAGAGATTTCTGAGGGCTGCGCAGGTGAAAGAAAGAGTTCATAATTCATCCAATGAATTGATTTCATGGATTAATCGAGTGTTGTTGTAGATCTGCACGACTGAAGGAAAGTGATTAAAAACCCTCAATGTGTGCATCAACAAAGTCAATGATTTTCTTTACCAGTTGCTTTTGCTGCCATTTGGCCAATGTGTCGACTTGACTCTCCTCTCATCATTTCAAATCTGCAGACGACGCTTCATGTTCATGTTTGTCACTGGTTGCCTGCTGCTGGTGTAATCCATTGCTTGTATTTAGATATGGATGAAAAGAGAAGAATAAACATCCTCACAACGGGCACCTTGCACCAATGGTGACGTCATCAGGAGCCGAGATGTGAGCAGAAGGGATCTGGCATGTGGAGTTGATACACTGTGAGGTGAGTTTAGCTGAGTCAAGCTAGCATGGCTATTCTGTTAGCTAATGTCTTTAGCAACAGGAGGCTCCACAGAAAGCTAACATTTTCAATGCTTAAAGAAGCAATATGTAACTCTACGGAGCCCCTAAAGGGACATAGGCAGAAAAAATAAAAATATATGTTTCTCGTGCGCACCAGAAACTAACCGGTGCGCACGAGAAAGTTTCTCGTGCTCACGTGAAAGTTTCTGGTGCTCATGTGAAAGTTTCTCGTGCTCACGTGAAAGTTTCTGGTGCTCACGTGAAAGTTTCTCGTGCTCACGTGAAAGTTTCTGGTGCTCACGAGAAAGTTTCTCGTGCTCACGTGAAAGTTTCTGGTGCTCACGTGAAAGTTTCTCGTGCTCACGTGAAAGTTTCTGGTGCTCACGTGAAAGTTTCTGGTGCTCACGTGAAAGTTTCGCGTGCTCACGTGAGAGTTTTGCGTGCGCACGAGAAAGTTTCTGGTGCTCACAAGTAGGGGTGCAGAAATGCAAAATTTTCTCTAATCGATTACTCCTCCCATTGTTAAAGCGAGTACTCGCGTAATTGTTTTGTAGTTCTTTTTTTTTCTGTGATTCTTTTCCCCCCACTGGAGGCCCCGCCCCCAACTATGACGCCATGCCGACTGTATCTATTGATTCATTTGAATCTTCAGGATTTTAATAATTGTTAGTAAGATGCCTTTGTATTAACATTCAAATATGACATTTCTTACTTCAACAGACAGCAAACCTCAAATAAAAATTCACACAGACGTGTTATGACCGTTTTAACACTTTATTATAATTAAGAGCAGTGAGTGTGGCGAGCGGACGTGCAGACATCAATGCGCACTCATCGGACGTTGAAGCTGTTTTGACAGAAACATTCTGTTAACAAAGACTACAGTCTACAGTGTAGAGCACACTTTACTCTGGGAAATGAAGTTACAATAGAACAGGTGAACAATTTAAGTGTCTGTCTGTTTCATCTTTCTCCTCTGTGCGTAATGACACACTCGCTCAATCTCGCTCGTCCATCTGCTATGAGCTCTGTCTCCCTATAAGGTTGTTCCATTTTGTAGTTATTAAAAGAATAATCATCTAAAATTCCAAAATATAGGAAAACATCTAATTGTGCTGCTTTGTCCAGAATGATCAAACATCTTTGGTTTATTTGATAATGTTGAAAACATCACAGAGACTCAGAGACAAAAGCTCCGACCTGCTGTGAGTTATAGGCCTATCAGAACTTTTAGTTAGTAGTAAGTTTAAATGTTTTAAGAAGCTGATGGTTTAAATTATGCCTGATTTAAGGGGGGGTTGCCCTGTACCATGCACAAACCGCAACAATTTCATCGTCACACACGTCACTCTTCTGACTATAAACACTATCAGCAGCACAGTAGAGAATAACATTAAAAACGTGCTCCTCCTACCTGTTTATGTTGACAAAAGCAACCAAGCAAAAATATACACATTAGTACAACAGTTGGCCATTTTGGTATAAAAAATAAAGGTATCGCAGACAGAGGGAGCGGTCGGTATTTGCCTTAATTTAATTCACATTTCAGCAAGCAACACAATGAATACACATTTGAATGAGGGTATCTGATAAATGAACACGTTGGTATATTACGAAGAATCAGAATCAGAATCAGAAATAATAACAATTAATTTAATGAATAACAAGGCCAATAAAACAATATTGCAACTTAGAGCAGCTCGAATGAATAAGAATAATAATTAGGCAAAATGTAATTATAAAACCACCAACACTAGTCCCTTGAACACTGTAGTGCCTTAATAAAAATATATACCATTACCCACGATGTCATTCACAACAGAAAAAAATAAACGCTGGAGCCTATCGCTGACAGCGATAATAATAATGAATGATGAAAGATGAAAAAACGTTTTGAATGAACGAATAACAAGGCTATTAAAACTCACTCCCATATAAACAAAATAATTAAAACCAGTCCCTTTTGGTAGTTAGGGAGAAAAGGAAAAAAAAGCACAGTCTTGTCCTTTCGGAGCTTCACTCTGGCCCCTTGCGACTCCGGTCAGCTCTATGGATGCTGAGACAGAAAAGGGAATATGCTTTTAATTATAAATAAAGGTCAAGAATAATAATAATAATAGGTTTATTCTGGCCTAATAATGAAGCTTTAATAATGAGCTTACCTGGGCAGGTTCTTGTTCAGGAACACCAGCATATAAACGTTCTCAGGATCCAGTCTGGAGCGCAGCTTGCTCACCAGAAGGCCGGTGGAAGAGAAGACCCTCTCGGATGCAACTGATGTCGCTGGAATACAGAGGTATATTCTGGCCAGTCTGGCGATGGTGGGGTACTCCTCTTCGTGGGCCTTCCACCACACAAGGGGATCGGAGTCGTAGTGGGCAGATGGTTGCACAAGATAGGCCTCCAGCTCACTTCTATCTGTCTCCTCCTCGTACGTTGCCCCAAGGAGAAAGGACATTGCTGTGCTACTCATCTTTGCTCTTTTCTGGGTCTGTTCTTCATTTCCGTCTGCACTGTGCTCTTTATAAAGAGCTTCCATGTGGGTATTTGCTGCATCTCGAACTTCACTCCCGAGGAACCTCAGCTTTTTGTGTCTGGGGTCAAGCATAGATGCCACAATAGCAGGGCGTGATCCAGTCTGTGTCCCATGGCTTGAATCGGGTCCCTAGTGAAATCTTCACGGCCTTGACAAATCTAGCGACGGTGTTGCTGTGCTCCTTTGACGGCTGGAGATGAGTGTTGATCAAGCCACACACCACCGGGTAGGCAATTGAAATTGACACTGTCTTCTCGCCACATATGCCAGTTGTTGCCACCTGCAGGGACTTGAGCACTGGGGTAATTTCTACAATATCCCTCCAGTATTCCTCCCAGAGCTCCAGTGTGCGCGCATTGTTATGGCTAGTAAAATTGCGGTCGGAGAGGACAGCAACAATTGCCCACCTCTGCTCAACAAGCCGTACAAACATCTCATACAAAGAGCTCCAGCGGGTTTTACAACACTGGATAAGGCAATGCTTTGGCAGGGCCATCTGATCCTGCTTTTGATGCAGAGCAATCATTGCTAGGGCGCTGTGGTGAAAGTGTGCCACAAGACGACTAGCCGCTGCCATGACACGCTCTATGTTGGGAACATTCTTGAACCCATCATTGATGGCCAGCTGGAGCGTGTGGGCCAAGCAGCTGACAGACTCCCAGTCACAACCCTTGTTGGCCTTGACACTATTGGCGGCGTTGTCGTGCACTACAGCGATGACTTTGCCCTCCAGCAGCCACCCAGAAACAACTTCGTCCAGCTCCCGTTTTAAATTTTCCGCTGTGTGCCTCTCCTCGGTGTTCGTTGTTGCCAATACGAACTCCTTCATATTCCAGTCCTCGTCAATGTGATGGCTTGTTACTGTGATGTAGGAAAGTGTGTTTACTGATGTCCAACAGTCGGTAGTGAGTGCCAAATATTGGGCAGACAACAGATCACGTTTGATAACTGACGCGCAGTCGTGGTAAAGCTTCTCCACTCGAGCCGTTAACGTTGGACGACAAGGGAGTGTGTAGCCCGGCTCCAAATATGAAATAAGCGCAACGAAGCCTTCATCATTAACTATCGAAAACAGCTGCATATCTAGAGCAACCATTTCTGAAATCAGGGAAGTGATTTTAACGCTCCTTCCCTTGTCGCATTTCTTTTTGTAAAGCCATCCAGTGTTCCCTGCCTCAGGCCAGCAGGTCCTGTTGCCGCATCGCTCATTTTGGCAGGATGCCTCCATTTCAGATGGTTTAACATCGATGAAGTATTTTTCTGATACTTTAACTCCTGCTGACACAATTTACACTTCACCTTATCTTCTCCATCATCCAGGTCAAAGTATTTCCATGCGATGCTTTTTTTGCTGTCAGCCATGATTTCGCTGGTAGTGTAATCCGTTATAGCCTAGCTATAGCTCTTATTGCTTGGCAACACTGCTCACAGGGTTAATTTTAGTTGAAAATGATACATTTCCCTGGAATGTTTTCCTGCGTCTTTTTTTAGGCTGAAACAAAGACTCACAGGAGCAGCCTATTTATCATCCAGGAATCCTGCTGAGATCGTTTCTTTTTTCTGCTTCTTTTTTTCTTCTGATAGGCTATATCAGCGATCAATTGCCTCATTTTGTTGGATTATTTTTCTTACTTTTTGGACGAACTGAGTTTTTTTGGATGAACGAAATCCCCGTCGGCGGCTGGCTTCCTTATTTTTCTGTGGATTTAAAATAAAATAAAAAGACAATTTAAACTGAACTTTCGTGGAACGTATTTCATATTTCGTTTGTTTGGGACTTTTAGTTTATTTTGGATTGATGAAGGGGTAAATTAAAGGGATATTTTTTTTGTAATTTAAACTTTTAATTCCCATAATGCACCGTGTGGGTTTAAATTACTTCGGGGATTTAACCAATGATTACAAGATGTATTGTGATAATATTTGAGTTTTATTAATGATAGCCAGAAGAAAGAGATTCATTTTGGGTTTGGTTCATTCATGATGATTTAACGATAGCCTGTAGGTTGATCTTCCAAAAGAATCTGTCGTGTGTTTAACGCTGATTATAAAAGGTTAAGTGTCACACTGTGTGTGGGCGCTTTTGCCCCAGGTGTGTGCCTCGGGTGCCGCTGCGCTCTCCAAGCAGTAAGTTGGCTATGTATGATCTGGGCAGAGCAGCAGCATACGAATCAACAACGGACGTGTTTCGGCACAAAGCCTTCATCGGAGATGTCTTTGTTTTCTTTTTGCACTCGTGCACCTTAAGTTTTATTTCTGTTTGAGTGTGTCCTTTTACTCTGTTTTGAATTAGGCCTATTCTAAAACCCACGATGAAACAACAATGTCCGTTTTTTTAACGTCATATTTACGAAATATTGTGGACTACAAAACGATTATCGATTACAATTTTTTTGTAACCGATTACTATTCAATGAACGAGTACCCATTTACTCGAGTACTCGTTTGCAGCCCTACTCACAAGAAAGGTTTCTCGTGGGCACCAGAAACCTTCTCGTGCGCATCAGATATCAGGTGCACAATGGAAATCAGCCAGTCTTAGCCTTCTGTGTTCTTGTGATAAAAATGACAGTACAGGACTTATTTGAGCTATATTTTAACCTTGGACTTAAGTACAAGGACAGAACTGCTTTGCTTGTGCACGTCACTGTTATATTGTCTCAGAAAGACATTTAAAACGGATGTTAAAGTCTTGCCATCTGTTTTGGCGCAAGGGATACACTTTTGATGGCACTACAACATGTTATAGTATAGTTATTACTTATTTAATTACCATATTTAATGATTAAAAAAAATCACAAAAATTACATTTATGCACATTTTCGTGCGCACGCAAAACTTTCACGTGAGCACCGGTTAGTTTCTGGTGCACACGAGAAACATATATTTTTATTTTTTCTGCCTATGTCCCTTTAGGGGATAACTCTGACCCTAGTGTTTAAAATGGGTACTGCAGTCTAAATTCAAAACATTAGAGAGCTGTCCCCCCCCCCCCCCCCTCCTCTCTAGAGTCGATGCTCACACAGGTCACCATGTGGTGGACTCTGAAGCTTCAGTGTTTATCCAGCTCTGCATCGGTCTGTAAACCTTTCTGTGTTCTAACCTCTCTCCATTTTTCAAAATCATCTCCAATATTGATCCTAGTTTGAGCACGTTTCTGCTCGTGGAGCTTATTAGAAACATGCAGAGGCTTTTTAGGTCGGGTACAATCACTTCTATCTGAACCACTTCTCTTGACCGCTTCCATCGCTGCAACACCTGTTGACCTGATAACTGCTCTCATATCTGGTAAACCGAGGGGCGTCCAAAACGGCCGTGTGGGCGTGCCTTAAAAGCGTCTACCTTCTCTGGTCCAAACAAATCCAGAGCATTCAGGAGCAGAATCTAAAGTTAGAAGGAGGACATACTGACTGCTGCATTGTTGTCAGAGAAGCCAGCACTTCAACATAGCATGTTTCCTTAATGTCTGATCATATAGTAAGATACCTTTATCATTTAAATCAGTTAAATAAAAACCCACTAAATTATTGTTTTAATCCACCATTTTATTCACACCCAAGAGGTTTACAATCAATCATACAACAGTTATAACTATTTCTGTAAAATGTACAAAAATAAAGTATAAACTTTGAACAAACCATTGTGTCTCTGATGCTCATAATTTATGAGTTCTTCAAGATTTCAAGCTAAATTAATTTCTTTCAAACACGATAAAGACTTTGCAGCTTTGCAGGCCGCCACATACTCAAATGAGCTGCAGTTCTGTTTGAGTTCAACGATAAAATGACGGAAGCAGGGTTTGGAAGGAGTCCATTTAGATTTGATCTTCCAAGAATTATGAGGTTTATAGCCCCACTACATCCAGACATCACTTTCAAAAGTCTATTTACATCATCATACAATTTATCTCATAGTAAATATAAAATGAAGAAAACAGCTAAAACACATATTGATTCCTCCACTGAACAACAAATGAAGCCGATTCAGCAACAGAATTAAATGAACATGAAATAAGAAGGAGCGGGCTGAATCCATGAATCTATCAGGTTGTTAATAAAAAACTGTTATGTGTGTTATTCCCCATCAGTCCTCTTCCTCACACAGCAAATCAATAGACAAAGATTTCCTAAAGACACAACATAACCTGCCAGGTGTTGTCGTGTGTCAGTGTGAATGTGGCCGCTGAGTTTCATGTCATCGTTTCCCCTCACTGAGCTAGCAAACTATGACGCTTATGAACCGTGATGAACGTTCAGTTTTTCAAGGACAGACCTGAAAACACCTTCCACAGAAAGTGGACAGCTTTCAGATGAAAACAGTAACAGAGTCAGAAAGGCTTTATGTTGCTGATTTCTGTGATAGAAAAAGTTAGAGAACAATCAAACACATAAAAAATATAAAGGTTTAAAATGATGAGAACTCCTCAGGGTGTAATCATATATCTCTCCCCGATGGATGAACACATTTCTGGCATCTTATTTCTGTATTTCTGCCATAAATGGATTGAAATCAGCACATATAACTGACATATGGGTTTATAATTTAGCCTTTTTTTAAAAATGATTTTCAAAGATCATTCCCTGTAGCCTACATATCTTGTTCTTTACAATCAATGTATTCATTCAGATTCTGTTTGGAAGAGGACAACTGATGTCTGAAATAGTTTTCAGCCTTTACCACAAAATACAAAAGCATTGCATCAATGTTTCACTGTTACAGAGACGTTCAGTGGTATTATCTTCAGAGGACGTGAATCTCCACTCCAAATGTATGGAAACAGCTTTTCAGTGAAAGTGTGTGTGAAGGTGTGTATGTGTGTGTTAGTGTCAGGATCAGAGAATGACAGCTTTCCTCTGTCCCAGTCCAGATTCACTCTGATCCTCTGAGGTCGTCCTCTCACTGACAGATAAGTGTGTTCACGTGATGGGGTGTATGCTATGTATTCATCCTCATAAAACTGTATTCTCCATAATCCAGAGTTTAAGTCTCTCTTCCTGTCTGCTGACTCCTCACACACAGCAACTTCCCAGTTTGTGTTCTGTCCAACATCGACGTCCCAGCTGTGAGTCCCTGAGTTGAAGCCCTCAGAGCTCAGAACAGAGCAGTAACAATCAATCCTCTCTGGATCATCAGGAAGCTGCTGCTCCTCTCCTCCTCTCACACAGGTCAGATCTCCAGACAGGATGAGGTCTGAACTAGCAGTGTTTGGGTCCAGAATCACAGGACTGTAGGAGACCATGTCGTTCATCTTGTTCCAGATGTGGAAGCTCAGGTTGCCCAGGTGTTTGGCCACATCTATCAGAGCTCCTGAGGGCAGCTGTGGATCCTCCAGCAGGGGGCGCTGCTGGACTCTTTCCACTGCAGCCTTGTCGTTTTTCAGGAATGAGGTGTCTTCAGCTCTCAGCTCGTCCTCTGTGGCTCTGACTGTTTGTGAAAGAGCTGCTATCTCTCTGCTCAGAGCCTCCATCTCCTCCTTCATCCTCTGACTCTTCTGCTTCTCTTCCTCCTTCAGTGCAGAGATTCTGGCCTCCTCTTCCTCTTCTAGAAACTGGTGAAGCTTCTTAAACTGCTCCTTTATCTGTCTCTCTGTGTTTGCAGCCTGGGCCTTGATGTGTTTTCCTGTTTCATCACAGACCTTTTTGACTTTATGAAATCCCTTCAGTTTGTCCTTTAAGGGCTTCAGTGATTCCTGGAGCTTGTCCCTGAGATCTTGTGCAGCTTCATCGATGGGTCTGAATGTGTGGTTGGTGTGTTGTTTAGAGTCTCTGCAGACAAGACACGCTGGCTGCTGATGATCCAGACAGAACAGTCTGAGTTTCTCAGAGTGCAGACTGCAGAGATCCTCAGAGTCTGATGAAGCTATCTGATCTCTCTGCAGTAAGAAGGCCTCACACATGTTCTTTAATGCCAAGTTAATAGGTGGTTCTGACCTTAAAGATCTTTTCCTACAGACTGGACACTCCTGGGCCTGCTTCTCTCTCCACCATCTCTGCAGACAGGCTTTACAGAAGTTGTGGCTACATGACAGGAGGACAGGATGTCTGAAGATGTCACAGCAGACAGAACAGCACAGATCCTCCTCTGAACAAGAAGCCATTTTTCTCTGAGTGAAGCAAAACTCCCGACAGGTATGGACAGTTCAAACAGCACAAACAGGTCAGACTGCTGAGGTTCCTCCTCCACAGAGTCTCCTGTTACTTACTTTGACTCTTGTTTTTCTGAAGCTTCTTACAGAGTTCAGTCAGTAACTGGTTGAAGTGGCAGTATTCCAGTATTCCCAGTAATCCCACCTGAAGTTGTCGTCTCTCTGTGGAAGTCGTCTCTTTTATTTCTCACAGTGAAAGTTATCGTGTGTGTGTGTGTGTGTGTGTGTGTGTGTGTGTGTGTGTGTGTGTGTGTGTGTGTGTGTGTGTGTGTGTGTGTGTGTGTGTGTGTGTGTGTGTGTGTGTGTGTGTGTGTGTGTGTGTTCACGGAGAGAGAGAGCGTCTGTTTCCTGGTTTGTCTGTGTTCAGTCATACAGGGTGGAGCTGTGTTTGTATGTTTCTGGTTTTAAAGTCTGATTGGATAATAATGTTGAAGCATTAAAGACACAGTGTTATAATTAGTGTTAAAGTGACAGTTGTCTTCTTTGGTTCTTCAACAGATAAACACAAATATCAAAAGCTGAGGGTTCAACTCATTTACTGCGAATTGGATCATTTCACAAAGTTTCAATAGCACATTATCTTTTATGAGGTTGTTTTCAGCACATCCAGGAAAAACTGCTTTCCTTTAATTTAACCTTTGGAGAAAGAATACGTGACACGTTTGAAGCTTGAAATGACTGTTTCTGTGATGTGACTTGAACGCAGCATGACACAGCTGCATACAGAAGCAGGCTGCCGTTTCAAGGCTTGATGATTACGTCTCTGTGACATTTAACCTTCAATATGAATGTTGCAGAAAAGTAATGGGGGGACCAAGTGACCCGCCCTCTGTTCAGAGGTATAGTAACAGAGGCGGTACAGGGGCGAGACCGGATAGGCCGAGCCAGATGGGGAGTGCAGCACTGTGTGTGTGGGCAGGGGCAGATTTAGTCATTGCGGGGCTAATGTAGTGGTTCTCAACTGATGGGTCGGGAGCCAACAGTGGGTCCCAGAGCCTTTTTCAGTTGGTACTGAACGTGTATCTGAAAAAGTGTTTAGTCTAAAAGGCTTGGTATTCCAATTTGAAGTTTTGTTCTGTTTGATCAGTCACATTCTTTGTACCTTCTGAAGTCCAAACTGCACAATTTTAGATTCAATAAATCTGATTGGTTGAAAATCTTAGAAATTTGGGTCGGCCCATTGATTCTTCATGAAGAGGTTAGTATAGAGCGCCACTGGAAGGAGTCCTAAAACCCGGAAGTAAGTTAGCATTTTAGCGCCATGGGGTCTAACGTCTAAAAGTCAACAGGGATTTTGAATGGGTTTGTGGTTAGACGCCTGAAATAAGGTCTGTGGTTAACACAAGCTGAAGAGATGTTGGTGTTTTGTTAGACCACATAAACTACGTTAGGTAATACCCCCACTTGTGAATTTTGAAGTTTTTATGCGTCCTTAAAAATAAAAAGGCGGTTGCTAACAAGTGGCTAAATGAGACTACAGTGGTTCTCGGGGACATTTTTTTTATTTAACCTTTATTTAACCAGGTAAATAATCCATTGAGATCAAGATCTCTTTCACAAGGGCGACCTGACCAAGAGGGCAGCAGCACACGTCATAAAAAGCATTACATGATAAAGAGACAGTTTACAAACAATAAATTAGGAGAGAACAATGATTTACAATGTGAAAATTGATTTACAGATAAAGTGCAGAGTCTTGATCACGGATTACAATTCAGAAACACAGGCACTGTCCAATTGTCTCGCGTTTTTTATCTTTTAAGATTGAGCCAAAGGCTTCAAGCGAAATGAGATCCGCCATTTTCAATTCATTTTGGAGAAAGTTCCATGCGGTGGGAGCAGCAAAACTAAACGCTCTTTTCCCGAGCTCAACATGAGGCACAGACAGTTTAAAGACATCACAGGAACGCAAGGCATAGTGGCTTCTGGTTCTTTGAAGGTCTGAACATAAATAAGAAGGCACCAAACCAAGAAGAGCTTTATAAATAAGCTTCAGCCAGTGTATATTCCTGCGCACCTTCAAAGATGGCCAATGTGAGTTAGTGTACAGGTCACAGTGATGAGTGAAGCATCTACAACCAGTCACAAATCTCATCGCACAGTGATACACGGTGTCCAATGACTGTAAACATTTGGCCGAGGCGGCCATATACAGTACATCTCCATAATCCAACAAAGGAAGAAAGGTTGATGAAACAAGAAGTTTCCTTGCTCTGAGGGAAAAGCAGGATTTATTTCTGTAATAAAATCCTAACTTTACCTTAAGTTTAGAGGCCAAATTGGCAATATGTGATTTAAAAGACAGATCACACTCAAGAATAAATCCCAAGTACTTAGCTTTTGACAAGCTCGATATCATTTCCTTGAGAAGTTAAAACCAAAGGGACATTTGTTGTTTCTCGAGCTTTGTTTTATCAGTGTTTATGACCAACCTTAGTTCCCTCAAACGAGACTGGACAACATTGAAAGCTGACTGCAAAAACTCAAAAGCTTGTGCAACAGATGCTGAGCAACAATAGATGATAGTGTTATCAGCATAAAAGTGATACATGGCATTTGACAAATTTTCACACATGTTATTGATATAAATGGAAAATAAAATAGGTCCTAGTATCGAACCTTGGGGCACCCCTTTTGAGATTTCTAAAAAGGAAGAGGTGGATCCTGCCATTTGCACGCATTGCGTTCTGTTTGACAGATAGTTGCCAAACCAAGAGGCTGCTGGCTTTGATAAACCAATTTGATGGAGGATTTTGATCAATAATCTGTGATCAACTGTATCAAAGGCCTTTGATAAATCGATAAAGAGAGCTACACAAAATTGCTTACAATCAATTGTTTAATAATGTCAGTTAAAACCTTAAGAGCAGCTGTAACAGTGCTATATTTTTTTTCTAAAACTTGACTGATACTTAGATAACACATTATTGGCATCCAAAAAATCCTTCAGTTGTTCACTAATGATTTTTTCAAATATCTTTGCCAAAATGCAAAGTTTAGAAATTGGTCTGGAATTGTTTAAATGTGAGGGTTAGAGTCAACTAGAGGATAAATCTGGGTATGCTGCTTGTGGGTGTCATTACCCAGGGAGAACACACGGTATCAGTGTGCAACCGCTCACCTTTGTCAGTACTGATTTGCTTGTCTCGGATTAATCTCCTGCTGCTGTTTGTTTGTTTGTAAATGTATGCATTGGGTGGACTGTGGAATCGAATTGCCCTCTGGGATAAATAAAGTTGTCTAAGACACTACCACAGCGACCTGTCAACCAGCAAAGAGATAAACTAACCTGTATCCACTCTCGTCTCAACTCCTAACAACCTAATTCTACAAACTAACGCGTGATTTGAAGGTGGCTTTGTCTACTTCCTTTAAAAAGTCAGTACCTAAAGAAATGAATAAGTTAGCTGCAGCTCAGCTCGCAGCCTCCTGATGTCTCGTGTCCGCTGAAAGAAGAGCAACGATGAAAATCTGGATATTCATTAGAAGTCATTTCTGTATTACTCTGTGATAAATGATGCACCTTAAAGAGAAACAGTGCAGAGATATTACAGACAAGATGCACGTCCACGCTGCTTTTTCTCAGTTGTTATTACAGCGACTAGAAATCCAGACCAGCGTGCTTCATTAGTGGAGAAGATTGGACTGTATGGAGCTGCATGAGAGTGAGAGGGAATGTGCTTTTAATCTAAAAAGGTCAATGTGCGCGGGCTATTTTGGAGATTCACTGCGAGCTTATAATTGGGGCCTTGTCTGAAGACAATGTAGAATTAAATGAAGACAAAGTTAGCGAGCATGCGGCTGGCCTTTGATGAGAATCGGGGAGTGAGGACCCTTCATTTGTAACCTTTAATCAGTCCAATGAGATCAGACTCGCATGTGATTCTCGTAGAACAGGAGGTGGGGGGGGGGAATTAAATGGTAATTAGTATTGATTATCTATGGGCATGTGACCCCACCGTCTCCATTTGCATTCTTAAATCAACCCAAATTATCGGATTTACTAATTTCATGCACAGAGGAGAAGAGGCCGGCAACATGAACGCTGAACCAGGAGGTGCAGATTGAGGTCCTGGGGGGGGGGGGGGGGGGAGGCGTGGGTGTGAGGCTGAATTAACCACGCTGCTTTAAGTTAAGGATGATAATTATTCCAGGAGGCTCTGTGGGGAGTAAAGGTGATTCAGGTAGCTTCTTTCTTCAAATTACATTTCACGTCGCTGCGCTGTAGCCGAGCGATGTCTCAGCCCGGTCATATACGCATGTAATTACTCGCAGAGAAGACAGAAAAAAGGTCCATTTACGACGGGAAAGCGGCCCAATTACATGTACACACAATTAATACACCCATGGGAAATTGAAATTGTCCTTTAAATGATAAGATTAATTCCTAATTATGGCCCCACACACACACACACACACACACAGCACCCCACACAGTTAATCTACTTTGGAAGATTTAAGCCACCATATAGTGTCATTGTGAGGAGCAGAAGTGGACAGAGCTGATGGAGGGAGTCGTGTCATAATGTACCCGATGAACCCGGGCTGCAGGGAGGACATGGTGCTCTGTCGCCATCTGCTGGCCCAATGGTGAAGCATGATGAACGCCGTCAGCTGTGCAGCGTGAGGATGGTTAGAGTCTTTGTTTTTTAAATCACTTCTGAGCTCCTCCTGATTTTATCTGGAGGAGGTGCGTTTGTTTATTGTGTTTCTGCACCTCTTCTTCTTACCAGACGTCTGTGGATCATGGAGGAGTCAGAGGAAACATTTATGGAAGTTTTCTTCACTATTTCAGCCTCCACTCTGCAAAAACTCTAATCTACCATCTGTTATCTATGCCGCCTTTTACCTGTTCGGGGCTGCATGGGGCTGGAGCCAATCCCAGGTTACACCCTGGCTTGTTCAACAGATTTTATTCCATCCTAATATCGATATAAGCCCTAAAATCTCATATCAGTCGGGCCCTGGTTGTTTTGTTCCTCTGAGAACTCGGCTGTTTTGTAATTCATTTTGTGTGTTTATAGCTTGACTGTGTTTCTGTGACGTTTGTTTTTTTTACATCTTCTGCTTGTCTCCTTTTGCATCTTTGTAGTTCTGTCTCTCTCTTTGTAGTCCTCTTGTCTCTCTTTGTAGTTCTATCTCTCTCTTTGTAGTCCTCTTGTCTATGTAGTTCTATCTCTCTTTGTAGTCCTCTTGTCTCTCTTTACGTTAGCTCTCTTTTCTGTAGTTTTAAATCTCTTAGTAAAGTTGTTTGTGCTTTCTTTGACCGACTCTTTTATCCCTCGTTTACTTTAGGGTTGTTTTCTTGTCTCTTGACGAACTTGGCTTGTTTCAGAAATAATTTTGTGTTTCTTGGTTGTGAGCTGATCTCTTTTTGTACCTTTGAAATAGTTAAACTTATAGATGTTTTCTTTGTGGTTCTCTTGTCTCTGTCTTCGTTTGTCTTTCTTCCTCGTAGTGAACTCCAGTTTCTTTGAGTCATTTTGCTTCTTTTGTTGCTCAGCAGTTGAGTTGTTATGGTGTGGACTTTAGATGTCACCTGAATTTAGTGTAATCATCATTTCTGAGCTTTTAACCCCTTATGAACCAGGATCCTCTGGTGGAGCTCTGCTGGCTGTTCCAAGGGTCCAGGCTGAAAACTAAAGGGGGTCAGGTCTTTACTGTCAGGGACCCCAGACTGTGGAACCCTAAACCAGGTACTAAATCAGAGGAGATCAGACCTGCAGAGTCAGACCAACTTTTTATTTCTCCACTCAAGACACTATTTTACCAAAAAGGTTTTACCCTGTGATATTAATCTTGTGTTGTCTGTTGTTTCGCACTTTGTTACCTGGGTTGAAAAGTGCTATGAATCTTAAATCCAGGTGTGGACAGTTTTATCCAAATATGAAAGTTAGAGTTTTTAACTCTCCTCAAAGAGAAACACAAAAGGAAACTCTCCGTTCTAAATGAAATAATTAAATGAATCCAGAGACACTTTTCATCGGGGTCTACTTCTCAAGTCTGATTTTATTCTGTGGGAAACATAACGTCTCTTACATTTCTAGCGTGTTGGTGCAACTTGACAGACAGCTACAGCTGTGTCTACACTTAATAGAATATATCCATGTTCACGAGCAAAATAAACAGAGTTCAAAAGATAAATATTAGTTTCAGTGGAAAGCACAGCAGCAGTATGACTGTATTGCATCAGTGTCACATAAATATGCTGAACCTCACACCGGTTCTAGGCAGAAACACACACACTGGTTTTACAGCAGACGCAGTGTCTATTCTGTCCTCGTGCAGCTCCGCGCTCGGAGCTCGCCTAAGTAGCCGCAGACAGAGAAAAAAAGTGCAATTTTTAAAACAACAGTGACACTAAAACATCCAGGGCGACGAGGACACGCAGAGAGGACGTGTGTGTGTGTGTGTTTGATATTAGAAACACTGCAGAGGCTAGGTTACAGTCATGATTCTGTCAAAACAAAAGAGACGAGTGACATCGAAGGAAAAGACACAAACAGAGAATGAACACAGGTTGTTGTTACTGGAGCTCAGATCGACGCCTCATGGATCTTCAGTCTGACACACCGACTGGACTTTAAAGGCCACCGTATGTTTGTGGCGGCCTTCACATGGCTACCGAAGCGTCCGACTCTCTGGGCCGGTTGCGCACGACGTGCTCGAGCTGCCCGGAGTCTGACACGTCATAGCTCGTCTTGTATTTAGCCAGGATCTTCATGAGGGGACGCAACTTCAGCCACCACTGCTCCTTAGGGATCCTGTGACTGCAGAGAGACGAGGGAGACTCAGAACGGCAGAACCTAAACATGTCTTTAAGCACAGTAGTGGTTTAACCTGCAGACACACATCATCTGCCATGTCCGTTCTGTGTTAAGTTAAAAGTTCCTGCAGATGGTGAACCAGGGCCTTTCGTTCTGCTGGCAGCGCCCAATTTCAAACATTTTCTGAACCACAGGCTGTTTCTTCGTTCTAATAATCCTGACTGAACAGAGATTTAGTGTTAAAGGAGCAGTATGTAACTCTGACACCTAGTGTTTAAAATGAGTACTGCAGTCCAATTTCTAAACATTGTAGAGAGCTGTCCCCCCCCCCCCCCCCCTCCTCTCTAGAGTCCATGCTCACACAGGTCACCATGTGGTGGACACTGAAGCTTCAGTGTTTATCCAGCTCTGCATGGGTCTGTAAACCTTTCTGTGTTCTAACCTCTCTCCATTTTTCAAAAGCATCTCCAATATTGATCCTAGTTTGAGCACGTTTCTGCTCGTGGAGCTTATTAGAAACATGCAGAGGCTTTTTAGGTCGGGTACAATCACTTCTATCTGAACCACTTCTCTTGACCGCTTCCATCTCTGCAACACCTGTTGACCTGATAACTGCTCTCATATCTGACAAACCGAGGGGCGTCCAAAACGGCCGTGTGGGGGTCGTCTTAAAAGCGCCTACCTTCTCTGGTCCAAACAAATCCAGAGCATTCAGGAGCAGAATCTAAAGTTAGAAGGAGGACATACTGACTGCTGCATTGTTGTCAGAGAAGCCAGCACTTCAACATAGCATGTTTCCTTAATGTCTGATCATATAGTAAGATACCTTTATCATTTCACTCTCTACACATCTTACTGGTTGGACATTTGCTTTTTGATGGTCACAGGTGGTAAAAATCAGATATTTACAAATGATTCAAGATGTGAATGCATCAATTATTCATCGTGTCGTCAGAGACTTTCATACGTACACAAAGTCAGTGCTCTCTTTGAGTTGCACAACGGGCTGGAAGACCAGAGCCCTGCGCCGCATCCCCAGTAGACAGCAGGTGTCCTCGGTGTTCGCAAACACGCGACCTGCACAGAAACACGTCAGCAGTCAAGAGGTGGAAACACGGGAACTCACTTTGGCTCTCCTGTTTTTCTAGTTGCAAACATAAAGTCACGTAGAACAGACAGTCTGCAGCAGGAGGAGGAGGAGGTGGAGGAGGAGGATGACCTTTCTCTTTGAGGATTGTTAAGAAACTCTTTGCATGAACTTAAAGGAGAGTTGTGCAATCAAAGAAGGATGAAACAGAACTTGTGATGACTAGAAGGCAACATAAATAACAGAGACACACAAAGAGATGTGGGGCGAAGCAGGAAACAGAAACGTGTGAGTTTATTCTTTCAGCTAATGCTCCAGTATTTCCAATCCAGCTGTCAAACATGAGTCATGAACCGGAAATAATGTAGCATGACGGCTGCTGATAAATCTGTAAATGAGGACATGTAGCGTCTTTGCCAAACAGAGGAGACGAGACAGGCTGTGTGTGTCTGTGAGGAATGGCAGAGTGGTGACACAGACAGAGAAGGACGTGGAGCTAAAACACAAAGATGTAGATGGTCATGGAGCCAGCGTGAAATAAAAGATTTACCTTCATCTTATGTCATCCATGTGTTTTGGGAAATAGACAAAAAAAACAAAGAGGAGTTTCAACTTGTATCTTAGTGTTCAAACACATGCAGTGTGCTTTAAGACAGACTCAGGAGTAGTTTCACACAGCTGTTAGTCTTTTCTGTATTTCCTGTTAATTCATATATTGATTAATGTAAACGATCGATGAATAACTAAACCACTTCAGCGCTTCAGACGGAGTGACTCCATGACGGATCAGGGTAAAGGTGGGCTTCACACCTCTGCAGGGGGGGGCAGGGGATAAACTACCACAGGCTCTATAAACAGCTGTTGGAATAAAGCTCACCCTGTCTGAACGTCTCCGTCAGCTTCTTGGTCACCCACTGCATCGCCTTGGCAGAGATCTTGGTCCCAAAGTTCCGGTCGAACGGAGATGGCGCTCCTCCCTTCAGAAACAATCAGTGAGTCATTTTTAGTAGATGGACCGATCTCGATTTGTTAATCTTTCATTTCATTGAGAGTTTTCTGTTAATTGTGGTGACTGACTCAGCCCCGTTGTTTCAGAGTATTCGTCTTAAGATTTCTAAAACGTTTTGAAAATGTTTTTTTTTTAACATTTTCTCCATGTTAACTTTGAGTGTTCAAAGATCTGCATACACTGACTGCCAATTTCCACATACACCGTCAGCGCCGTTCGCTGCCCCTCTAGTCACTGATTGCGTTTCCACAGCGAGCGTCACGGCCCGTCTCCTGAGCGTGCCAGCAGCGAAACTGACTGTTTCAAATACTCTGCGAGTCTATTTTCGATAGAGCACGCTGCAGGTACGCGTCAAGATGGACAGAATTTGACAACCCGGACAGGAAGTCAGACAAGATAACACACAGAGCGTCCGGTCAATTTCAAAATAAAACCCAATATACAGACTCACGATCGTATATTTCTTCACTTTTTCAACATGACGTCAAAACATTCTCCAAATGGACAACAAATCATCCTCGGAAAGTCAAAGCAACATGTTGTTTCCACATGTTTTTTGTTTTGCGTGATCTTGTAGTTCTCCTGTGATGTGTGTACAGCTGATCATGTCAACTCTCACGCTCCATTAAAGGACCCAGTGGGGCAGGGCGTGCACTGTCCGATTGAGCAAAACCCAGGCTCTGACAGAACGCAGCGCACACAGACTTTGTGGAAATTGGCAGTAAGGGAGCAGCTTGTTTTTAGCATCTTGAATGTCCATCACCTCCTCCCCCCCCCCCCCCCCCCAGAGATATTCTTTTAATAATTTATCCCAAACACAAAAAAACACAGTTTGGCAGCTCAGCACATTTAGCTTTTGTCCAGCTGAAGGAGGAGGCCGATGAAATATATCTCGTAACACTGATGTTCTTAGCTTCACTCTTTATAAAGACACTAACTCTAAAGAGTAAGCAGACGAGAGCAGGTCAACCAGAGAAAACCACACACTCATCCCTGTCCTGCTGGGCGTCTCTACTCCGTCTGCTCTACTCACTTTGTAATATCTCTTAGAAGACTCAAAGCTGCATGTTTGTGATCTGCATGTTTGATGCAATAATGAGGATGTTCATTTTTATATGATTTAATGCACTCATATTCAAACAGCGCTGGAGAAGCAAACACTGTTTGATTGGTGCTGCAGGTTTTTTTTTTGCACTTTCCTGCTTTGAAAAATTCACCATTTTATTTTTGTTTCATCTGCTCAGGTTTGGCAGCTGCTGGAGCCAATCCTTCTGTGAATTAGCCTTCAGTGTGGTGGAAATGTTTTTCTCTTTTAGAGATGTTACAGCCTCAGTCAAGAAACAGGAAACAATGAGATGAATATTCTCCAGATTCAAACCCCGAGCCACTGGGACCCCCACCACACTCTACTTCTCTTCATTCATATTTAAAACGATGAATGTCTTGAAGTTGTTGAAGCAGCTAAGTTTAGAAAATCTTAAAAATCACAAAACTTTCATTAAATGCTTTTTGTGTTTCCCCATTACTCGATGCAGATGCAACCCAATCTCCCCTCTGGGATCATCAAAGATTTGTTTGATCCACTTTTATCAGCGATATTCTCGAGACACGCGCAGACAAAATACAACAAAGGCGCTCCTTGTAAAACCGGGTCATGCATATTTATGATACAAATATAGAAAATAGTTGAACAAACCTTCCTCAGTCTGGACAAATTGATCCCCCTGATGCTGCTACAGAAGGAAACGTGTGTGTGCGTACCTGCTGCATGTGTCCCAGCACGTTCTTCCTGGAGTCGAACACCCCCCTCCCCTCCTCAGAGTACAGCTGGTAGATGAAGTCTGTCGTGTAGTTCTCGTTACAGTTCTCGTTCCTAAACACACGAATGAAGAAATGGAAAACAGTTAAAAACTATGTGATTTTTCACACTTAAATATAATATAAATCAAGTATATCCTCTGAAAATAACTCTGTGAGTCATGACTGTCTACAATGGGTGTAACACCCGAGTCCCACTGTCTGTGATGTTTTCAGAGTTTTCAGAGTCCTATCTTCACTTTGTTTACATCGCCAGGACGGCCGGCTGACTCCTCCCCTCGTGTATAAAAGTTGTTTAATTGAGGGACTAGAGAAAAGAAGAATAACATACTGTACTCACTGCTTGACTGTGTTTCTAGATCACGCTCATTTCAGGTAAATTTACATGCAGTGTGAAGATACGAGCATAATAAAGATCGCTAGCATTAGCATGCTAACACAACAATACACCGCAAGTTGTTTTGGTTTCATGCTGGTGCTCAAGGGCGACATCTGCTGGATCAAAAAATCACATATAAAGCCTTTAAAGTCTACACTATCGTTCCTAACGTGTGGTGTAAAATAAACACCAACGTCGTTTTTAGTGACATCGAGATGAGCTGAACTGAAGATGTTAAAATCATGACATCAGCATTAGGTCGGTTTACCATTAGGGCTTTCACACTTGCAGAAAACTGCTGATATTTTCAGAGTAAGCTGTATGTGTGCATGCGACCAGATCGACTTCAAAACAAATATTTTTTTAAGGAAAAGTTGCAGATTGTTGCTTTAGTTTGACTTTTTTGGATTGGCATTGTCTTGAATAAATACTCTGTTGGATGGAAGGTACACATTAAACAATTAAAGGAACACAGTTATCCAACAAGGTGGCCTATCAGGTCGGCAGCAGCAGACCTGCAACTTGTCAGTGGTGTCTGGGTTCTTTGAAGAGAGACGTTTGGCTTTACTGGTTCAAATGTTTGTATATCGGAAACAAAAATCAAACCTGGCCTGTAAGTGGAAGAACTCCGAGGCTGAAACAATCTTACAGATCCATGTGGTTTTCATACCGTCAATCTCTGAAAAACTACGACCGAGACTTCAAAAACCTCTAAATGTGAAGGATCAGTCTGTTACCTTAGGACCAGTCCTCTCTGAATGCTCGTCTTCATTTTCTCAGTCAAATGCTCCACATTAGCCTGTGGGAATAAACAGTAAGCGTTACTTGTAGGACGGCAGACAGAAGTGAGCCTGAGAGCCCTCTAGTGGTTGAAGAGAGGAATGTCAGGTTGACAGGGAGTCGAGTTAGGACTCTGGCTGCATGTTGGACGTCTCTCAGAGATGATTGGAGACCTACCTGCAGGTCCTTGATGTCGAACGGCTCCTCGTAGATGTAAGCAGCGTCGGCTCCAGCAGCCAGGCCTCCCACGCTGGCCAGGTAACCACAGTAACCTCCCATAGTCTCAATGATGAACACGCGTCTCTTTGTCCCGCTGGCTGACTGCTTGATGCGGTCACAAGTCTGACACATGCACACAAGCTCACAACGTCAGTACACATCAAGTGATTATTACAACATAAGCTAACGCAGGCTAACATACCCACAGAGTCACATCAGATTCTAATATGGAGTCTACGGAGCGCAATAAAGGGATACTTATTTTCTTTATTTATTTAACCTTTATTCAACCAGAGGAATAAAACATGTCGAGATTAAAAATACCTGTTAAGTGTCCTGACCGAGACAGTTTCACATACAAATATAATTAAGATACATAATTATTAAACTTTTAAAGACACAAAAAAACAAATTTAAACGGCAAATATCTGTCTGGATCGCCCACAACCATAAATAATATATCAGGGGGAAGTGTTCGCCACCAAAAGTCATTTAACAGCCTCTAAAAATCATCCAATCAGAGCAGGTCGTTAAGTCTCAGCTCTTTTTGTGATTAGCTTTCAATTATACAACAGTTAGATCTGAGAAAGATATCAGCCGATATATCGGTATCTGATTTCTCTCCCCCCAATATCGGCCAAAAGAATATCTTATCGGTCGGGCCCTCCTTTATATACTCCCATTTTTACTTTATGTGCCCCTTATTTCTCATTTAATATTTTCCTCTTAATGTTTCCGTCACAGTAAAATCACGTTATGGTACTCCTCTGACTCAGTCGATTGAAGGTCATATCGTTGTATATATATTTTTTTTAAAAACATGTTCACATCTTAATCTGCACGAGAGTGAACTCCCTACATTTAAACCACTCTGGGCCAACATGCTGCTTTAACTGGGCAGACTGGAGTCCTGCATGAGGTCACAAGAACACATCAGAGAGTTCATGAATCATTTCAAACATAAATGTTACATGTTGTTAAAACTATATTTTCTACATGACGTGACAGAAACACTTTGTGACAGTCCGGTGCTCAGTCAGTGTGTGTGTGTGTGTGTGTGTGTGTGTGTGTGTGTGTGTGTGTGTGTGTGTGTGTGTGTGTGTGTGTGTGTGTGTGTGTGTGTGTGTGTGTGTGTGTGTGTGTGTGTGTGTGTGTGTGTGTGTGTGTGTGTGTGTGTGTGTGTGTGTGTGTGTGTGTGTGTGTGTGTGTGTGTGTGTGTGTGTGTGTGTGTGTGTGTGTGTGTGTGTGTGTGTGTGTGTGTGTGTGTGTGTGTGTGTGTGTGTGTGTGTGTGTGTGTGTGTGTGTGTGTGTGTGTGATTTAGTATTGTGGCTGGACGACGTTAGGGGATCTACAGAAGACGGACTACAGGAAGAACGGTCACAATCAAAGCCGGAGATCTTCTGACTTGTACAGTTGTAGTACTCAAGACCCGTCATGAGACCACTTTGAAGGTCTCTGTCTCGTCTCAGACCACCACTGAGAGGCTATTTTTCCACGTCATTAGAAGGAAAAAGCTGGTTTCTAAAAGAACAATTTACTTCATTTGTAGTTTGACCCCCTGGGTTACGGCTTCAGCCTTCCCGTGTTAGGGACTAAGTGAGGGACAAGCCGCCTTCACACATGAGGGGGGGGATGGCAGTAGAGGTACCTGGAAAAACTCAAATCATCTAATTTGTACTCAAAAGATCTCTAAAGTTAAACTCACCTGACAAATACAGGCAAACATCTTATCTCAAGATATAAATATATTTTTTAAAGTTTATCTGGACTTGTCAGGTGAATGTGTCTTGGTCTTGTGGTTGACACGGTCTTGTTCCCTACTGGTCTCGGAGCACTCTGGTCTCCGGCATGTCTCGTCTTGGTTGGTGTCTTGACTACAAAACTTACTTGTAGTTCCTTGTACAGGTCAAGCTCATGTTGATTATACTAAATGACCGGAGTAGCGGTTTAGTCTTGAGGTTTGTTTTTTGGAGCTGTGACTTTATTCTGTACAAAAAGGTGACCCTGATGCTGTTTTTCGTGTCATCATGTTAATCCTGCTCTGAAACATTATCATCACGATGACTCTAAATGGGACAATAATTTACATCATGCTGTTCTGAAGAAAACTTAAAACTAGTAACTTAGACCAGGAAGTCATCGTGAAAATGTTTACGAAAAGGAAATCAATCAGACTTAATAAGTAATTACTTCTTAATTCCCTGAGACGGCCTTTGATTATTTTGTGTCTGTGATCAAAATCGTCTCATAAATGTCCCATTATGCAACCTGTTAGCATCTCTGGAGCAGTGGTGTAAAGAAATAAACATTTAGGGTTATACCCTGACAGTGACCTCATGTTTTTAACATAACAGTTGAGTGTGAGCATTGGACCATTAACCCTTCATGTGTTTGTGTGCGTGCATCTTATTCAAAGGGGTCAAAGTCGGCGAGTCGACTGCCTTACCTCCACGATGGCATTGAGGGCCGTGTCGGCCCCGATACTTAGATCTGTGCCCGGCACATTGTTACTTATGGTGGCAGGCAGCATACACATCGGGATGCAAAGCTCCTCATAGGTTGCACGAGCATCATACAGCTGCAGCAGACTCTCAAACGCCTGAAGCGGCAGTATATGAAAAAATGTATTAGAGCCACAGAAAGGCCAGGACACCGAGAGAGAGAGACGTGAATCTCTCTCCGTTTGTTGGAGCGTATCCTGCCATTCCGGCTCTTTCCGTGTGATAGCGGCAATGGCTTCCCTTTGGCAGGAGGATGGATGAGTGAAAAGAGACATGGAGGAAGACAAGATGGTGGCAGAGTTGAGCCACATGAAGTAGGAAGGACAAACAAAGAAGAAGAATGATGGAACAGACAAACAAAGAAAGAGAAAGGACAGAGGTCTGAGTGTTTGTGAGCCTCGGCAGCAAAATGCAGTGACGCTGCAGAGACCACAGCATGTTGGTCGGTCTGCTGTGGAAGGTTTAATGATGGCGAGACGAGCACTGATCAAGTCTGCATACAAATGAGGAGGATGAGGAATGATGACGATGGCGGCAAAGCCAAGAGTCAGGCTTAGAAATGTTTCTCTTCTTACTTCTTTAGGCCCTATATTTACATTTTTGGGGGTCTGAGTGACAGATAGGTACAAAAACTGTTACTACAATGGACGGGATGAGATTGCAACAGAAAATAAACCCAATCCAACTGAGTCCACTAAAGGAGTCTGGTTCACCACAGGCAGACTCAGATTGTTGAAAAACAGAATGACGTCTGACCATCTCACATCTAAAGACAACGTGTCAGCAGCTCAGAGAGTTTTTAGTCACAGACTGAGTTTTAGCAGAGACTGGATATCTGACAGGGATCTTACAATTTTGAGATTATTTCCCATCATGCACTTGATGGTAATGTACAATTAGAACTTTTCGGCAGAAAAAACAAAAAAGGAGGAGAAACTGGAGGCCAGAATGCTTCCATGACATGCTCTGAACATGTTTGCACCTTTTTGCCGGTCAGACCCCAAAATATGATGAAATAAGGCCGAGGTTCAGGTTCAGGTTGGACCCTCTAAGTTAGTGTTCACTTTGAGTTATTATCATGATGCTTTTAAGTGAACAAAAGGAGGCTGGATTAATTATACTAAATACTTTCTCCCCACACAGAAAGTCAAAAGATTTTGAAGTTAGTTGAGCTCCTTCAATCCGAACTACGGAGCGTTAAGAGTGTATGTTATTGTACTAAAAGATGTTAGATGTTCTGTAAGTGCATACATACTGTGACACCTGCATGCTGTTAATCAGTCGTCTGGTTGTTAATAATGAGGGTGAATTCAAACACACAGTCAGGGAGGAGTTAGGGCAGGCAGAGCAAACATGGCGGTCACGGCACTCGTGCAGCTCACAGCATGCCTCCATGTTGTCGCTCACTTACCTGAGAGGGAAAGGAGGGACGCTACTCTGACGTGGAGCTATACCTTTACATGTTTGCTTTTTTTTTTGTTCAAGTCAACTCCACTAGTTCCCTGACAGTGAAATGACTGTCTTGTTCTTGAAACATGATTGGCCGGCTGGTTCTCGGAGTGTTTTGTGTGTGCGTGCTTTATATCAGGGTTTGTGTTGCTAGGAGTATGTACTCTGGTTGCCCGCCCCATCACTTACAGTAGTGATGGCGTTCAGAGCCGTGTCAGCGCCAATGCTGAGGTCTGAGCCCGGCACATTGTTGGAGACAGTGGCTGGGACCATGACCATGGGCACACAGAACTCGTCATATTTCCCGCGCGCCGTTAACAATTCCAGCAGTGACAGGAAGGCCTGCAGGGCAGAGCCAAGGGCTTTAGTGTCTGCGGGGGGGGAGCATTTGGATGGAGGGTTTGGTTGAGAGGTGCTACTTGCCAGAAAGGAGGGGCGGGGGGAGGGGGACAAAAGTGAAGGGTGCCAAGGGAAGGAGCCAGGTCTATCACAACGGACAGCAGCGAAACAGACAGGTACCACTCCACATTGTACAACGTTATATCTCTCTCTCTCTCTCTCACTCACTCACTCACTCACTCACTCACTCTCTCACTCTCTCACACACACTAACACACTTGTTTACTTGCATACATCACAGGAAAATAAAGCCAGTGAGCGTCTAAACGGGATTGCGTGAAATGGCTGGAAAAAAGCAGGTGCTCTCTGTTTCCAAATCACATCATTTATCAAATCAGAGGTTAAATAATCAAAAAGTCTAAAGTCTTGTGACTTCTGTTTTTCTCGTTATTATCTTAAAATCACAGAAAATCAACAGTGAACAAACTTTGACTTAAATTTCTTAATTTTTTTCAGAGACATGACTGAAGCATGATTATGTATGAAGGACAGAAGCCCGAAGAAACAAGTGAGAAAAAAATGTTCTGATAATCCATTTTTAAGAGATCAAATATTTCCTCTCTCCTGTATATATGATTTATTTACGGCCCCTTATTTAAATTATTTTTAGTCTGTGAAGCAGGTGAACGTCGGTATCTGCCCTGTTGACAGACATCAGCACGGTCTGCAAATAATATGGCCTGAGCCGATATGCTGAAATCTAGTTCACCTGACGACTGATTCAGAGAAGAGTTTTTTTATCGGGCAGATGAAGTCACCTGTTGAATAACATCTGACTTGTTTTCACGTCAAACATGAGAGAAAACGTCGGCATTGTGGGAGTCTGACACCAAAAGATGTATCGGCTAAATTGTTATTTCAAACATCGGTATCAGTGTCTGCCCGGATTTTCCCAATCAGTGCATCTCTTCAAAAAAGTGTTTCAATCTTTTTTAGCCTGTTTTTCACAAGTTTATTCATTAATAAGCTGTGAAATCAGGTGAAGCAGTTTTTTTAACATGTCGAAAAAAAACGCTGTCAGGATCATTTTCTGGTGCTACTCTTTTTTTGTAGTCGCAAAAAAAACAGCCTTGAAATTACTCTCTCCAAATCGACAGGATATTTAAGCATGGTGTGTTTTGTCTTTCCCCTGTATTACAGCTGTCGCACAGGAAGTGACAATTCTTTGGACCAATCAACGGACCGCTGTGTGTCTAGCTCCGCCCTTTCAGGGTCGGATCGGTACACTTGGCACCCCAACAGAAGAGAAGCAAAAAAGTAGGATTGTATGGATCAGTTTTTTTGGTACCATTCCCAACATTTAGTTGAAACGCCACCATACCGAATCAAACTGAACAGGATCGCTTGGTGGAAACGAGGCTTAAGATAATCACCATATTTTTTTCTCATTGCCTCTTTGGACTTCGGTAGCAGAGCCAGATGTCAGTGTGTTGACATAATGTGAACAGTTTGATGGAAATGAGCCAATCACAATGTTCACTGTCTTATGCTGCACAGTACATCAAGATATCAGTCAATTAATTAATACAAAATGCTTAAACAATTCAAATTTAACTTTAATAATATTTGATCATTACGAGGTAAGGCATTAGAATTACTGGTATGAATTCTCAAATTAAGTGTCGATCAAAGACAAGAAGAAGAAGAATATGAAACGTACCTCAAATCCTCCGACAATTAGCAGCGCGTTAATATTGTGCTGTCTCATCTGCTCAGCAATTTTGTCAACATGCTTCGCAGGAAGTGTTCTGGAGGGAGAAAGTGGAAGAGCTCGATGAGTGTTAGTGTAAAGAGAGGACATAATGCCGTAGTGTACAAAGTGTCTGTGCATAACAAAAAGGTGTTTGAGTGTTTACAGGTTCAGCAGGAATGTCTGGGTCCTCCTCTGTTCTCGTCAAATTTGAGCCGGTCACATCCGTCCCTTTCAACTAAAATATCTGAGAGCGATTTCACACCTAACCTCTTTGGTTCGGTCCAAATGAACTTGAGTCAGTTTGCCCAGTTAGAGCGCTTCGTTTGCGCTGGTGTGAAATCTGTCAATCAAACCTTGGTGCGGACCAATCAACCATACAGACACCGCTTGGAAAGGTGGGACCAAGGTGGGTCTCGTACTCGTGGTAATGATATTATTCAGGTAGATATTGGTCGCCCCGATGTGCAAGAAGCAGCGCTCTTTTTCCATGAAAAAATAGGAATTAAAAGTGCGTCTTATACACCGGATTTTATGGTGAACTTTAACTGATTTGTCTTGTTATTGTATGTTTTTCTTATCTGCTAAAACTATTGGCTCAGCCGGCGTCTTTACCAGCCGGGAAGGCCGAACGGTCGCTGACTTCACCTTTTGGTTCCCAACAGGGATCCACCTTGTCCCGTCCATCCTCCGACATCAGCCCACTTGATCTCCTTTATCTGAGGGGAAGACAAAAACAACAATTTAAATACTTATTGTACTACTTAAAACGAGAACCAACACTAACTTAAATAGTTCATGCTGGGGCGATGGTGGCGCAGTGGTTAGTGCGCGCGCCCCATGTACGGAGGCTATAGTCCTCATAGCGGGCGGCCCAGGTTCGAGTCCAGCCTGTGGCTCCTTTCCCGCATGTCATTCTCCTCTCTCTCTCTTCCTGATTTCCAACTCTATCCACTGTCCTATCTTTCCATAAAGGCACAAAAATTAATCTTTAAAAAAAATAATAATCTTCATGCTAACTTAACTCTGACATTCAGTGTTTCTGTGTTGTTGCTTCTTTGACGTCACACCTTCGCTCTCCCTGACCCTCTGAAGTTCAGTATCTGACACCTCCTCCTTCGGTCTGAGCTTGTTAGCAGGAGAGTTAATTTTCCAGACACACTCTCTTACATTTAACGGATGAACGGGACCAGAGAGACCTCAGAGGTGTGCTGCAGAGAACACCAGAGTATAGAAATCCATTACACCTGCTGCTCTAATCTTCTCAGGGTCAGTTGGCGCAGCCCGACTTCACATCCAGCCGGGACTCTCAGGGTGTTTTACTAACCAGTGATGCTGGAGACGTTTTCATGAAGATAAATGGTCCGCTCTTTTGTTAAACGCCGCTCTTTGAATGAAGGGATTTACTGTGTTCCACTGGGAACAGGTCAGATGAGGATACGGGAGAGGAAACCAGTTTAACCAGTCATACCAGGAGGAGAAAAGGCATCTCATATTACTGAACAGAACAGGTCTAACTTTGATACTGAAATATATTAAAATCTATTGTCTGATTTTATTCTTTACTCAACATGTGAGACTATCTTCACATTAGGTTCAGGTCAGAATCTTTCAATGCTTTATTATAGGAAGCTCTATTACAGTCTGTGCACTCTGTTGCCCTCTTCTGGTTCATAGTGGTACTGCGGATAGTTCCTTGAGAGGAGGACTGACAGTGTGGGGAAGGGGTTTACATTAATCTGGACAGATTGTGCCCAGAGTTCACCTGATTATAGCGATCGTGTCAGACTCTCATCAAGCTAGGATAATTCTCCCGTCATTGATTAAACTTACTTAAGTTATTAACAATGTGTGTTGTTTACTTTTTGGGAGAACATTTGATGAGTACATTTTTATTTTAAAAATTAAACCTCCTTAGTGTTGATGGTAGAATCACAAGATAAAACTTGAACTAGTTTGTTTATTGAGCTAAAGTGAATGTCCAATCAGTAAGATGTGTAGTGAATTAAATGATAAAGTGATCTTACTACATGATCAGACATTAAGGAAACATGCTATGTTGAAGTGCTGGCTTCTCTGACAACAATGCAGCAGCCAGTATGTCCTGTGATTGGATGCTTGCTGTTGAGAGGAGGGATTTAGCACAGTCAGTTTTAGCTCATGTACCTGTATATCAGGGATGTAGTACCCACCTGTCCTTTGTAGAATCCCTCAAAGCCGTCACTGACAGCAAACATCTTGTGCCCCTCGGAGATTCCCACCCTGACAGCTGATCGAACCGCAGCGTTCATCCCCGCTGCAGGGGCTCCGACGTTCAACACAGCGACGTTGAAGTTGCTCTGCAGGTATAAAACAGACATGAAACGAGACTTTAAATGTCTTATGATGACACTTCATACAGAGAGTATGTTGCAGTTGTTGGCGGATAGTTGATCAAGCTCTGCAGAGTAAATCAATAAATACACTGGTCGGCTCTCGGCTTCACGCTGGGTCTACAGTGGTCATTATCCCAGATGCAGGGGGAGCAGACCCCTGAGGCGAGCTGCACAGCATGAGGTCTGCCTGCCGTGCAGCCTCTACACTTCACTGATCTTCAGTACGAGCCGTCTCTGCAGCAGGCTGCTACAGCTCCTGGCAAGGTTGAACAAGTCATCCCTCAGCGGGGGGGCCAGGTGTCAGCTAATATTACCGCACAGCCAAGCGGTGCACACTGAGCTCCATGTGGAGCCTTTCACTTGAATTACAGGCTGCTCAGCAAATAAAATGCAGGAAGGTAGGAAGTGTTTGTCATGAGCACAAAAACACCAAAACATAGCTGTCCCTTCAGTGCAGTGCCACCAGACTCCACAGATTAAAAAAACAGTCAGCCCAACGTGTAAACGTTTAGCAATTTGGTCAGTTTTGCTATCAAATCAAGAAATGCTCACATGTGAAATACAGTAGTCATAAAACTCCACGTTAAAGTCTAGTTAGTGAGCCTTGTTTAACCTCAAAGTTACAGCAGCGTCATGACTCATGTTTTCAGAAAGCTGAGTCATTATTTGTAGGCAGATCCTTTGAATAGTGTTATAAAAAATTCAGCATCTCGAGGCCTTTGGGAGGCCAACTCATTGACCAACCAGCTCTCTGGGCATGGCGCAGACTGCTCCTGTGTGGAAAGACAACCGCCCACTGTCACTGTGAGACGTGCCAAAGGGAATAAGTGTGGTGACTCACCGTTGGTAGTTCACATTCTGGTTTACGATGAGCCAGCAGTTTGTACGTCCTCAGGTTGTTTTCAAAACTCCTGCAATGAAACATGGGAACATGCGAGGTTGTTGAAGTAACAACACGGTGTGTTTTCACTGCCATGACAAGTCACAGAGTAAAGTCAAAACGGAAAGCTATGGTTTGAATCATTTGAGAGTTGCTGGAAAAGTCCTGTGTGTAAACTACAGACTGATGGTGATCTAAAGCAGCACCATGATCCACTTTTTCCAACAACTCCTGCCTTGAGTCAAACTAATGCCGATCCTCTAAAATAAGGAGAGATGGTTTTTGATGTTAAAGGACTTGCAGTGGTTCATACCTGCCCCGAAGCTTCACCGCCTCCTCAAACCTCTTCTCATCCATGGCCTTCTGGACCTCCTGAGTCTGAGGAAAACAGGAGAGAGGCATGCATGAAAAAAAGTTGTCATTTAACAAAGGAATTAATACAGGAGTCATTTTTAATATGAATCAAAAAGAACAAACAAAAGTGAATGAGTAAGCATCCAAAAATTGAATTAACGCAGCTTTATACGTGTGTGTATGTGTGTGTAGAACATTTCAAAGTAAAAGATCTTTAAAGCTGTGGTTCCCAGGAGGTGGGTCGGGACCCAAAAGTGGGTCGTTGAGCCGTTTCCTGTGTGTCTTGGTATGTGTCAAAAAGTCTGAACGCTTTTTAAACGTCTTTGTTTTGTTCAGTTTCTTGCTTCTGTCACAATTTATGTATCCTCTGAGGTCAAAACTTAACGCTAAATAAATCGGATTTATACATGAAAAATATCAAAGTTTGGTTCGCAGTTTTTCATGGAGGAGGTGGTGGTGGTGGGTCCTGAGGCTAGACGAGTTGAGAACCACATTAATAACAGATCTTTGCACGAGGATCTTAGGCAGCACATTTAGTCTGAAGAGGACCACAGCTGGAGACGAGACATGAGGGTAAACAATTAAATAGTGGTTGCTAAGAGGAAGCCAATATAAAGAAGCTGAAATAGGACGGATGTGTTCACAATCTTTGGGCCCAGATAAACGCTAAGCCACAGCATTTTTTTACGAGCTGCAGTTAGTGGAGAGACTTTTGGGTGACACTTGTGTACCAGGAGTTTGAATATGCACACTAATCCGTTTTCACACATGCACTCTGGAAGGTTTCTGGAGATTTTCAGGAGGACTGCTCCTGAAATCCTCCTGACCTGGTTGTTCACACATGCATCTCACAGCGGGAGACTATCCCTGTCGGATGGGAACGGGGTCAGAGGGTCTCCTGAAGTAAGACATGATGTAAAACCAATGACGCAGAAGTGGCAGACGGGGATGCAGAGTCCGCTACACAACGCTATAATGAGAATATGTGTCTTTCTATCAATGCTACGTGTAGTTGAAGAGAATCTCAATGTGAACTAAAGAGTGGAGAAGAACATATTGGAGAACAGGAAACATGCAGCAGCAGGTTCATTAGAGCACGGAGATGGTAGAGGTGACGTGCAGACAGTCTGTGGTCGTTCAGTGATCACAGGGAATAAAGGTCACCACCCCCCTCCCACTGGCTCCAGGTGAATTCTCCTGATTATATCCTGCTGCGTTCTCACATCAGCTCACTCTGACTTCCTTCATAAACTAGGAGGCTGGAGGAGAAACTCTGGATAATGTACATGTTTGTGTTCACACATGCAGCTCACTGAAAACTTTTGTGCGCTTTGTATGAGTTTTGTGCGAGTGTGAACAAGGCTGCGGATGAGATAAAGCCCCTTGTACAGCCTTCTTCAGAACAGTTCATTCACTGTTCAGGAGATCTGTCAGATCCAACCACGCGAGTCCAACAATAAAGCTTCTGTGTGCGTTTCTATGGAGATGGGCCGCTCTTACATCACCATGCTGCAGGCAGTCATCGCCAACGCTGCCAAATGCTTCAGATAATCATTAACCAGACACAACTGCCTCTCAAACAATAAAGCTCTCATTTGAACATTAGCGCTCTCCAGGCCCGATGAGCTGTGATGTTTGTCATCATTACTTAAGCTCTTACAGCCTGAGCACATTGACTCTGATTTCAGTCATTTTACAGGTTGTTTTATCTGGCTCTGTAGTTTCCCGCTCTCACCACCTAGCTTCCAGGCGTGTGTGTGTGTGTGTGTGTGTGTGTGTGTGTGTGTGTGTGTGTGTGTGTGTGTGTGTGTGTGTGTGTGTGTGTGTGTGTGTGTGTGTGTGTGTGTGTGTGTGTGTGTGTGTGTGTGTGTGTGTGTGTGTGTGTGTGTGTGTGTGTGTGTGTGTGTGTGTGTGTGTGTGTGTGTGTGTGTGTGTGTGTGTGTGTGTGTGTGTGTGTGTGTGTGTGTGTGTGTGTGTGTGTGTGTGTGTGTGTGTGTGTGTGTGTGGGATGAATGTGTTGGCCTGTTTCCAGCCCAGTCCAGTGCCTACCATCTGCACACACTCCATCAGAGGCAGCCGCACCGATTGGTTTCCGCACAGGGAGACGACGCAGGCTGGCGTGTTGGCCGTGGTCTCCAGGAGAGCGAGGACGGCCTCTACGCCCATACGACTGGCCTGTGTGAGCAGACAGAGAAAACTGCGTCATTCTCAGTATCACATCCACATTTGCTCCTGCCTCTTATTTCAAACATCTCATCCTTTTTTTTTTAATCTCCTCACATATTAAGAAAAGAAAGTGACCAGAAGCACTTTAGTGATTTATTTGTAACCCGATACCACTGAACAGCAGCCATTTATTCCTGAAGATAAACAGAACAAAGACTAGGACACACTGCGAGTCATTCAAAGTTTTTATGTAAACATCTGTTGGCATAGAAACGGATTAGTAAAGTGTAAAAGTATTTTCTTAATATCCTTTTCTTCTCTTTTATAAGCCAGTCTTAATATAATGAAGAGAAAATGAGTAAGGCTCCGTGTCCACCTAGCATTTTTTCTTCTGAGCGCCAGCCTCTTTGTTTCAGTTGTTTTTAATGAGAAAAGAGCATTTGCAACAGCAGGCGGCCGCCCGGAGAACAGCCGCAGCACCCAGCTTCTTTTTTTTTATGAGGGGGAGCACTCCGCTTTTTTGTGAGGCCGCTCTGAGCACCTCCGAGTTGAAAATCTTTCAACTTTTAAAAAAAAGGCCCTGGTGACGTCGACAGCGCTCTTTTCAAAATCTATGATATTCCCCGTATTTTAGCCACCATCCTCCTCGCTCCGTGTCTGATCGGATTATTAAACGATTAAGCTCAACATCCTGACAAAGTAGGTAGAGAAGCATCCTCGGTTTTGATGCTCCAAAAAAAAAATTATCTCAAATATAAAACATACTGTAAAAAGGAATGGAGAAGGATTGGTCATACAGCAGCCATTGTCATAGAGACAAGATGCATGTGCATCGCTTTATTACAGTGCACAAGCGCTTCATCCAGGCACTCCTGAGCGCAGACCCACCCCTATATTTTTCCACAAAAAAAAAAAAAAAAAGAAAACGCCAGGTGGACACATGCACTGTGAAGTGAGTCACACAAGTATATTTGGTTACCATTTTTGCATTTTTTTACCATATAAGTTCACCATTGGATGTCAATAAACTTCAGCACCAGCTCCTTGCATACGTGCAGCGAGTAGTGTCTGACGCATACTCTGCAGGTAATCTGAGAGAGAGACACACACCGGCACGCCCCTCCTGTTAATGCACAGATTAAGGTGCGACATGCTATTTTAAATATGGACCATCGAGTGACATTGTTTTCATCGCTTTGTGCAGCTTGTTGCGGCCTTTGTTCCGATGGATTGTCTTAGATTTGCAATGTCAGTAACAAAGAGCTTCCCGACACCATGAGACTCACGAGTAGAACGGAAGTGAAAAAGGAAGTTGTTGTTTGGGTGAGAAAAAACTCTTTGTATGATTGGTTGGTCATTTGCATCCTTTCACTATTGCTTTCCAGATTAACACTTTTCGTTCTTGTAACTGAGGGGGGATATTTGCCCTGAGATTTCTTTTACACAAAAGACAGAAAGTTTTTAGTAAATGCTCCATTTTATCTTTCCTCTCTGCTTCCATTTTTGTTGCTTTGTGGCGAACACGAGGAGATTTGTCGACACCGTCTGTGTTACAACGCTCCAAATGCTGAGCCACAAATCTGTTAATGTGCTTAACCTAAAACCTGGGACCACACACAGACACACACACACACTAACACATACACACAGGATTAAACAGGAAGTTTGCACACTTCCTCTGTTGGAAAAGTGACAAAGGTCATAACTGAGTCAAAGGAAGACCGATAAAATGATATCTAGAGAATTTTATAGTTTAAAATTATTCTGAGTGCAACAAGCAGTTTTAGTAAAACATAATTTTACTTTCATTGGCTCCACATGTCCATAACTCCTTTCCAAGAAAACACCTGCTTGGAACTCTTGCAGCAACTGCTTAGCGGTCAGAAAACTGTTTTACCTTCCGGGTGAAACACCGACCAGACACAAAGGTTCCTACCTTATATAGAGGTAACCATCAATCATCCGGTGACATCTTTCACACCAAACACCACATATTATTAGGGATGTAAAGATTAATCGTGACGCAGTTAAAAATCAAAAAAAGATTCACATCGGTACTTTGAAAAATGAATCGCAGTAATATCGTGAGCTTCAGCAGCTGAAGAGCAGAGGTTGTTGGTTGTAACAAGCAGGTGTTGTCATGGCAGCTGCAGAGGCCAAACCACACTAACAAACGGGTTTGCAGCCCCGCTCGCCCAATGAGTGCAAAAGCCAAAGATATTACGAGATGCATTGGTGTTTTCATTAAAAGAAATGTTTTTGTCTAATTCTCAAATAAATACAGAAAATGTTGCACCTACCAGGATGCGGTCAAAAGCAGAAGGGGTCCCTCCTCTCTGCACGTGTCCCAGGATTGTCACTCGTGTGTCGAAACCCAAACATTTGACAACAAGCTAGGAGGATAAAATGTAGCCGTGTTAGGAATTATTCTCATGATATATTTTGAAAAGTTGTTTTAACAGGACAATCTACTGACAATGTGACACGACCTGCACGGGCAAGAATCTAGAGGTATGATCCGAAGGTTACAATCCACCAATTTGGATTATGTAAGCACGCTGATAAATCATGTTTTACATGAATTCAGAAATATATCCATGGTTTATAAACACACTTCTATGTGCAAAGAAATTTAGGAAAACCTGTTTACTTTTATGCTTTTAAAAAAGTCAAAGAAGTGGATTAGAGAATCAATCCTCTATGGCTTTTCAGGTCTGGATACTTGTGTTGGAAATGACTTGGATACGACATAAAATGCAAAATTGCTGTTTGCACTAGGAATGCAACAATTCTCATTCTTGTATTTAGTTGTTGGGTGCAGCGTCCACAGTTCAATACACGTGTAAATTGCTGTTTTCCGTTCGAGCTTCCATGCAAAGTATTTTTCTCTGAATTGGACTGTATGTGTGCGCCTGTGAGTCCATACGCTGGAATAGGGAAACCCCTCCCACCGAGTTATTATCCAATCACAATGCGCTAAAGTTTGGGGAGCCGACAGCACTACACACAAAACGAGCGGTGAGGAGAAGGCAGTAGTATGACGAAACACCGACATATAACAAATCAGTGGTGTGGGGACGTTTCGGTTTCAGCGTCTAGGAAGAGAAAACGGAAAAATCGACAGTCTGCAAACATCGTTTTACATGTGTCGCCAACTCAAATGGAAACACAGAGTTAGCAGGCTGTCGCTCAGCCACCAGCTGATCCCTGCATGATGCAGACGGGGTGAGAGTGAACGGAGAAGCAGCGTTTGAAACAAAGCTACCATACACAATGAAATATCAACACTTTACAGTTTCTGTGTGAAATTCCATGAAATCTCTTTCTGTTCCTGTAAAATTTACCTAAAACTCTTAAAAAATGAAAAAACAAACAGCACAGGCTCTCAGAACCGTGACCAAAAAAACCGAGGTACGCATGAAACCGTGGGCTGACTGTATTGTTGCATCCCTAGTATGCACTGATCGTATGATTAGTATCAGATTGGTAGATGGTATCGTCCGTATCGTAAAGACATTGTCGTGCAGAATCTCTACACCTTTCATCCCTCGTGTTAAATGACACAAATTCACCTCATGCAAATCAGTCATACGTGTAAGAGTAAAGAAATCTCTGCAAACAAACTACACTATGAAACTACATTTTAAATAATGCATAAGAACACACAGAGGAGGACAGACACATTAAACACAGAAACACCAAATACAGAAGAAAAGCTGAAGAGAAGGGGAAACAGCAAAGCACATGCAAGCCATTCTAATTTTTCAGTCATGTTAGCAGGGAGCTTAAAACTGAACGTCACAGAAGATCCCAAGCTGAAAGTTTAAATAAAGATACTTGAAGAGATAAAACTCATCATAAGTTGGTCCTCAAATGAAGGACGGTTAGTGCAGGGTCAGGGCACACTATGATATGTGAAAATAAAGAGTGTGAGGGCAGACTATGATATGTGAAAATAAAATGTGTGACATTATCAAAACATGAAGTACAAGGTTGTGTGAGGTAGTTTTTCATGAAATGTCTGGGTGTGAGGTTTAGTAACGGTGTCTGCTCAGGAGTATGGTGACAGCATTCTTACCAAACTAGAGAGTGATTCTGACAGAGCACTCCAGAAACACAGCGACAGAAGTCAAAGCCACACCAGGGCAGCAGTACAGTAGTAGAGGTCAAACAGGAGGGAGTCAGAGCTCGAACTTGCCACATGTTTACACTCTGTACTCACATTCTTGATATAGTCAGTGGAAATGGGCTTGTTGCTACCATCAATCGCCCCTTCGGCTACAATAATGATATTCAGCCTTTTCATCCCTGCTCGGTTCTACAAGGAGGGGTGGTGGAGAAACAACATGACAGAAAAACTGAGACTGTGGCTGTGACATGGGCTCTCAGAAGCACGGGAGCCAGACGGCGCCGACGGCCCGAGAGCTGAGGACAGATTGGTTCATAATGAAAGCAGCTGGTGTTTACATTTTGTAATAAGCTATATCCTAACGACCTTATTACTCGTCTTCACTGTAATGTTGTGGAGACATCATAAGGCTTAATGATTACCTTGACTGGAGCAGGATGGATCAATGTCCGCTCATACTAAACCTTTATTCCACTCATTTTAAACCTGGGCCATCTTCTTACATGTCTTGAGTTCAGTGGTATACCCTGAAGAAATGCTGCTCTTATGGACTCCCCATCATAGAAAGGAGTAGATAAAAAAAGATAAAGTCCCCTCTGCATTGTTCTCCAGATGGGTAAAACGTCATTAAGTGCCCATTCAGGTGCCCTCCCCCATGGGTGAAACTTCACTTAATGCCCCCTCAGGTGTCCTACCGATGGATTAAACATCGAAACTTGCCAACTCAGGTGCCCCCCGATGGGTGAAACGTAATTCAATGCCCTCTTAGGTGCCCTCCTGTTTGGTAAAATATCATAACTTGCTCTCTCAGGAGCCCTACCGATGGATAAAACATTGAAACTTGCCAACTCAGGTGCTCCCTCTTGGGTAAAACTTCCCTAATGCCCTAACGGGCGCCCAGCCCCTTTAGGTAAAACTTACTTTAATGCTCTCTCAGGTACCCTACCGATGGATTAAACGTCATAAAGTTCCCTCTCTCAGGTAAACTAATTAGTACATTTTGAGAACCTCTGAAACCTTAAGAAGTAAAAATGTGTTGTAAGAAAATGGCCCAGGTTGAAAAATGTCAAAATGTCCCTTTAACATTTTATTTTAAAGCTATCTTTCATGGCAGAGAATCTTTTAGTGGCTCCGTCGGGTCTCCATGCTTCTGGTTTCCCCTTTCTTTGCACTCAGGTACTCACTTCCTTGACAATACTAGAAGTAATAGGATTCCCATGCCTATCAATGGCTCCTTCTGCAACTATGATTATGTTCAGCCTTGTGCCCCTGGAGCGGGTCTGAATCATAAAACAACGATGTGTTTCCAAAACAGGAAAAAAAACATGATGAAACAGCTGACACATTCCTTCATATCAATCCTCTCTGATAAAGTAATCAGGATTCAGACCTTTTGGGGTAAAACAGAAAAAAGCTGTGCAGAATCAAAACATTATTGTCAAAGGAAACAGGAAACACAGCAGGTGTCATATTAGCGTTGACTCGAGTACAGTACGGGTTCACTGGGTTTTCTTTCGGGGAACAAATGAGATCACGTTACCGCAGACAGTTTCTGACACATCTTGTCCTCCCAGCCGTCCTCTGGGGGCATCTCAGGGATCAGCACCCAGTCTGCCCCACAAGCCAAGGCGCTCACCAAGGCCAGGTAGCTGAGATAAAAACACCCAGACAAAACATGCATGTTTGCATAAACAGAGTTCTTAGAAATCTCTGCCTCAGGAATTTTGTTTTTATAAGAGTTTATCAAAGTATATCTGAATCCTTCTTACCCACAGTGCCTGCCCATGACCTCTAACACAAATGTTCTCTGGTGGCTGAAAAATAAGAACAGAAAAATATGAATTAGCGGAGAGTTCAAGCCGAGTATCAGCACTTTTTAAATTAAGACTTTGAAGTTGTTTTAATATCTCTGAAGGTAAAAACAAACAAACTATCCTGGGGCAAAAGGCATCGATAAACCAGACTGCACTAAACAGTTTTTGAGATATGTAGCATTTGAAAAGCTGGATTATTTTGTGCAGTTTATATAACTCCATTCACATTAATGCCAAATGGTTTGAGGCCAAATCCAGCAAAAACAAAGTCCCCCTGAAATAACATCCAATCATAAGAGCACTGTAGAGACCATTTTATCAATCTAATCCCTGCAATCGTTTCATCTTTCTTTTTTTGGATTATAAAAATAACTCTGCAGAAAACTGTGTGGATCTCGTCATTTGTAGTGTATGACGTCTGTGCTAAAATCTGCAGTGTTGATGACTGACAGCAGGCCTCAAGGCCATCCAGACATAAGATCCATTTTGAGCCTGTTTTCTTAATACAGTTCTGATTTGAAAGATAATAAATTGAGCTGCTAGCCTTAACTGGTTGATATGTTTGGTGTGCAAATCCAAACCATATGGTTGCTCCCTCCCCCCGCAAGTACTGCGCTCAACTTCCTTGTTTGAGTACGGTTGCGTTCACATCGCTTGGGACCGTACTCAAGTACACATTAATCACACTGATCAAATAACCGGAATTTGGGGTCAAGTGAACCCGGATCAGGACCCGGGCCACTAATGTGAAACCGACCTGAGAATGTGGAAATAGTCTGAAGTCTTTACTGTTCCTTTGCCTGGAAATAAAAAGTTGGAAGAAAGTGACAAAACGTATAAAAATTACAGAAAAAATATGAATTCCCCCCTCACCTCTGTGCAGTTGTCATGATTGCGTCCACCACCTCGATGATTCTGTGCAGAGCCGAGTCGGTGCCGATTGTCATGTCAGTTCCACAGAAGTCGTTATCAATAGAGCCGACCATCCCCACGATGTGGAGGGCCGAATACTTCTGAACGGCATCGGCTTCGATCAAGCCTGAAAGGATGCAGAAGTAATGCAAAGAAAAAATGTTAACGATACATTTTAGACGGCGACTCAAGGTTTCTTCTTGGGAAAATATAACAAAATGAGCAGCAAGAGGAAGTGCTGAGCTCAGGGGACAAACTAAGAAACACTGAGTCTGAAATGGAAACGAGGAGAATCTGCGGGTTGCAGAAAAAAAAGGCGTCAACATCTGGTAACACAGCATGACATCATTTACAAACCGCAGAGTTAGTGACCTCAGCCTGAAGCATGATGGTCTAATAGAGACAGAGTACGTGGGATGTGTGAAATATCTAACCTACAAACAGTAAGTGTGGAAACAGATTTAGACTAACCACACAGCACCACACGCTGAGTTTGCAGAGTTTTAACCAGAGTCAGCGCACCATAAATTAAAAGAATAAGATTAGAGACGGCACCTTGCTCCACCAGCTCCGTCAGCAGCCCACTCCACTCCTCCCTGAAGAGATTTGCTCCCGTCAGACTTCCATCTCCTCCAATCACACACAGGTTGGTGATGCCGTGCTGCACCAGGTTGTGAGCTGCCTTCAGGCGTCCCTCGTGGCTGCGAAACTCTTTACAGCGGGCACTGCCGATAACAGTTCCACCCTGAAGATGACAGGTGTCAACATTTCTTAAGCCCAATTGACATGGGACTTTTTTTTCTTATTGCTAATGTGTCTCATCGCTTCTCTCTCTCTCTTACTTCTCAAAGGAGGCTGCAGGAGCTGAATCAGTGGAATGAGAAATACTTGGTTGTGAAGGCAGAGTCCGAGGACATTTTGCTTAACTATGACTTGAAGCACATCCTGTATATGCTGCCAAACAGACTTTATCATGATTACTGAAGCTGCTTTTCCATCTGTACCTGTGTTAGACTAGCAGCAAATTGCTGAGGAATTATTGATTTTGGAGATGCTGTGGTCATAGCTTTCATCACACCCCTAAAAAGCCGACTTCACTATTCAACACGTCTTTTGTCCTTACTCAAAAATCCAGAGGATGCATTTAAATAAAGAAGATTCTCCAGGATGAAGAAGGAGTAAGGAACATACATTAGCATAGTACCCAAAATAACTCTGCATATATTTATACCTTGCAGCAGTTTTCTGTTCAGCGTCTGGCTTGGGGATAATGTGTAAACACAGCTGATAAACACACTGTGGCCACAGGGATGTTAGGACAGGAACCACAAAACAGCCTTATCTGTTTACTGCATGACTCGTATGTTCCTCATTATGCCTCCTGCAACTCGTACTCACTTCCATGACTTTTAATTTCAAGTTATTTGTAATGCAGAGCTCGTGAAAGTAAATCCATGGTTGAGTGACACCCGTACAGTAATTGCATTAGATGTGTGGAATGCAGCCCTTAATAATAACTCACCACTTGGAGCATGCTGGAGACACTTTCCCATGTGGCTTCCTTTATGTTCTCTCCACCGTCCACCATACCCTGATATCCCTGATGAAAAAAAATCATAGTTGTTTGTAAATAAACACCGGAGATTTCCAATCAAGTTAAAGCTACAATCAGATATGTTCTTGTATTATTAAAGGGTTTAATACAGACTCTTAAACTCTGTTCATCCTCATCGTGTCCTGCGGAAGTGTGAAGAAGAACACCCTAAGCACCTGAGTGGGTGGCATGTTTCGTACAGTACGAGGCTTCTGCTAAAGCCTCAAGTCAGTTATGTAACATCGCACTGCGTGAGGAGGTTCATGTCACAGATGTGCAGGGAGAAGAGGATGAGCATGCAGAGCTCGGCCGTTGCCTGAGCTCCTTTAACATCTGCTGTGTGAAAAATAAACATCCCTCTGTTTACAGAACCAGAACTATAGAACCGCCATTTTTACATCTGTTTACTGACGAAGAGGATGAAGACTCTAAATTAAAGTCTGCCATTAACTGCTTGTATCGGACAGAAATCTCCTCCGCTGCCACTACTGTATGTTTTATGTAACCAAATGTTGTACATTTTAACCTGTCTGTTTACACAAAGGCCCAACTGGGGACACGAGTTGGAAATTAGCAATAGCTATATACTCTTTATGCAGCACATCAGTTTCATGCTTTGTATGAAATTATGTTAAAGTGCATTGTCCCTATTAAAATAAATAAATTCAATTCAAATTCAATACTTGAAGCCCTTTTCTGCAACCCCGCCGTAACAAAGCTCCACCATAATTACGCCACACACAGTCAGACATGCACACACACACAGCGCTGTCCTCCCCCGCTGGCTCTGCCGATCTAGTCGCTCCCCTGTAACGCCTCTGTTACTACCTCTGAAGGCGGCACAGAGGGGGATCTCGTCATTTAACTTTTACTTTATTAATCCAGGAGGGAAATTCTAGTTTACACTCTCCGTCTACGCATGAGGCACGCCAGAGGGTTCGGTGCCTTGCTCAAGGACACCTCGACAATATTCTGTAAGTGACCTGGCACGATCAACTTTCAATTGAAGCTTTGTGAGATTCTGGTGGTTTGAAAATCTTGTGTCGTTTCAACCTTTAACACAAAGTTTGGGCTCACCTCATGAATGAAATAAACTTTTGCTCCCACATATAAACCCATTCGAACTACAGCACGGACAGCAGCATTCATCCCTGGAAAAAAAAGAGAGAAAAGATTCAGAAAATTTTGATAAAACATGCTTTCATACAGCTTTGCAGTGAGTAGGGGGATAAAAAAAAAGTTGTGCATTGAAGATGGGGAAATGCTCTTCAACTGTAGCAAATTGTTGTAAAAATCCTGATTTGCATGGATATTTATTTAATCTCTATCCCTGTAAAACTTTAATTTCCTCTCTCTAATTTATTGGTCTTGAATGTGCAGCATATCTGTGTTTATACTGTCTATCAACAAACTTTCTTTCTACCCAGAGCTCAGCCCAACACACTGCCATGTTTAGTCAAAAGCTCTCCCAGCTCCTCCCGCAGCCTCCCAGTTACTTTGTGGTTAGTCCATGTGAACTCAGTAACCAATAGTGCACTGCTCTGTGACTTGAATGTCAATGGCAGGAAAGCTAAAGCCCAGACAGCAGGGATAATAGGTAACGCTTTACACAGACAGGGCTGACAGGAACTTGGCTGTCTAGAAGAGATGTAAACAAGAGAAAGGAATGAGTTTCTTTTTTCTCTGCAAAAAAAACTGCTGCAAGCTCTAGTGGTAGCCGAGCTGTGCTGTTATGTAGCGAGACAGATTTTAGGGACCTGACACGGCTGAGAAGAAAGCAGTGAAAGTGAAAAAGACAGCTGAACTCAGACGGTTAACCGTACTGGAAAGTAAAAACTCCTTTAAGTTGAGATTTCTTCAAACATGGGCACTCATAGCCTTTTGAAAGTGGCCGATTATTTAACATACTGTCGAGTACAAACAGCCCATGGCCCTTTTGTCTGGCTACATAACTGTCTTTAAATGAACAGCCTGGTTTTATCACCAACAGAGGCAACAAAGCCAGTTTAGAGTGAGAGGGTCAGACAGAACATCGAGAAAATATCAAAGACATGCATCCTTTATGTTTCTTGTTCTACTTTTTAGTGGAAAGTCATCAGGTTCGTCCCTCTCTTTCTGCAGGACTGACACTTTCCCGTGGAGAGGTAGTGAAAAGACTAAGCCAAGGCTACACAATACCCTCTGACACAGACATTCAGCTCCTGTCATGCATGCCACAGCCTCATTACTTTCTCTGGGGCCAACTCCATGTGTTTTTTTTCCTCTGTGTGTGTGTGTGTTCATGTGTGTGCCACAAAGGAACCTGTCGAATACCAATTAATTTCTTGTGAGTCACAGAGAGCATTAGTGTACATACGCTTTCTGGAAAGTAGCAATTACATTTATCACAGTCAAACTTCATGTTAACAGAGACTGCAGAAATTAGAGGATGCATGTTAACGACAACCTGCAGGATGTTTGTGTTAGACCTTTTGACATGTCACAGAGGGGAAAACACAGGTGTAGTCAATAAACTTAAAGATGGTTGAATTCCATTTAGCTGCTTCTATTTTGTATGATTTAGTTAGGGACGAGTAAACAGCTAACAGGACGCTTGGGTTGTGTCTGAAATCGCACACCAGTGTTTCCCACACATGGAGGGTACCTGGGCGGGCCCACGCACACGAGAATTCAGCTTTAAATGCATTTTAAAACTTTTAGGACCTCTGTCAACCTGTCAGTCCTGAATGTTTCTGCATGAAAACAGTTTGATTTGTGTTTACAGACGATGGCCCGGTGCCTCTCATCATCGAGAGGTAAAACTAACTTTGTTCAAAATCCTTAAATCTTCATGAAAACAGCTTATAGGTTTCAGTAAAAATTACCCCCAAATAAAAACTTTTCTGTGTTCCTGTGTTGACGCTGCCCCTCTCGTCCGTCTGAGAGCAGTCCAGCGCCACTTTCCGCCAGCAAAAAGCTTGATGGTCTGCAATGCATGATGGTCTGAAGGTCACTTCATCCTGGTTTGTGTTGAACAATGCACAGCCCCTTTTTAGGCTCATATATAAGTGTCTCTGTCGGCTAATGTTCAGTTTTTGCTTATTGTGGTTTTATGTAAATCTGTATGTGTGTACCACCAACCTGCCAAAGGATTACAGATGGAAATCAGCCTTTGGCTACCACTGATTTTCACAATGCATTGTGGGATACAATGAGTGCACTAAATATAGGGTATGATAATGCTCACGGCAAACTGGTGTATGTAATGCACCATAAAGTGAGTAGTGTGTGATATCGGACATAGCCTTGGAAACAGCTGTCAATATCATTAGTAACACCTGTACTTTATAATATTACGACTCACTTCCTGCAGTTTCTGTTTGCATAATTTTTTTACTGCGGTGAACACTGAAGCAGCTGCCCTCACCAAGAACATATTTTAACTTTGTATGCAGTTTGCATAAAAGGGGGGACATGCTACAACATCACAATGTTGCAACCTGAATTTATCACTCATTTTCTTTACCTGCCACTTTTATTAGAGATGCTAATCCATGCTACACTCGATTGAAGAGACTCAGAGTAAAGCACTTTAAGCACACAGCCTATCACTGTGTGTGTAGGTTCTCAGTCTCATAGCTTATCACTGTAAACACTGACATGAGGAGGGGCCTCGTTTAGGACTGCCTGACTCTGCTCATAACGTCAGAGTGGAACAAGCAGGAGACCAGGATTCAGTTTACGTTGACTGTCGTCACAAACCCTTCCTGTTGAGTTACTTTTATTTACCTGCCACCATGACTGGTAACAGAACTGGTCAGCTGAGCAAATATACCCGTCACCGCAAACAAAACCTGTATTTGGCAGGTGGTAATTTCCAATCCTGCAAAGAGCATGTCAGTATTTTTAAGAAAAAAAAGAATGACCAGTAGATTTTTGAATCCACCCGTCAGTGGCAGGAAGGCGAAAAAGTTAATTTCCAGCCCTGATTTTAACATTCCTGTATTTTTGGCATATTGAACACAGATTAAAATTGCTTAGTATATAAACTGCAGTTCTGAAAAGAGACTGCAGTCAAACTGTTTAACATCAACAAAATAAAAACAAGAGATTTTTCTACAGTTTAATAGACAAATATTCAATGAAGAAAAGGATATATTTCAAACATCTTAGTTTGAGTGGTTTTATAGGTGAAAATAATTTGTGTTTTAACATTTTTATTACGTTTATTTGTGGAAAAAATACTCCTCAACTCTGCAGAAGCAAAACCATTTAATCAATGAAGCACTTAATGGTAATGAAATGTGGTCCTCTGGCATGTTGGTGGTGGGTGTGTGTTGTACGTGAAGTAGTGTGTCGGTCAAATGAAGAGACGAGCCGGTGAACACGTCACCAGGGTTTCCTCCGTGACGTCACGCAGTACTGATCGGGAGAGCCGGAGCAGAGAGCTGTATGCGGCTCATCACGTACACAGGATACAAGACATCCACCTCTGACCCCCTCTCACTGCTACCACAACCTCCACTTGTATATCATTAATAATAACATGTTAAGATGCTGAACTGTGGACGACCAGCTGCACGGTGAAAACCCGCAATGCAGACTGTCACTTTTTCATCAAAGTTACTTAAAGGGAGATTAAACTCGTGGCTAAAAGTGTTCGTTGTAATGGAAAAAAAGCTGAAACTTTCTGTCCTCTACGCAGGAAAAAGATGCCACAGCTCGACCTTGCGGTCTCTTTGAAACATCTGCCTTCAGATCAATGACACTGAAGGATGCTGCCGCTAGCTAGTTAGCATCAGGTTAGCATGCTAGCTGGTGGGCTTCAACGTACTGTCACGACCTTACACGTTTAAATACATTCTGCCCGCTGTTAAACACTTTGTTATAAGAAACCCCTCATCCCCTCAGTGGCAGGACATGATCCAGTAGCTGGAGAGGGGGTATTTTCGCCCTCTACGGGCCTGTCCTCACTCATACACTGAGAACATTGTTTACCTTGAGCATCTCCTCCGCTCGTCAGAACCGCGATAGCTTTCCCCGCTCCCGACAGGTTCTCAAAGAAGATCTTCTTGCTGTCTGGCTGCGCCATTTTCACAGCTTTTCAGTTTAGTCCCTATTCCAATGCGATAAAATAACACAACAGGACCCGCAAGAGTATAAAAATTGTGCTGAAATGATGAAGGGCAACGCGCGTCCGCCCCCTCTATCTATGAATGCCCGCTATGCTCTTCTGTCTGCTCCCTGTTCCGCATCTATTCGTTGATTTGCATGGCGCGTGATTGACACCGACGTTATCCAATAGCATTTAAGTTCAGGGAGTTTGCCTCTGACTTTTAACCAATAGGAAGACAGGTGGATGATATGTGGGCGGGGCACACAGCAGGAGGATGCCAGTGCAGATCTTCACTTATCAGTGATGTTTCTGTTTTACTGTATTTACGAGTAGTGTTACAACTAGAAACATTACAAAACTGTCAATTCTTGAGAGATATAAAAATAACACAAGAATAGAAAGAAAAATATATTTTACATTGTTTTAATATAAGTTTATTACATTCCTCAACCAAACAAAACAACTACATTAAATACCACCATAACATATCAAGTCCCACTAGGACCAACATGCAGAACTAACAAAAAAATTTATCATGGCCTGGATTGAATCCAGGCGAATCCATCCTGAAAAACACACAAAGAAAACAACGTTGTTGCTGCTCTTTTTATTTTTTTCACAAATTTGTGTAACTGTAAAAAGCATTTTTTATGCTTTTATTGTGTGCATTTCTTACTTACTCATCACTCGCTGTCTAAAAACTTTTTTTTATGTTGTTTACAAAGACGAATAAATATACAGCCAATTATTATTTGTAAAGATGGCCTGATGAATACATGGCCTCTCGAGTGTCTTAGTGGTTAAAAGAGACGTAGCAATCAAAATTTAAAAGATTAAAGCACATTTACTTTGATATAATTACAAAAGATGGTACAGTAAAATGACAAAAGGGATATACATAAGACATGAACCCAAACACTCAAGCCTCTGAAAGACAAACAGTCAATAAAGATTAAACCTAAGACAATAGTAAACAGTAAAGTCGTTCTTGAAAGCTGACTTGGATGTAATCCTGTTTTGATGTTTATGCAGTGTTAGAATTGTTCTAAAATTTAAAAAGGACATCTGGTTGAATGCCTTATGGTAAATTTTGCTCAAGGGTCCGATTTCAACCGACCTATTGTTTAGAAATGCATTACTGAAACAATCCACTGCAGCCCGAATGACGAGGAAATGTGCTTATTGCAGTTATCAGCCTTAAAGCCTTTAAGCCTTTGACTTGATCCAGATCTAGTTCCATTTTTCCAAGCTGAAAAACAAACAGAGAAAAAGATTGATTACTGTGCTTTTAGCTCTTTTGCTGCTTTGTGTTTCTGCACATTTGCTTAAAATCTCTTCCAATCCTAAAACATGCAATGAATGAACAGATCACTGAGCAGCGAGGTTTTGGCTCACTGTCTCCATCTAGTGGCAAGACGAGCAAATTACAGGTACCAAACTTGCTGCTTTAACAGACTCATTATTGTCTTGGGGCTGAACGGTGATGCTGTGTAGTGCTGTTGTCTCACAGAAAGAAGGTTCCATCATATCACCAGACCAAACCGTGTTCATGAAAAAACCGACACTCCTTCTCTAACATTCGCCGACTTCTCAATATTCTTTCCTCTCCAGCATCAAGTGAGACAGCTGAAGTGGTGGTTTCTCTGGATGCGGAAAAAGCATTTGATAGAGTGGAGTGGGGGTACCTGTTCGAGGTGCTTAAGAGATTTTGCATCGGGTCCAAATTTATATCCTGGATAACGCTTTTATATTCATCACCTAAGGCCTCCGTAAGCACTAATGGGCTGAAGTCTCAATATTTTAAACTCAGCAGAGGTTCGCGCCAAGGGTGTCCTCTGAGCCCGTTGTTGTTCGCAACTGCGATAGAACCCCTATGGATTGCACTTAAATCCGCCAGTTTTAGTCAAGGTATCCTTAGATGTGGCTCGGAACACACACGTTCTCTTTATGCGGATTATTTATTATTGTTTATCTCTGATCCGATATCTACGATTCCCCAGACAATCAAGCCACTAAATAGGTTTGGATCTTTCTCAGGTTATAAACTTAACTTTTCCAAAAGCAAATACTTCCCTGTAAACAATCTAGCCTTTCAGATCCCTGATAGGCACCTCCCCTTTAAGATGTCTAGAAATCAGTTTTAAATACTTACTTACATACTACGTGAATATTTGTCGAAAACTACCAGACCTTTACAAAAGGAATTTTCCTCCCTTAATTGATCAGCTCAAAAAGGACTTGGGAAGGTGGAACAGCTTACAATTATCCCTTTCTGGAAGGGTTAACTGTGTAAAAATGAATGTGTTTTCTGTATCTCTTCCAATGTCTTCCAGTCTTCTTGCCTAAATCCTTTTTTTTGTGCAATAGATAAACTAATTACCTCCTTCCTTTGGAAAGGCAAGACCCCCAGGATCAGGAGAGAGTTCCTACAAAGGCAGATATCTGCAGGTGGATTGGCACTACCTGATTTAAGGAACTATTACTGGGCAACTAATATTCATAAAATTTCACTCTGCGTCCAGGAACCAACATTAAACTGGTGTGAACTTGAAGCCAAATCCTGCCCCTCTTCCTCACTCTTGGCTATGCTAACATCAAAACTTCCCATACGACCAACCCAATTTACGGGTAATCCAATCGTCACTTTCACTTTAAAAATCTGGACTCAATTTAGACTGGCCTTTGGGCTCCAGGGATTATCTAACCATAGTAATTTATGTGTCTATGTGTGTGTGTGCATGTCTGCGTGTGTATATGTATGGGTGGGGAGGGGGGGTATGTGACATGTTACCCAAAAAAAAAAAATGTCCTTAATGATTATTGGATCAAGATACTTGTCAAATTAATAAAGAGATATTTAAAAAGAAAGAAGGTTCCAGGGTTGAATCCCCGGGGGTTCTTTCCGGGTACTCCGGCTTCCTACCGCAGTCCAAAGACATGCTCGTTAGGTTAATTGGGGACTCTTAATTGCCAGTAGGTGTGAATGTGAGTGGGTGTGGAAGAACCTATGAGAGTTATCAGAGAAATCTGATAAATAAATCCTTAATATTTCAGCTCTGCAATAACAGAGATTAAAGTATCAGAATATGAGAGAACACGTCGAGGTATCTCAGAGACTAATGAAGTTTAGTGTGACAACAATAATAATACATTATTTCTGCATCATGACAAATGCATAATAACCAAATGTAATGTATTAATGTCTGCATTCTTACAGTTAAAATCAGGGTAACACTTTATAATAACCATCATCTATAAAGGGTAAATAAGGGTAAATAGATAGTAAATTAACCATTAGTTAATAGTTATTTACTGTTAACAAACAATGAAATGATAGTTAATAATGTTTGCTAATGATTTGTAATGCTATAATTTCTGTTATGTTAACAGTTTATTGATGCACACATTATAACATTTCATACACTTTATAAAGTGTTTGTTAATGATGACCAAATGATTTATAAACCTTTAAGAGATGGTTTATAAAACATCTATAAACATTACAGAGACACATGGATCAGATATTTGTTCATGGTTTGTAAATATTTTATAAAGCATCTATTAACATTATTTGGATGGTTATTATAAAGTTGGAACTGAAGATTATAATCCCTTACTGATACTTTGTAAAGCATCTATAAATATGTTTTAGATAGATAATGAATATTTTATCAATGATTAATAATTGGTTTATAAACCATCTACAAGCATTATCTGGATGGTTATTGTAAAGTTGGAACTGAAGATTATAATACTTTGTAAATGGTTAATAAATAATGTGTAGAGCACCTATAAACATTATTTGGATGGTTATTATAAAGTTGGAATTGATGTTTATAAAACTAACAATTGTTTTATACATGGTTTGTAAACCATTCATAAACAATATGTGAATGACTATTCTAAAGTTGCAACTAATGCTTGTAATATTTATACAGGGGTGCAAACTCAAATCTTCCCGGGGGCATGGTCCCCCGGGTCCCCCGGGAATGATTTTTTTTAAATATCAACTCTAAAGTGTTAATTTACAGACGATTTTTAGCATTCAGACTAAAGAAGCAGTGCAAACAATAAGAAAAACACAAGTGCTTGTCGATATCTATGTTCTGATCTAACTGTTTGATAAAGCTTCAGTGAAACATGAAACACACATGCTTCCAACATTCAGTCCCTTTTTATAAATGGGATGAATTTGCAGAACAGGGCTTACCATGTTCCACTAAGGGGTGATGTGAAGGGCAGTCACTATGCAAGTAGCTCTCAGAGCAAGAGTCTGAGAGAACATAATACAGTCATCAAGTATGACAATATTGTATCTTCTATCATTAAATATGCAACATTATCAATATATGAACCTAATGTTTTGCTCCAGCTGATTCTCATTAAGTTTATATTCCCTCTCTTATTACATGTGTTGACCAACTGTCACTTGTCAATGTTGCCTGAGATAATAATGAACCAGAAAGCTGTATGAAGTTACCTTCAGCTAGCACACATTTCTCTCAACATCTGTAGCCTACCTATGGCTACCAAACAGTAAATATTATCAGACAGGATGTTTAACAGAAAGGCTGGCTTGCTAGCCAGACTTCGAATCTTCCCACAGTGTTTTCACGGGAAAATAACGTTATGTAAATTAGCCATGTGCTGCACATTACGACTCATTGAATCAGGTTTCATGCTTCTCACGGTCGGCGCGGCGATATTGCGCATGGTCGGCGAGAGGAGGGTCTGCGGAGGGTCTGAGCACCCAGCCGCGCACCTCCAAGATTTTGTAACAACGCAGACGAGTTCGTGCAGACCGCGTTGCATTGCGTTGATAAAAAGTCAAAATGATGAGATAAAAAGTCAAAATGATGAGATAAAAAGTCAAAATGATGAGATGAAAAGTTAATGCACTCCAAAATAAATAAAGTCTTTTTTGCATTTTAGGGTTGCATCATGTCCACTCTGGTGGAAATTTCTGTAACTTCTTCAGAATTATGAATTTAAGATAAAATAATGTCACCTTGCATGTCCTAAAATTGCAAATTGCATTTAAAACGGGTTACCTGATATTATAATTCATCCATGGAAGGGTTAATATGGGCAACAAAAAAAATCTCAATAAATCTGTGGGGAAAGTTATATGCTACATGCAAAGTGTGTTTTCATGGTCAGAAGACTAGAAAAGTGCTGCGAGTCCAGTCCATTTACCATTTTTTAAATATTGTATGTTTACCAAACCAAGACTATTAAGTGCTTGCTCTTTAAAAACACTTTGGTATGTTTTTGTTGTAAAGGAGATAACACTTTAGGTGTGTTACTTGTGCATTTGACTTTAAGTGAGGCTTTACATCAATTTAAAGACTAAAAGATTGGGGGGGATTTGACAAAAAAAAACAATTGGCTAAAAATAAATTCCAGTTTTATGTATTTAAAAAAATGAATATTGTAGATTTAAATAGCCTACATTCAAATAAATAATGTGTAGGCTACTTAACATCTCCATAGTAACCCAGGTTGCCAGGAGACGATTCTAAAATTAAGTAATTCGAACAAAAACAAAGTCAAAGTACTTTGAAACAAATCTCAGTGAGAGACAGCAGCAAATATTCACAGTGGTTTCAAAGTTTCATATTTTGGAGGATTTCTTCACAAAAGATCTTCATCGAAAACGTTTCTCCTCCTCAACAAGTGTTTGAGCATGCAGGACGTAAGATTGATTCTTTGAATAAAACTAGATCGACACGATCACACGTTTAAAGTTCAATAAGATAACAAGAGGTTTTTAAGACTATTCACTTTTTATCACAAACAAATATGAAAACATGAAATAAATTAAATATTAAAATATATACATAATAATGTCAGCAGCTGCTTCTGTCGTGATCTTTATAAAAACTAAATGATTTTCTATCAGACCTTAACTGTTTTAAAACTCAAATAGTCTATTTCATTTATATTGTGTTGAGAAAGAAACAGTGAAAGTAGTTTGGTTCAGGAACTTTAAGTTTGATCCTGAATGAATCTATGTGAGTGCAAACTTTAATAACACATTAAACCAACAATATATAGATATTAAAAAAATACTTTCTACTGTAAATACTCATAGAAATGTGACTTTGAATCATTTAATGAAGAATTATTGATTGTTGGTCATAACTTTATAGTGTGAGGATGTGAGGACTTTATTTTTTAGAAAATTCTTCAGTTTATCAGAGGTTTACATTTTGGGATTGTTTCTGTCTTTTAGACGAACCAGCGATTCAGGATGGCCTACACCCTGGTCCAGGACCCGGACTGGTCCAGCCCGAGGGTGATCCTCAGGAGGATCCCATCTTCAGTCGGCTCTTCAGGAGGTTCATTACTGAGGTCCCCGTCTGTAACTCCTCCTCGCTCTCCCTCCTCTCCTGCAGAGGTCATTATTCTCTTGTTTCCTTTGAACTCAATAGTTGGTTTGTATTTCATCTCAAGAATGATTGAAATCTTTTTTTAAACCCTAAAGTAAATCACTGATCCTTAACAACTTGAAGTTTCAGTAAAATTCTTGTTTGTAGTTATCTGATTGTTTTATTAAATACATTAAATACTGACCTTTATTTAGAGGCTATTTAAAGTTCTATATAGAAACTCAAATATGGAACATATTCAAAAGTTACATATGAACTTTCTTTAAACCCTTGATCATTTTAACAGCTGATTCTGTCATGATCTTTTTAAAACTAAATATTTATGTTGACTTATCTTTTTACTGGTTAAAAACTGTTTTTTATTCATTTATTGTGTTGTGGAAGAAACTGTGAAAGAAGTTTGGTTCAGATAATTCATTTTCTATCCAAAATCAATCTTTGATAGGTGAAGCACATCACACCAACAATAAACATATAGGCTGACAGCCTGCCTACAAAACAATACAAATATGAATTACAGCAAATACTTGTAGAAATGTGTTTGTTTGAATGACTTAAAGGAACACTTATTGAATGTTCTTTATAACTTCAGACTTTGAATGTTGAAATGTTGGTTTGTTTCTGTCTTTAGTGCTCCCACTGGACTGTCCACGACCCGGATCAGACCAGTCTGAGGGTCCCTGCAGCAGCCAGCTCTCCAGAACCGTCTCCACCCAGGTCCCCTTCTGTTTCTCCTCCTGCCTGTCCCTCTAACTGCTTGATCCTTGACCTTCAAGTGAGCTCCTCCTCTTCTTCCTCCTCCTCTTCCTCCCCCCCTCCTCCCCTGCCTCCTCTTTCTCCTTCTCTTCCTCCTCTTCTCGCTCCTCTTCTCCCTCCTCTTCCTCCTCCCTCCTCCTCTCCCTCCTCCTCTCCCTCCTCCACTCCCTCCTTCTCTCCCTCCTCCTCTCCTTCCTCCTCTCCATCCTTCTCTCCCTCCTCTTCCTCCTCCCTCCTCCTCTCCCTCCTTCTCTCTCTCCTCCCGCCCCTCCACCCCTCTCCTTTTCTCCCTCCTTCTCTCCCTCCTCCTCTCCTTCCTTCTCTCCCTCCTTCTCTCCCTCCTTCTCTCCCTCCTCCCCTACCTCTCCTCCTCTCCCTCCTTCTCTCCCTCCTTCTCTCCCTCCTCCCCTACCTCTCCTCCTCTCCTTCCTTCTCTCCCTCCTTCTCTCCCTCCTCCTCTAGCTCCTCCACCCCCTCCTTCTCTCCCTCCTCCTCTCCCTCCTCCTCTCCTTCCTTCTCTACCTCCTTCTCTCCCTCCTCCTCTCCTTCCTTCTCTCCCTCCTTCTCTCCTTCCTTCTCTCCCTCCTTCTCTCCCTCCTTCTCTCGCTTCTCCTCTCCTTCCTTATCTCCCTCCTTTTCTCCTTCCTTCTCTCCCTCCTTCTCTCCTTCCTTCTCTCCCTCCTTCTCTCCCTCCTTCTCTCCCTCCTCTGTTAGGCATCATCAGAAGAGACCGGCTGCACGGGTGGAAGGAGAGCCTCACTGTACCTGGTATATTGTGTTGTTCTGTGTTTTAACACTGTGCTCATGGTATCAGTGTCTTTACTCACTGTACCTGGTATATTGTGTTGTTCTGTGTTTTAACACTGTGCTCATGGTATCAGTGTCTTTACTCACTGTACCTGGTATATTGTGTTGTTCTGTGTTTTAACACTGTGCTCATGGTATCAGTGTCTTTACTCACTGTACCTGGTATATTGTGTTGTTCTGTGTTTTAACACTGTGCTCATGGTATCAGTGTCTTTACTCACTGTACCTGGTATATTGTGTTGTTCTGTGTTTTAACACTGTGCTCATGGTATCAGTGTCTTTACTCACTGTACCTGGTATATTGTGTTGTTCTGTGTTTTAACACTGTGCTCATGGTATCAGTGTCTTTGCTCACTGTACCTGGTATATTGTGTTGTTCTGTGTTTTAACACTGTTACATTGTTTGGTCGTACAACTTGTCTTTTGCCAGCGCTTCGCTCCTCTTCAGCTCCACCGTCGTATTCAAACATGGTCACCTCAAAAATGTTTAATATCCTGACTCTGAATTATTTAATTAGAAGTTTATGTTTTGCTGCTGTTATCATACCCAATATGATGCAATCCTGAAATCCAACAGAGGAGTTGATCAAATTTCCAATTTCAAGTACATATTTGACAAAATATCTGTTGAAAGACATTTATGTTTTCTTTTGGAGAAAGATCCACAGTGGAGAGTAATTGTGTCTGTATTGTGTCAAACGATATCAAAACATGGAAGAAAGAAGAAACTCTTTCCATTGTCACAACCCGGCTCTGAGGCTGCAACAAAAACAGGAGTCGAAGACGAGCTCTACCAAAATAACACCACATTTATTTACAATGATCAAATGTGAGAACAAGGTGAGAGACAGCAAAATACTGAGACATGCATGAGCTGCATATGAAAATATATAAATCAGTATGAGCATCTATAAAGAGCTATATGCTGATGTTTGGAGCCGTAGTGACTGGTGGTCTTCTATATTCTGAAAAGTGTCTTAAGAGATATAGGTTTTATCTGTTTTTTATACGTGAACTTCACTACTTCTGTCTTACAGTACACTCTGTACATAGTCATGGAAGCACCCTGTGATTTCAGTGAGGTAGTATGACACATGACATATGGATACAAGGGGGTTTTGGCTACATATTAAACCCATCCTATGATTTCATTTTTGTAGGAAAATATGCAACAAATAAGGCGTTGGTACTTGGATTGGCCGGCCCACGGACTAATAGAGTTCACCGATTGGCTCACTTACGAACTCATCAAACTCACCCTAACCCAAATCACTCAAAGACAACAACAGAAAGTTAACCCTTAGTAGTGACTTGATGAGACAGCTAGATATGATTGTATTTGTTATGTTTCAATCATCTTCTTTAGGTATAAAATTATTTCTAACTATCTTTCAATAACTTTATATATTGAGTTACACCTCCACTACATGTTATTTTTAAAATAGAGGAATGTTTTTAAAATAGAGGAATGTGTCATAGTTAAACCTGGGCTACACTTAGCAATATCATCAAGCAGGCGTCCTAAAGAAACATTATATTGTTTTTTACCCAGCCATTCATTCCACTCTATCACAATCAGGTGATTGTTTATAAACCAATTATTAATCATTGATAAAATATTCATTATCTATCTAAAACATATTTATAGATGCTTTACAAAGTATTAATAAGGGATTATAATCTTCAATTCCAACTTTATAATAACCATCCAAATAATGTTAATAGACGCTTTATAAAATATTTACAAACCATGAACAAATATCTGATCCATGTGTCTCTGTAATGTTTATAGATGTTTTATAAACCATCTCTTAAAGGTTTATAAATCATTTGGTCATCATTAACAAACACTTTATAAAGTGTATGAAATGTTATAATGTGTGCATCAATAAACTGTTAACATAGCATAAATTATAGCATTACAAATCATTAGCAAACATTATTAACTATCATTTCATTGTTTGTTAACAGTAAATAACTATTAACTAATGGTTAATTAACTATCTATTTACCCTTATTTACCCTTTATAGATGATCGTTATTATAAAGTGTTACCAAAATCAGTTTAGAAAGAAGTTCTCATTATCTTAAAGGTCCCATATTATGCTTTTTCTGGTTTTATATGCTCTTTAGTGTGTTTTCCATGTGTCCTGTGCATGTTTAGGCACATCGATGTGCAAAAATTCAAAGTCCACGGAAACGCAGCTTCTCCCGCATCCTCCTGTTAGCTGTAGCATTAGCCGCATGTAACGCTCGGTTCTAGCCCCCCTCGATAAAAAATTGTCAGTCCGACGTCATTGTCAGTGTGAGATCACTGATCTAAGCCCATTGGCTCGTTGTGGCAAGCCCTGCAGCTCATGTTGCACGCCCGTTAACTTCTGTAGCACACCCACGATATGCCGTAGCCTGCGGTAGCACAGTAGTGCTAAGATGCTAATGTTTATGCTCCCCTCGGACGGAGCCAGTGGCTGCATTCCCAATATGGTAAAAGAGGCGGGACATTTCCAAGAACCGTGCTGAGCGACTGACCAATAACGACAGAGCGGATCGGCAGACCAATCAGAGCAGATTTGGCCCACGTGGGGTCTAACAGTGGGGGCACAGCAGAGTGCAGCTGACGGATTCAGAGCGTAGAGGGAGCAAGGAGGAGCAGTACATGAAAACAGACACTTTTTTCAGACTTTATCTATTGTGAACGTACAAAAGTAGATACACAGATTAAATAAACAAACCCCAAAAAGGGCATAAATGGGCTCTTTAAAAGAACTGCTGGACTCTCTCTTGTGTCTGTGCAGCTTTTCTCTCTCTCTCTCTCTCTCTCTCTCTCTCTCTCTCTCTCTCAATTCAATTCAATTCAAATCGCTTTATTGGCATGACGTTAAACAAAAAACATGTTGCCAAAGCAAAATATACAATACACATTATAATATAATAATATGAAATTAAATAATGACATTAATCACAATTACATAAAAGAGTAATGAAAATGATTTACAGATGAGTAAACATGTCTTATATTGTGACCAGACATGTATTGTGACATGAAGAACCTTGAATATAAATAACTTACATAGAACCCTCTCTCACTCGATGACATGCAGACACATATTCTGCTGATATCTCTACAGCTCTACTTCTCCCAGAGTGATTCTCATCTGTTCCTCTTTAGGGAGGGAAAGAAAGCCGGGGATTTGATCATTAAATCTGGGAAAGAAGGTGTCTCTAATGTCTTTATATTTGGGGCAGCTAGTGAGGAAATGAAGTTCAGTTTCCACCTCTCCTGTTCCACAGTGCACACACACTCTCTATCTCTCTCTGTGGAGAGGGGATTGCTTGCTTTACATTAGCGCGCCTCCTTCCTCCTCAGGCGCTTACAGCAATCATATGGTTTCACTCCATGGTGCTGCTGTGGAGGCGGCTTTGCTGGAAACTGAAGAGACGACGCACCCAGCTGGAAACTCCAGGAGAGCCTCTTCATACTGGATCTGATCTTGCCTCATATGAAAGCTCTGTTATCCGTTCAGTTATGTCATCTTCAGGAAAATGTCATCCAAGTTGTTGTTTTTATTTATGCAGCAGCAACATAATGCATGCAGGTTGACATGATTATGTCGACATTAACTACAGCATTAAAGTCAGGGTTGGTCATTTCCTCCAGATTCACTTAGATTTAGATTTTGGTTGAAATTGTCTTTAGGTCCTGACAGAAATGAATAACTCATCTTCTCTGAAACAGGAACAAAGAAAATCCATCATCTGTATCAGTTTGTAAGTCTGTAAAAACTTCAACCAATGTCTGCTACGAGGTAACAATCTGATGAACCAATCAGGCGCCTCCCTGTCTCCCTGCTCGCTCTCTACCTCGTGCGTGCTCTAGCTCACACTCAAAGAGAGTCACTGATGACTTTAGGAGTTTATACTGTGAGTTTACTTACCGCTGAATGAGACATGAGACGACGTAGTTTCTACACAATGCAAGAGATGAGCTGAGGTCCACTTCTGGAGGGACGGAGCTCTGTATGTAAGTGAGGGGGCGTGGCTTATGAGGGAGCACAGAGGGGAGGGGTGAGTGTAGACGGAGCACTGAGGGAATGCTACTTTCAAAATCATGCTAGTTTTAGAAATTGACCAACCCTGCCTTTAAGTAAAAGGTGGACATTTTAAGCTTTCAATAAAACCATCAACTCATACAGCGTGAGAAACGTTATCGGTCACATCGAGCTGCATACAGCGCCGAAATCTGAGCTGACGAACAGGTTGCCATCAGCATTGTTTCACACAGTTTACCTGCACGGTAAATAGACTGTGTGTGTGTGTGTGTGTGTGTGTGTGTGTGTGTGTGTGTGTGTTTTAAGAGCTGCCTCTGTGTCTGCATGTCGGTTACACTCTGTTAGCTTCATCCTTGGAGCCTGTAATGGAAATGATCCTGAATGGATGAATACACTGCAGCACTGAAGGGAAATGAATGTGTTCATGTCTGAAGGTCTGGTGTTGGGGGAGAGGTTTAATGGTGTGTTCAGAGACTATAAGCCACAAAGAGTGCAAATGTGACAGGTGGGTTGCAGGTACAGTCTCCCAGGCGTGAGGCTTTAGGAAAGGTTTGAACCACTGCAGTGACCTCTTGAGAGACAGGTGAGCTGGAAACGTTCCTCAGAAAGAACAGACAGTAAAACAATCATTCTCCTCCTTCCATAAAGATAACATTTATATTCCAGTTTTATTGGAAGATCTGTTTTGTCCCCAATTAATCACAAGAGAATGAGGTCACATTTTCTGTACGATGGACCACAGACAGACATGTGGAAGAGGATTAGGGCCACTGAAAAAAAATGTTTTGGTTCTGCCTTTTTTTTCTTGAAGCCAGAATTCTGAGAAAAAAAATCTGAATTCTGACTTCAATCTCAGAATTCAGATTTTTTTCTCAGAATTCTGAGATTAAAATCAGAATCCTAAAAAAAAAAGTCAGAACCAAAAAAAAAATTTCAGTGGACCAAATCCTCTTCCGTACAGACATCCGAAAAACACAGCCAAAAGAAAAAACAGACTAAAGGTCTTCCCACATGGAGTACTTTATTTTTTCAGATGATTTTTTAGGATTGGTAATGTTATGAAAAACATTTCACACAGAAACCTTGCAACCTTGATGAGTCTGATGCGTCTATTTTTATATTTATTGAGGAGAGTCGCAGTGCAAGACAAAATGGAGTCATCAAGCAGTGAAGATGATTTTGTGGTTATTTCACGCCTTGAAAAAATGAAAAAGTAAACACTGGGTCCATCCACTAAGTCAGTTTTTGTTTGTGTGTCCATCATATTTGATACACAAACTTTCCAAAAAAATAAAAAATAAACGTTTGTAAATGTTTTGGCATCTGTCTAAATCGTTAGGATTGTTTGACTATTCAGAGTTTGTGTCTCTACCTCAGCCACTGTTCAGGATGAATTACTTTGTGGAAATTGGTGTTCTTCTTTTAAGTTCCAGTTCTTCCAGTACAGCTAGCAGCGTATCAAACTGGACCACTGAAATCCTGAAACACACCTGGAAGTGATCTGAATAATTCTGCAGCTTCTTTATCAACAGGTGGAAAGGTCTTTGCACTCTGAGTCCTTTTGTTCTGATTCATTTTTCAAATCTATAATCCAATAAAAACGTTGAGAACAGAAACCTTGTACCTTCGTGTTTTTGACCAGTGAACATGAGGCAACATGGCCGACACCAAGTGAGATCCTATGACCTTAATATAGTATCAGGCTTTAATGGAAACCATGGAGGTGTTTTCTCCAGCAGAGGTCACTCATCAAATTACATCTCCCGCTTGTAATTTTACTCCAAAGCTTCCTCCCTTATTGCATCGCTGACTGTGTCCCCGGGGGAATCAGGTCCCAATTTGAGCAGGTTTGTGCAATACAGGCTCCCGTTGATTGTTTGTTTATTGGCTGCAGGCTGTCGGTCAGGTTGCTCGTTTCTGTTAAGATGAGGTTTTGTGCTAAAGTTTGTTTCCTAAAGGGGAAGAAGTGCAATCTGTGTCACTCCCAGGAGAAGATCTGCTGCCTGACAGATGAACTACACCCAGAAAGTTTATGTCAAGGAAAGTTTTTCAACAAGTATCTGCTCATCATGACGGCAAAATGTTTTGTTATCCTTAAATTAAATCATCCTTTGTTTTATTTTTGCTATTAGATAAGTTTGACCTGCATTTTAATTACCGGTATTACAAAAAACGAGATAGTCACATAAAACATAGAACACCTGTCTTCAACTTTTTTGGAGTTGAGTCAAAGAAACAACCTCTACATGCAGTGCTGGCTTCTCTGACAACAATGCAGCAGTCAGTATGTCCTCCTTCTAACTTTAGATTCTGCTCCAAAATGATCTGGATTTGTTTGGACCAGAGAAGGTAGGCGGTTTAAAGGCGCCCCCACACGGCCGTTTTGGACGCCCCTCAGTTTACCAGATATGAGCGCAGTTATCAGGTCAACAGGTGTTGCAGAGATGGAAGCGGTCAAGAGAAGTGGTTCAGATAGAAGTGATTGTACCCGACCTAAAAAGCCTCTGCATGTTTCTAATAAGCTCCACGAGCAGAAACGTGCTCAAACTAGGATCAATATTGGAGATGCTTTTGAAAAATGGAGAGAGGTTAGAACACAGAAAGGTTTACAGACCCATGCAGAGCTGGCTAATGGAACGCCGCGTGCATGGAGTGTGTAGAAATTGGGGATTAGAGCATGTTCTCTTTGTATGGATGTTGCAGTCCTCAAGGCGGGCAGCCCGGGTTAGAATCCGACCTGTTGGTCTTTTCCTGCATGTCATTCCCCACTCTCTCTCTCTATCTCTATCTCTCTCTCTCCCTGATTTCTGATAATTCACTGACTCTATGCATGGTCATTCTCTAAACAGGTGTAGAGGATTTGTTCATGAAGTGTCCTGCAGGTGTTGGACAAACATTTTGCGGTCTTAAGTTGAACGGTAAAAAGTTTCTCAGTGCACCTTTCAGATTCTTGATGGCAGACTCTTTTCTGCAGCTGATGGTAAACACAGAAACCATTCTTAATATGCTGTTTTAAACAGGTTTAATATTAGAAATAAGCATTATTTATTTTTATGTCTTTGTGTATTTAACGGGCAGTTTAAATTGTCAGCATTGTCCCCACTAAGGAGAAAAAAACACACACCTTGTCTGAGGGTTAATGGAGGTCACGTTTGGTGTCGGGGACGTTTATTTTCAGCAGCGTGAAAGAAAAGATGAGAAAAGTAAGAAAGAGAACACAAAGCGCTGCTTTATAATGTCAGCTAATAGTGAAGAAAGGTGCTGAACTGATTTCTTTTCCTCTCTGATTGCCACACGGGAACAAATGAGCGAGCTGCCAATCTGCTGAGCTGATTCTGTCGGGGCCTCAGGTTGCTGATTAATGAAATGTGGGAGGACAAAAAGACGGCTGTGAGCGCTGCCACAGCCTACCCACAATCCCTCACTGCTTTTTCTGATTGGGCTAATCATCCTATTGTCCCTCAGCACTTTGAGTCTGGGATTTTAAAAAAGGGCGACGAAAGGAATCACACAGGGGGAAAAAAACCCCCAGCTTTTTCCCTTTTTATCCCCTCCACCATCTCGCCGTTTTCTCCTCTCCCACATCATGCCGTGCACCATTACCTCCAGTTTCTCCATAACGCCTCGTGTGTCATCCATCTCGCTCTCTTTAATGGCAGCCTCATAATTATTTAGATGATTATGTGTTGCAAGCCATTTAGCATGCTCAATGACACATGTTTAATTTATTTGCTGCCGCAGCTTCTCGTGGAGGAAAAGAATCGAAGGCGGCGGCAATGCTCTCTGCTGCTGGCGAAGCAAATCACTGCTAGAAATTGTTTGATAAATTGCAGCTGTTGATATAATATGCTATGCCACATCAAGGAGCTAATGTGATACAAATAAGGTGTGTTTTGTGTAGCATTGCAAGGCAGCGTTTGCTCGGCCTAATGGTGTGTGTCTTGGTTGACCAGTGAACCCACAGAACACGACGCACCATTGAGCAAGCTATTAGGACGTGATAATGGGAGAGGATGCAGGATGCAGGATGGAGCCTCGTCTCCTTCAAGGATTCTCAACAACTCTCCCTGAAGGGAAAACAGGACAACATGCAGAATATCTAAAATATTTCCATTTCTAATGCAAGAAAAAAAAACAAGCTTGAGAAGTTAAGGATGATTGCAAAAACCAAATGTTTTGTTTCTGCAAAATAACAAATGTAATATTTGGACTTCAGCATGTGGAAATATAAATGAATGCCTGCAGTAACATCCAGGAACCACTAGAGAGCAGTATAACCCCATTGAACTGTAACAGATTTATTCCTCCTCATCCCAGAATCACTTTAAGGCTGTAATAAATATAAATGTTGTTGTTGTTGTTTTTATACAGGTGATGCCTTTTATTTTAGCGTTATATATTTAAATACAAACTGATTTATTATATTTTCTGTTAAGCTTCACATAACGTTAATTATTAAGAGGGAATGAAAATAACTTGAATCTTATTTGTTGTTGTTGTCATTAGTTACTCTCATTTATTCCTTGTTGTTGTGATTTCCTGTTTTATTTTGTTAATTGTACCCTTGATTGTCTCGGTTTCCTGTCTATTTTTCTGTTGATAATCCTGAGTTTAGTTTTCAGAGTTCCCTGTTTTTGTTTCTCCGTTTGTGGGTTTAGTTTGAACGTTTTCCTGCAGTAAGCTAATGTTTTTGTCTTTCAAACTTTAGTTTGATTAAATCCTATTTGATCTGTTATTGGGTCCACATCCTGGTTTTTTAGACCTATATTTGGACAATCAGCTTTCTCCACCAAAGGGGTAAACTCTGGAACACATTAAATGCCTGAAATAAAATTAATCTCAGACTTAAAATCTTTTACAAAAAGGAGAAATTAAACCAGAGCTGTGCCCTCTTTAAAATCTTAAATCTGTACTTTAAACTGGTTTATAAAATTTGTATTTTCATATTGTTGTACATGTATTTTAATATATCCTCATATCGTTTTATGTGATCCACTGTTGTACATTTTTACTCTGTTTCCCTAAAGGCCCAACGAAGGACACGAGTTGGAATTAAGCAATAGTTATAAACTCTTTCTGCAGCACTTCAGTTTCATGTTCTATATTTAAACTATGTTAAATTTTATTACTTATTTTCACGCTCCGTTCTGATTTCATGCGTACAGTGTGAGCTCTCAGGTCGTTTCCGACAATCGGGTCGTTCAGTGTGAGCACCTAAATCTCAAGGTCTGGTCGGGCGTCGTAAAGGATCCAGTCATACAGTGTGAGCTGACATGCCACCCCGACGAGCCAGGCTTAAGGGAGTTATTTTTTATTATTATTCATGTTTTAATGCAGAAGCAGGAATTTGTGAAATTTGAATTTTGGAAGATAATATCGGTCCAGAATGAAGCTTGGGGATGTTTTCAGAGAAGAAGAGGACATTACTCTTCACTTGGAGGGAGGAGGGGGGGCAGGAGGACAGAGGATGGGAGCCTGAACTGACCACAACACAATCCTAACAGCTTGCATTATTCATTATTTATTGTTAATTATCTTTTTATAATCACAAAGGACAAATACAAAACAACATAACTGCTGCTACCTTTTTTTTATTGCTGCTGCTATTTTATTATTTTATTATAAATCTGTACCGGTATATTTTATTTAGACATGTCTATTGCTGCTACTGTGTACAGTATATTATTTATATATAACTTGTGTTTTTTATTTTATTCTTTGTATCTGTGAGCTGTTCTATCCTTTGGTGTTACCTGCTGCTGGAATCTGAATTTCCTGAGGGAACCTTCTCAAGGGATTAATAAAGTTCCTATCTATCTATTTAGTTTCAAGCACTTCAGATGACATGTACAATATTTGTAAATCTAGTGAGATTTATTTTCTATACTTTCCCGTGAGATAACAGAACGTTTAGTGAACCAAACATATCAGGCAGATTTAGAACATGTCTTCAACATGTCTGAGGTGTCTTCTGTGTGACGTCACTGCAGGGCGGTCAGCACACATTTTTGCTCCTTCACGTTTCAGATGAGCACAGCTTGCAGACGCAGCATCGGGTACGGCGAGCTGCAGCAGCGTCCTCCTGACGGGCGCTGAAGGCTGTCACTGCGCTCCCTCTCCGCTCTGTCATCTCCAGCATCTGCTCCGACTTCTGGTTTGGAGAAGCTTCTGGAACAATCACGCACTTCTGTGGCTGTCAGCACCTGGTGTTCCTGTCTGCTTCGCTGCAACATGTCACACACAAACACACTAACACACACTCATCAGAACACACGTTTAACCATCTATACTCCAAACACAAACAAGCAGGCGTGCTGTTGTCAATCTTTTCCAGTATGTTTCATTTTCCCTGCTGCAGCAAAAAAACAATATTTCCACCATTTCTCACAGCTGGTCAGCAGCATTATTCAAAGAGAGGTCCATGTTATGAAGCTTTTCTTGTATTTTTGATGATAATAAAGCGTCAGATTTATCCTCCTCTAAGTATTAAAATATATTTGTTTTTAAAGGCCCATCTGGATTCACGCTGACCCAGAAAACGACCATCTACAGACAACAGTGCGTTTAGTCTTCTCTGGCTGACTGTTAAAAGAAACTAAGCTGCTTTTATTTTGATTTCATGGACTTTGAGAAGAAGTCAAAAGTCACAAACAGCCGAAAGGAGGAAAAGAATGCAATTTAGTTTCTACCGCTTTAAAATGTAGAGAAAAAACATTTAGAGGAAACTAAACACTGATGTCATTTGATAAAAAACTTCAATCTGATTTTAATCTCATGTACTCGGGATAATATAACTTTTAAAGTAACGCTGACTCACAAGGTTCATGAGGGGTCAGCCCTATGTTCCCTCAGCTCTATGTTCCCTCAGCTCCATGTTCCCTCAGCTCTATGTTCCCTCAGCTCCATGTTCCCTCAGCTCTATGTTCCCTCAGCTCTATGTTCCCTCAGCTCCATGTTCCCTCAGCTCTATGTTCCCTCAGCTCTATGTTCCCTCAGCTCTATGTTCCCTCAGCTCTATGTTCCCTCAGCCCTATGTTCCCTCAGCTCTATGTTCCCTCAGCCCTATGTTCCCTCAGCTCTATGTTCCCTCAGCTCTATGTTCCCTCAGCCCTATGTTCCCTGAGCTCTATGTTCCCTCAGCTCTATGATCCCTCAGCCCTATGTTCCCTCATATCAGGCCTATGTTCCCTCAGCCCTATGTTTCCTCAGCTCTATGTTTCCTCAGCTCTATGTTCCCTCAGCCCTATGTTCCCTGAGCTCTATGTTCCCTCAGCTCTATGTTCCCTCAGCCCTATGTTCCCTCAGCCCTATGTTCCCTGAGCCCTATGTTTCCTCAGCCCTATGTTCCCTCAGCCCTATGTTCCCTCAGCTCTATGTTCCCTCAGCCCTATGTTCCCTGAGCTCTATGTTCCCTCAGCTCTATGTTCCCTCAGCCCTATGTTCCCTGAGCTCCATGTTCCCTCAGCTCTATGTTCCCTCAGCTCTATGTTCCCTCAGCCCTATTTTCCCTCAGCTCTATGTTCCCTCAGCTCTATGTTCCCTCAGCTCTATGTTCCCTCAGCTCTATGTTCCCTCAGCCCTATTTTCCCTCAACTCTATGTTCCCTCAGCTCTATGTTCCCTCAGCCCTATTTTCCCTCAGCCCTATTTTCCCTCAACTCTATGTTCCCTCAGCTCTATGTTCCCTCAGCCCTATGTTCCCTCAGCTCTATGTTCCCTCAGCCCTATGTTCCCTCAGCCCTATGTTCCCTCAGTTCTATGTTCCCTCAGCCCTATTTTCCCTCAGCCCTATGTTCCCTCAGCTCTATGTTCCCTCAGCTCTATGATCCCTCAGCCCTATGTTCCCTCATATCAGGCCTATGTTTCCTCAGCTCTATGTTTCCTCAGCTCTATGTTTCCTCAGCTCTATGTTTCCTCAGGCCTTTGTTCCCTCAGCTCTATGTTTCCTAAGGCCTTTGTTCCCTCAGCTCTATGTTCCTTCAGCTCTATGTTCCCTCACCAGGCAGATTTCTGACTGGAAATAAACATTCAGATTTTTAAATTTTCATTATTTTCATTCTGCAGGGGGATGATTGCATCGACTTGCCTCACCTCTGAGAACCACAGCCTTCCCTTCAACCTTTTCACAGCTGGACTGAAACATTGATTCAGAGAGAAAAGACGATAAATAAGACAATAAAAGACCAGGCATAAGAGCAAGGACGATGTGCAGATTCCCAGTCCATTGTATGTCGGGCTTCCTCACGCTCTTCAAAGTGGATTTACACTCCTCAACAAACATGTTTTCCTTCCTCTTTCTCCGACGAGAAACACCTTAACCACAAAGCAAAGAAGTAAAGTTTGAAAAATCCCCCCTCCCTTATTTTGGCTTCAGCTTCTCTGAAACACAGATTCAAGACTCCAGAGGTATTTTTTTAACCCCTTACGGTAACTTTGCACTTTGTAAAGTGGGTTACTGAGCGTCTCATCTTTTCATTAAAGATTAAATGATGATTGAAAGTCCCCTCACCTGACTGCTTATGGAGATGTATTTCTGATTGAAGTCTCTAAATCAGCAGCGAGGCCTGTAATCAACACCTGATTATATCATGCAAACATACAGTGACCCCTCTGCCCCTCCCCCATCCCAAAACCATCCCTCCATTTGTTTCAATTAACCAGTTAATGGAGTTACAGTCACTTAATGAGCTATCTATGCTATCTGCTTCTTGTGTGCTTTTACTTTTTCCTGCATCTCTTCATCAACCAACACTTCACCTTGAGTTAGAGGCTGATCATCTTTGACTTCATCTTTTTCTCTGGGATTGATTAGCCGGTCTGAAAATGGTCTAAGCTGAGACTGTGGGAGTGAAGTCCCCTTCATCAAGGTGTAGGGTAGAAATACAGCGGCAGGCTTTGGGAAAAACTTCCCTCCCTCAGGTCGAAACAGGAACTGTATGTTACCATGGTTACTCAGGGCATCTTGCGAGAACAGTTTTTGTAGCTAATGCATTCTGTAAAAATATTTATGTAGACTAGATTATTCTTCTTCTTCTTTAGTAAGTTATATTAGTGTAGATTTATAACAAAACTATTAGATTGAGCCTACATTGTTTATTGTAATTTATAATTTAAGTTCATTTATTGTAATTTTTAGAACAGGGTGTGCTAAATTAATGCAAAGACAAGGATAATATTGTTGAACATCAGAGCAGCAAAAAGTGTATTTTTTATTGTTGAATTTAGATTTCACAAAGACATCAAAAGTAGAAAAATAAGAAATAAATATTAACAGTGAAAAGTTCTCTGCAACATGATTTAATATTCTTTTGTTTTTGCGACAGTCCCTGTAAATATAAAACACTTTACAATAAATAAACATATATTTGATCCTCAGTACACATTTGAAGTTGTTAACGTCTGTATGATGATATTAAATGTCTATCTTAGTTGGAGCAGTGTTTATAGACACTTGAACTCACAGGTTGCTGTCTCCATGACGACCGGACACAATAGGCGTTGAACGTGATTCGAAAGTCGTCATCGGTTCACACTCGCTGGTGGAGGGTTTTATAACCCACTACCACTCCCCGCTAATTGGTTTGGGACGGACTTAATATGGCGGACCCTCCGCGAGGACACGCAAACAGAGGGGTAGTGGGTAGGGAGAGGGTGTAGTGACTGGTTTGAAAAAGACCCCCGTCGTGTTTATTTCCTCTCAAAGATCTGGAGTTCCTTCATCACTCTGATCAACAACAACTTGCACAACACTGAGGTATTTTTCCAACTCCTGATTCAAAAGAATCTTTGCTGTAAATTCAGATCTGGGGCATGCAAATGAGCATGTTCAGGTTTCTGTTTTATCCCAAAGAAAGACGCAAACAGAGGAAAAAAGGTAAGAGCGGGGAGCCTGATTGAAAAGTCTTCAAACAAGATGGTGAAGTGTCGGTACAAAAAACAGACAAGTGCTACACCTTTTTCTGTTTGTTTCTGAACATTTTGTGTTCACATTTGTTATGAAGAATGATTAATCTGTTTTAAAAGATATGGGCACCAAAAAAAGCCAGACTGAAAATATAAGCTTGAGTTAAATTGTACTAAAAGCAGAGGAAATGAAAAGTTCAGCTCTTTCTCTTTCTTGCAGACAGATTGATGAGAAGATCAAATCCACTCTCAGGATTTTTGTTAAAGTGTGTATTTTTCAAATCTGGGCCCGATCATATTTGGGGACTAAATGACCAGAAAGTAAAAAAGTTTTGGATCCACACAGTTGTTGCTTCAACCTGCAGACATAAAACAGACTGTAATGGCTGCAACGCAGTCCTTGGCTGCAACGTTTTTGTCTCTGACAGGCTCAGATTAAACACCTTGAACTCGAGTCCGTTTGCCAAGTTAGTGACGTTTGTTTGTGCTCGTGTGAGAGCTGATCAAACTCTGGACCAAAAAACTCTACAGAGACCACGTTTGAAAATGTGGATCTGTGTCCCCTTTCTGACTTCAGGAGTTTCTCCTCCTTGTATTTTTACCACAACAAGTCCGAGTGAGTTGATGTGAGAACGCAGCAGGATAAGGGGGAGTGATGAGTGTCTGCACGTCACCTCTACCATCTCCGTGCTCTAATGAACCTGCTGCTGCATGTTTCCTGTTCTCTAGTATGTTCTTCTCCACTCTTTAGTTCACATTGGGATTCTCTTCAACTACACATAACATTGATAGAAAGACAAATATTCTCATTATAGGGTCGTGTAGCGGTCGTCCGCTACTCCCACGTTGCAAAGCTGTTCATTGAAAGATTTAAGGACTATCTGTATCCATATTGAGACATGTATGCTGAATAAAATGTCACACTGACTACAGATGTGTTCACAGAAACTTCCTGCTGTTAATCTAAGATCTCCAAAAGCAAAGTCAGATTCTACTTTCATCTTATTGCCTTACTTTTGATTTTAGATATGCAGATCTGTCTCTGATGATAATTATTCAATATTTGATAGTTTTGAGCAGGGCTGGAGGTGTTTAAGAAATTTATGCAAAAAAAGTAGAATAAAATATGAATCTGTTCTATTTTTATTTAACAGTTTTTGTAAATTGGACATTTTCGCTCTCCAATGTCCAAACAGGGAACTACATTTTAAATCTGACGCTGCACAAAAACTAACAATGCATCAAAGTCAATATTTTGGATAATCTTTGACATATCCAAGACTGATTTTTTTTAAATCCCCCAGCCACCAAATATTTGTTATATGGAAAATAACTAATTTTTGTGTTTTTTTCTTAAATAACAACAGTGACATCAAGTAATCAACTGGCAATCAACTTACGTTTGCTCGAAGGAGTTAAGCGCAAGTGGCGGACAAACTTGTCCTCGGCTCGTGAGTCCTCTTATAAATTCTTCTTCATGGTGCTTTTTTTTCCCGTTTTTCTTTGGTTTGCACTTAATGGCTGGCTTACCAAAAATCCCCCAGGCTCAGGAGGCAGGGACAGGTCATTGTAATTTTCCTCCTGCAAAGGATTTTAGTGAAATACTGATTACCTGACAAGAGGGAAATGAGAGCACGGCCAGTGTTAGCAGGTTTTTTCTAAATCTGAATTGACAGGGCGGAGGTGGGTGGTTAAGTTCAATCCACTATTGCTGATGAGCGCGCTGATTTCTATTAACCTGCAGCCTGCAGATCAAACAGACTGTTCCATGCTGCTGCAGCCAGGAGAGAGAGAGAGAGAGAGAGAGAGAGGGAGAGAGAGGGAGAGGGGGGAGCCCTGCCGCCAAACTTTTATGACACAGAGTCTGCTTAATGGGCTGGAAGATTCTCCCCATTTCGTCCTGTGCGGAAATAAAAAGAAGCCGGTCGGTGCTCAGGAAAAATGGCCACTTCCAGTTAAGTCCCTCAGCGGATTGGAAATTAGGAAATTAAAAGCCAAGTGATCAATCATGGAGGAGTATGTGCCCCGGTGTGAAACGCCCCAGTGTTCCTGGAGCGATGACAAACTTCATGTGAGCAGTTAAAAAAAAAAAAAAAAAAGGAGCATCACTTCCTCATTAGCTCAGCCACGCCTGGACGAGCACGAGCCAAACTCAGCCTCAATTATCGCATGTTCCTTCACAGATTTAGCTCAAATAAGCTGTAATCGTTCTTATTTTTAGGTCGTAGCAGAGGCAGGTTTGTGTCTCTCTGCAAACTGACTCAAAACATGTCATAACCCAAAGTGATCGCAGTGATTTGTGTTGATTTCTGTTCACACCACATCCCGTTGTGTCCAACCAGACATGAAGGCTCTTGGCGGAAAACATCCAAACAAGCCGTGCTAAAAAAGCTCGGTGTTTGTCTCCCAGCATGCCCCGCTCTGACAGCTGCAGCCCCGGCACCCGAGCAAAGAGAGGCAGGACGGGAGCAGGAAGCCCCGACAGGAGGAACAAAACGGCGGCCGACGGGGGGAACATGTCAGCGTCTGAGCTCCGGGAGGGTTAGGGGGAAGATTATTGATGCAAAGCAATCATGACAAACAAGATGCAAATTGTCATCGTAAACAATCACACATCTCTCGCAGCTGACAGTCGGAGGTGTCTGATTGATGCTGAAAGTGAGTCAGAAGTTTGGCAGCGGGATTATCTGAGTTTACAGCTGGAACTTTTTTTGATTGACAGATGAGAGACAAAAACAACAACAACAACAACAACAACACAGGGAGAGAAATCAACAAAGACATGAAACCAAACGGAGGGCGGACTGTTTCGTTACTTATGTGATCTTCACAAGTCTGAAGAAAAACATGAATTAAGTGTAAAACAACAGCTGATAGCAACAAACCTTCCCCGAGCAGAACCTCTCTGACACTGTTCACACATATTCACACCAACATGAAGAGTTCAGTGTTCAATCAGTCGATGAAAAGGTAGATCTCCTGGTGTTCAGTTGAGGCAATACTTGCATGTTAGCATCACTTCCTGCTCTACTATGTTCCTCCTGTCCACACTCTAAGAAATTGCTGTAAATTTACAAGGAAATTTCAACAGTATGATCCTGTTATGTTTAAATACAGGACATTACTGTATTATAATGGTTTATAACAATATTTTACTGTATTATTGCTTGAAGGAAAACAAAACAGTAATTTTTGCAATGCATTTTGGGAAAAAGAAGTTGAGACCACATGGTTGAAAGGACAGTGGAGTTGGCTTTGCCAGATTGTCATCCATCTCCATCCTGACAATTAAGAGGTGAGTGCCTTACTGCTTTGGTAGTTAGAATAGACAAAAACCATCACTTACTAAGTTTCAAGTCATTTGTAAGATTAACGTTAGCTAGATTTGGAAATAACACAGAAACACTGCAGGCAGACACACACACAGTGAGTGAATTCTTTGCCAGCTAACATTAGCTTAAATTACAGATCTTAACAGTTGCTAAATGGGACAAAAAACTAAACATTTTCTTGTAATGTGGTTAACTAAGTGGGCTATAATGAACTTGACTTGCTTGCCTGGTGGTACTAGAATGGTAAGGTTAGCTAACATCAACAGTCACTTTTTCTTTGTTTCAGCTTCAACTTACACTGACTATTGATTAAATATTGAATTAGAAATGATGATTAGCTGGGCCTACTAGTCAATATGGCCATAGTATAAATAGTATAATATACAGTATTTGAAAATGTATAAAAGGAAACTTTAGTGAGACTGTCAGAATGGACCTGAAGCATGTTTTTTGTTTTTTATATTTTAACACATAAAGCTGCTGCCATACATCCTGAATTCATGTACTTAAAGTAATTCCAGGACTTATTTTTATTCATACTAGTTCTACTTCATACTTTTACTTTACTTCTTTGTATATGGAGAATATGCAGAAAGGATTGTCCATATGTCAATGTTTACTGTTCAGCTGGAGCTGCTTTTGTTCTAATGTTGATTTTTCCCTTTACAGAATCCTTGTGGCACTTTCTGGTCTGGAAGGAGAAATCAGAGGGAGGTGCAGGTCCAGGGACCCAATTTCCCTCAGAGGACAGGTTGTTTATTCAGTTATGAAACTATAACAGATTTCTTTTTCACTTCTCCACCAAAACTCTTTTATGCACTTTATATACATTGGAAATGGCCTTTGCTAAATGTCTTAATGTAAATGTGTATTTTCTTTGTTTTTGTCAGAGTTTCAATAAAGACAGATGTGGTTTGAGAAGACACTTTGAAGTTTTATTATTTGTCTTAACATTTTAAGTTGCAATTTTAAAGGCACTGTTTATTTATTATTTTAAAACATGGTGTTTTATAACCTGACATGCAAGGAATCATTTATCAAATCACTAGGTTTAGAAAATAAATATATTGTGTCTGTTGTGGTAGAAGGAAATTAATCTATAGCTAGGTGTAGTATTTACAATTCACAGTAAAAATCTGAAAATAAACAGTATTAAACAGTTAATTCTTTCAACAGTATTTTACTGTTAAGTTTTAAAATCACAGCTTTTTGCTGTATTTACAAAAACGGTAGAAAACTGTAAATTTCAGCAACAGCAATATACTGTTAATTTTACAGTAACTTCCTGGCAACCCCACTGCCAGTTGTTTACCATTTTTTAACAGGGGGAATTTCTAAGAGTGCAGTACCTAGGTCCAGGTACTCGAGAAATCCTGATGTCTTGGCTTCCCTCAAAGTCTGGTATCAGCTGGCGTAATTTTAAATTCAGTAATGCTTCAATATAAGGTCCCATCTTTAATAATCACTTATTCCCCCCTCTGTCCTGGACTCCTCCTTTTCCTGGAGGAAAAGAAAGGGTATAATATGTTTTGAGACCTTTTTTCTGATAACATTTTTGCTAGTTTCTTACTCATGTCAAGTAAACATGATTTGCCACTCTCTTATCTCTTTCATTATTTTCAAAAGAGGAATCATGTATCCACTCAATTTACTTAATTTCCTTCACCACCAGCTTTGTTGCCATGAGAAGTAATACTTAAAGGTAGAATGTGCAACTTTTTGATCCAGTAGATGTCGCCCCTTGAGCTCCAGCATGAAACCAAAACAAGGAGGTTAGGCCACACCTCCTCCATACTGAAGCCTCCGCTCTCCTCCAGAGACACACCTCCAACCCCTCTCTCCTTTTCATGCTGATGCTCAAGGGCGACATCAACTGGATCAAAAAGTCGCATATTCTTCCTTTAAAGAAAAGGTAGATCTCTTCTGCAACCTGCAGAAACTTCGGCCTGTTGGTCCAGAATGGACGTTGATTTTGAGCATTTGAATCTTTGCAGGCTTTTAAACCATTTATAATCAGAAGAATAGCTCGCAGCTAACGGCTCAAATTTATGTTTCAGGGCTCCAGAGGAATTTGAGTGCAGGGACAGATCTGCATATCTAAAATCAAAAGTAAGGCAATAAGATCTGACTCTGCTTAGATTAACAGCAGGAAGTTTCTGTGAACACATCTGTAGTCAGTGTGACATTTTATTCTGCTTACATGTCTCAATATGGAGACAGATAGTCCTTAAATCTTTCAATGAACAGCTCTGCAATCAGAGGAATATTGGGGCCGACATCAGATGGTGGAAGTGTTGCTGGTCGCTTCCAGCAGTGATGTGGGATTATCTGCGTCTGCTGAGACTCTGCGCTCTGCTTCTCCTCCACTCATGCAAACCGCTCCGTTAATGACTCAAAGAGAAAACACTCCAGCGCTGACACATTTCCTCTCAGGTGGATTGTTCCCGCCCTGTGTGGACTCTTTGTTTTCCCCAGCATTCATTCTGGATCTTGTTAGTATAGAAACTGGAGAAACCGGACTTCTCTTTATTTTCCCAGACGTGATAAATTACAGCCCAGAAATAGTTCATGAATGAATTTTTTTGATGGTTTTTGGTACCAGTGAGAGTGAAAGAGCTGAAATAGGCTCTGTGATGAAAATAGAGCCTGCGATGAAAGGTGTGGGCAGAAAAATCTTTTATATAAATGGTGTGTGAGGTGGAGATGAGAGGTGAGGAAGACACAGAGGGAGTAATGGCCAGAGAGAGGATCAGTGTGTGTGTGTGTGTGTGTGTGTGTTGCGTGCTGATCATTCATGATGGCACCTCAGAGGCCGTCCTGTAAGGAAGAAAAATGAAAACTATTAAAGGCTCGCTGGGCTGTGTTGGCTTTGGTGTGTCAGCGATTATTAGGCGGCGACAGCAGTCTTTACAGGAGAGAGAGAGAGAGAGGAAGAGGAGGGAAGGACACCATCCTCCTCCTCCTCCTCCTCACACTCTGATCGGAGCTGCACAACTTTCTGTACGGTGTGTCTCTGAGGGTTTTCTTTTATCAATGGCTTTTTGAGTTTTAAAGCACCAGGGAACTGGTAATAAATCCATAAAAATCTGTTTGTTTGTGTGCTTTTCTCTCTTTTCGGTCTCTGTGTTTTGGAGTAAATCAGTCAGAGACTCTGTACCGCCTTCAGCTGTCAGTCAAACCACCGTGACCTCCTTTTCTGGGATTTTCTGAAGATCACATCAGAGTGTCTATAAATTGGCACTTTCTTCTCTGTCTGTTTGTCAGTGGTGTTTGTATAACTCCTACTAAAAGCACATCTTCACCAAATTGACTGCAAAGTGTTTCTAAAAGTGTTTCCATCTCGGTGCCTTCATCAAGTTTTTGGAAACTTCACTTCTGTGGGAAACCTAATGATGACAGACTTAAAGTGCAGGTGTTTCTTACTTTCTCTGTGTGCACTTTCTGGAAAATGTGTGCAGGGCTCAGTAATGTGCACTGCATTCATTTTCTCATCAATTTTCAAGTATTGAAATAGGACCCTTTTATACTCTGAGATACCTGACACGAGCTCAGAACGATGCACAACTAACACGGAAGAGGAAGTCAAATCAGGGAAGTGTTTGTTCAGTCCAGTTCAGTGCATTTTTTTTTTAAACAAATACAGAGGAGAAGTCGATGGCAGGGTCAAAACACGAACAGAGATCTTACACAAGGAGTCACACACTCTATTTCAGCCCTGCTCAGAACAGGCTGTTTCTGTGTCTGTACCTTTAAATATGTAAATGAGCTGTGTCTGACCACGCCCCCTCTCTGGAAGGGCTTGGGTGTCTCTGTCTTTCTCTCTCCATGTCCTATTGTTTACGGTGAGAAGGCAGACTCAGAGGGCAGAACAAACACCTAGCTGTGGGAGTGTCACCCACCAGGGGGAGGGGTTACTGCCCTTTGTGATGTCATGAAGGGAAAATCTCCAAACGGCCTGTTTGAGCACACATTTTCTGAAAAGTGGAGCAGGCAAAAGACAGAGAGGATGGACTTTTCTCATCATTGGGGGGTTTGTAGACAGACTAGAGACACATATTAGAGTTAGAGAAACATGGTGAAGTGGATTTTGCATCATATGTGACCTTTAAATGACCGTAACAGCAACAACAAAACAGATCAGAAATTAGGTTTATAAACTAATAGTAAAAGGTTAAAGGTCACCATGTTTGTCACTCGTAGGTTTTAAAAAGATGTCGATGTCGTCTAAAGTTTATTAAAAAATGAAATAAGTTTATATGTAAGCAACACAAACAATGACGTCTAAAGAAGTTGCAGCAGATGATATCTTCCCTCAGTTGTTATAAACGACACGATGAAGGTCACCATGTCCATTAAATCTCAGCCTGCTGGTCACATTCCCACGTTACATTATCACACCTGCAGGTGGGTTTGGCGTCCTTGTGGTTGCAGCCCCTGCTGGAAGACGGATCCCCGGCGGGCCGACCCTCATTACTCATTACAGTGTTTGAGGACTCGGGGGAACACCTGCGACACTTATAAATGACTTGCTTGTACAGTCTGCCTTGGGCTGAGTTGTTACCAGGCCTGACCAGATGGCCTGCGATCCACTCTCATGTGGTGCAACACACATGCAGTGTGTCCGGCGCCCAGGGGCCCGTTTACACGTGTATTACACGGTGAAAGAAATGCAGCATAACACTAATAAACATGTTTCCTATAGAGCTAATTTAGGAAAGATTTTATACAAGGATGAGCCTGTGTTGTCTCATATGATTGACATCGTCCTAACCAAATCCCATTCATAAAAAGACGAATTTTAGGAATGCAAAAAGGTTGAAACTTTTTTCAGATTTTGAGGAAGAGACGGATTGTTTCTGTCCTTTAAACAATCCCTGCATCATTTTTTTCAATCTCATATCCTTGTTTGTTCTGTTTGGAAAACAAAGTGAGACAAAGAACCAGGAGCGTCCATGTTTGTGACAGTAATCCATGGCCGAGTGGAGAGGTGGCAACGGAGGTCAGCGAATGTAAACGCTGCTGTTATTCGGGTGGTGTTAATCCCTCAGGCACGACGATGGAGCATGCATCAATCACAGCTGTGTGTGTCCAGAGGTGAGCCAACAGGCATTAACCTTGAACCAGAAGTCAAAGTCTGCCTGCTCCTCCCCCACCCCTCGGCCACGAGACAGACCACCGTCATGAGCGCTCGCTGAAATACAAACTGGAGCTCAGCCAGAGTTCAAGTGAAGCACAGAGCTGTGATGTAACATGTTACCTTCATGAGGAACATCTCAGACGGGCTGCTGGAGAAGTCGTTGCATGTTTGCTGTATCATCGGAATTTTAAAGTTTTTTTGGGGGGTTATTTTTGTCTTTATTTGATAGGACAGCTGAAGAGAGACAGGAAATGTTGGGAGGAGAGAGACAAGAGACGTCACCCGTCTGTTCCTGCAGGGGGCGCTGGAGTCCCATCGATGGCGGTCTCCATGCTGGAAATGCTGTCTCAGTCTAACTTTCAGTCAACCTAACGACAGACTGAGAGCTGGAGCTGAGGCGGGTTTTAAACCTCCTGACAAACCGTTACACCGCGCCCACCTGTCAATCAGGTCAGCTACACGCCTTATTGTGAATAACTCTTATCCTTCATCAAATCAAAACTGATGAGTCATCAAAACATTCACCCCCCGTACAGTGTGTGTCGATCGAGACATGAGCTAATCACACCTATTTGTTTTTTTGAACCAGGCTGTAAACATGTTAATCTCTGCTGTAAAAACAGGCTTTTTAGAATGGGTGTGTATGTGACTTCCTGTGCTTCTGCAGCCAGCCTCTAGTGGACACTCAGGGAACTGCAGGATTTTGCACTTCTGCATCTGCTTCATGTTTCAACGGTTGCTGCTTGATTAGAACCCACAGCGACCCGCGTCATGACCGCTAGACGATCCCTTTTGTGCGAAAGGTGACCATGAGAACTTCCACTGATAATTTACTAAAATTCATTTTTAAAGCCTTTGTTGAACGCTGTTCCCGGGTCAGTGTCAGACGAGGCAAATTTCCCGATAGTGTTTTTTTTTCTTTCTTTTTAAAGATAATTTTGGGCCTGTTTACCTGTTATTAGAGAGGACTGCTGAAGAGTGCCAATAACTGATAGGAGGAGAGAGAGGGGGATGACATTCAGCAAAGGGCCGAGGTCGGTTTTGAACCCACGTCCGCTGCCATGAGGGCTATAGCATCTGTACATGGGGCGAGACAAAACTGTTAGGCTATCCAGTGCTCCAAGGGCTCTTCAACTTTTAGATGTTTAACATGTTAGCTGCTAATCTCTTAACCAATCAGCCTTTTCCTGTAAACCATCCCATTGGTTGCCGACCTTTTGCCGTGGTTTCTGATCATCGCTAACTTTGTCTGTTCTGTGTTGCTCAGTAGTTAGCGGTCTAATGCTCGATGGGACTGTAGCGATGGACCAAAGTAGCAAGCGACATTACCCAACCTAACGAATAGCAAGATGAGTGTGTTGGTTTCATGAGAATAAAGTGACCAGATGTCCCTTTTTAACTTTAGACGTTTTTACTTTCACCTTTAAAAACATGCTATTAACCTTTTGGCTATTTCAGGATGCTAACAGGTAGCTAGCTTACTCCTTAAGCATCCTATGTATGAATGGACGTACCTTTTATTCAGGACTTTGAACACACCGTCAGCCTTTAATTACAACGGTATGAACGTCATGACACACAGAGGGTAACAGATATATTTGTTTCCACAGAGAATAAGAGGATTATTTCTCTTCCCACCTCAAACCGAGCAGCTCTTCTGTGATTTCTTGTTCTGATGTTTTGAACACAATCATTTGTTCCTTTTTTTAAATATCTCGCCATGTTTCAGAGACCCTGGAGCAGCGAGCGATGTATAGACGACTGTTTGACCGTTTTGTCCTATAGATTACGTTTTCCTACGCTGAGAACTTTTTGCCTCGTGGCTATTTCAGAGAAAGACTAAAGTGACTTCACAGCTTTCGATGTAATCGTGCTTCCTCAGCAGGCAGCATCAGATAGGCTCCCTCACCTTATCAGTGCAGGCAGGCGCAGGAATCAGCCCGGCATCTACGGCCAGGAGGAAGGAAAAGGAGTAATTCACGGCTGTAATAACAGCGGTTCAACAATTAGAGAAAAAGTGTGAGACACAGAAGGAACAAACGTACACCCTGGAGGCTTCTGTGATTGGAAAAAGAGGGAAGAGGAAATGAAGAAACAACCACTTTTATAAAATATCAAGAGCAGATGAAGAAGATAAGCCTGTGTTATATTCCTCGGATTGTCAAACGGCTTTTTGTTTCCTGCTAACTTCTATAAATTCTGCTTCAAAAGAGAACATCAACCTTTATTAATCTCTCTGAGATCAAAGTTTTTAGATTATTATGTGAGAGGAGAATCATTTCATCTGGCAACAAAAACAACGTCGCTGAAAGTGTTCGCACTAAATGACATCAATTAGCTCCAGGTTGAACCTCTTTGGCTTTGACGGGAACGTTTAATCTGCAGCGTTATTATTTCACAAGTATTCTACCATTTCAATAAACGTGAATTCTGTTATTCGTGTTGGAAATAGATTTAAACGTCTACTTCAGGACAATTTAAAGGATCAATCAGTGAGATGTGTAGAGAGTGAAATGATAAAGGTATCTTACTATATGATCAGACATTAAGGAAACATGCTATGTTGAAGTGCTGGCTTCTCTGACAACAATGCAGCAGTCAGTGTGTCCTCCTTCTAACTTTAGATTCTGCTCCTGAATGATCTGGATTTGTTTGGACCAGAGAAGGTAGGCGCTTTTAAGACACCCCCACATGGCCGTTTTGGACGCCCCTCGGTTTGCCAGATATGAGAGCAGTTATCAGGTCAAACCAACAGGTGTTGCAGCAATGGAAGCGGTCAAGAGAAGTGGTTCAGATAGAAGTGATTGTACCCGACCTAAAAAGCCTCTGCATGTTTCTAATAAGCTCCACGAGCAGAAACGTGCTCAAACTAGGATCAATATTGGAGATGATTTTGAAAAATGGAGAGAGGTTAGAACACAGAAAGGTTTACAGACCCATGCAGAGCTGGATAAACACTGAAGCTTCAGTGTCCACCACATGGTGACCTGTGTGAGCATGGACTCTAGAGAGGAGGGGGGGGGGGGGGGGACACAGATCTCTGCAGTCAGTGCAGTACTAATTTTAAATACTAGGTGTCAGAATTACTTATACCTAATGGACATAAGAAGCAATGCAGATTTATTGCACTTACTCCTGCATTATCCAGTTCTTATATACAGTTTATTTTACAGCCTCTGTCCTTCACAGTGATAACACAGTAAGTAAGAAGGTCAATACAAAATGTCAAAGATGGACATAAAGGGAAGATTTTAGAGGAACATTTGGAACATTTTTAAATCATAAAAATAGTTCCATCCATGCAACTAAGGGTTAAAAACAGAGATAAACAGATTCAATTATTACCTCACTGAACAAGGATTATATTAAAGAAGAGTTTTATGTTTGCTCATGCGTCCTGATTGTGTCCCCTTTACGTCCGTGTGCATAAAACTGTTATTTCATTTCCACAATATTTCTTAAATACGTCCGTTATCGACGGGGCTGATGCTGCAGTGAATATGACTTGAGGAATCGGAGGTGTCTAATAAGGTGCTGAGAACGATTATCCACTTTGAAATGCTAAACGGGACGGAGGTACAAATTAGCCTGGAAATGCCTGCTGCATGTAATTAAAGGCCCCAATGAATTCCAATAATCAAACGGGCCATCTTCTGAGAAAACTATTACAGGGGGGGATTATCAGTGTAGCGGGTTTCACTAATCACTCACTGACAGGCAGTCTGGGGTGTTGCTGTCACACACACACACACACACACACACACACACACACACACACACACACACGCCTGAACATGCATGCATGCTTGTAGACAGACTGGTACACACACGAGCAGAGACAGTCAGTCAGTCCTATTGATGTCAACCTTTTGCTCTCAGTTATCATCTGCACACAGGCAGGCTTCATATTGAATCAGAGCGACAGGGTTAAATAAAACTGGAAGGCTTTCACTTTCAATCTCATCCCGCCTCAAACGTGCACGCCTCGACCGAGAGATTCAGGAGATAGAGGGCCGCTGGATGTCGACACGCAGGGACAACATACGCAGCGGTCTGTGTGTGTAAAAACAGAGTCTGCAAAGCAACATGCTCTCAATCCGCGCTGATTGTAAAACTTAAATAATAGCCTGTGTGATTGCAACATATTCCACATAGTTCTAGGGATGGCCGGCTCCTCCCCTTGTGTATAAAAGCTGTTTTAGTCAAGAACTAGAGAGAAGAAGAAGAACATCACCGTCATTCTGTGTTTTTATTAGGGTTACTTAGGGCACCCCATGACATCATCCAAAGGGTACCATAATGTCGTCCACATGAGATGCTAAAGTGACGCTCTGATTAACGGCAGTATTTTGCACATTTGTACGATTATGCGGAAATCTTTCGCACGCTGATGATACGATGAACAGTGAGCTCGTGTTGCTTACTCACACATTTTGATTTAAAAATTATAACTGTATTTATGATGCGATAGAAAAACAGATAATGTGCTGCCTGATCTGATCCTCGTTCTTCACAGCAGTCGGTAACAGCCACACACACACACACACACACACACACACACACACACGCCTGCACACAATTTGTGAGCTGTCAGCTCCTCTGCAGCACTGAAGGACCCTGGGAAAATTAATCAGTGACATTAAAACACAGAGCAGGATGCGTCACGCTTTGATGCAACCCGATGTGTTTATTGATTAATAAACGGTCAGAGGATTCCATTTCCCAGATAAACCGTCTCTGCTCCTCTTTTTTTTGCTGCCGAAGAGGCTTTTCCCCGCAGGACGAATGTGTTTCAGCTGAGCTCTCCCAATCCCCTCTCCATTGTTTTTATGTACTTGTGTTTAGCGCTCCCCGGGCTCCACTGACTACCTGTCTGTTTAGAAACCTATAAACATAAATCACACCGGTTAGAGACTCTTTCATAAATTCCTCGGCTGCTTCAACAGATGGATGAAACTCCATCAGGTCTTTTATTTCACTTCTCTCTTTTCTGAAAATGAATTTCTGCGCTCGCAGCATTCAGAACATTATTGGTATCTTTACAGTCCAGATGAAAATCTGCGGTGGTAAGCCAAGAGTCATGGCGCCACGCTCGTGTTTTATGTCCACAGCACGCACACTAGATTGAAATCATCAGATCAGACGAACATAAACTTTTTACAACAGTTTATATCGACAGATATAAAACAAAGACAAGAAGGCCAAACTCTCCATTTGCTACCTTCCTATCAGAGGAAAGAAGCAGCAAGATCGGAGGGGCGTGGCCAAATTGAGGCTCGTCGCAACCGATGAATTGTCCTTATGATCCTCGCATGTTTGGTGTCAGTATCATTATTTTACTTGTTGTGTACTTCTACAGCTTACAAACAAGGCAGCGGACAGAAACACAACTGAGCCCCGAGGCAAGTGGAAGTGCAGCTTGTGTAACTATGGCAACAACTCGAGTGTCTTCATAACGCCTCATGAAGAAGACAAACCCCACGCAGCCAGCCGACCACGTCCGTCGTCCTCCACGTTTAGTTTTTTCTCCTGAAGTCACGTTTGATCAAGCAACTTTCCTCCTTTCTTCCTCCGTGTCTGTACAACGAGATGCCAATGCAGAGAGCGCCCTCTGCTGGTTAATAAAGTTATATTTGTGTCCCACTGAAAACGGCTCCACGACCCACTTTTGGGTCTCGACCCACCAGTTAAGAACCACCGCTTTAGAGTATTTTGACTTCAGTTACTCATTTCTGCTTCACATTAATTTAAGAGAAGATACAACTTTTATATTTATATGGACGGACAACTGTATTTAAATAGATTGCTAAATATGAATTGAGCTCCAGATGTCCCAGAGAAAACATTGTGTTTATCCTTCTGTCCTCATTTCACCTCATTTTCACACTCACACAGTAAACACAAAGCCCGGTGGCATAAAGTGTAAAGGCCATTCAGATGGATAAAAAGCCTCCAAACACTCTGACCTCAATCTTTTCTCTTCATCAATATTTCCATCTGGCAGGCAGCTTTGATTTCAGCCCTCGTTGTGTTTGTAAGTCATAATAAGTCTCTCTCTTTTTTCCCCTCGCTGGTCTTTTAGCCCTGAGGTTTGACCTTTGTAGTCCACCAGTAGAGAATCTATGTCACCTCCTGCGCTCCCATTTGTCCCCTCACCGCACTTCACTGGGAAAGATAATTAGGCTTCAAATGAAGCGCCGCTCATCGTGTCGGCTAATGTCTCACACCTCCCTCTCTTTGTGTGTGTGTGTGTGTGTGTGTGTGTGTGTGTGTGTCTCGCTCTCTCTCTAAGGACAATGTGGAGGGTCGATGGATCCACGCTCACCTCTTATTTACAAGATTCATGTTTATCTAATGCAGAATCAATAGTTCAGCACCAGGGAGAAGTTAGGGCTCGACTAACAATCGCTGAGAGCTTCTTAATGGCACGTCTGCCTCTGCTTTAGAGGGCCGTAAAGGAGAGCGATCGGCACGGAGTGGCCCTCAAACTGCGACGCAGCCTGATGAGTGAAAACACTGAAGGATGAGCTACATTCATCCACCGTGTTCACCTGCATGTCTGACAACAGGAAGAGTCACTGTGACTGCTTTTCTGGCCTCTTGGGGGCATCAGACACATTAGGACCCTTTCAGACACTGAGCATGTTTTAATTAAGGGAATTCTTTTTTTGGAGTTTCTGTGAGGAACTTTTGGGTTGTGTTGATTTTGGCGACCTCTTGTGGACAGAGCAGTACCTCTTCTTTTTGCATGAGTAAAGCCTGCCTCAGACTTCAGGAGTTTTAAAATCAGGTAGCATCGACCACACGAGGAGAATCTTAGCAGCTCTTCTTCTCTATAGTCTGAAGCATGCACCTCACACTACAAGGTATGAAAACAAGGCTCCATCACACACTGCAGGACTTTATTAAGATGATCGTGCCCAGCGGAGGAACGCACAACCTCACTTGACTTCATGCAAACAATTGGGGTTAAATTATTAATTTTGCTACTTTGCGCAGAGAGGCAAAACGTTAAACACAAAATGAGTTACGGTGAAGAAATCTCTGGGTCGTCTTTTGTTCAGCGAGCGCTGGAGGTCAGATTTGAATTGTTAGATGCATTTCAGCCGTTGCGTCTTGCCACTGGTTGCCATTTCTACTTTCCTCCCTTGTCGCCTGCAGTTCTTGTCACATGCGACTTCCACCAGTAACTTTCATGTTGTCATTTTCAAGATTTTAAATCCTAAATATCAGACATGTTTGATAAAAATCAGGCGGCCCTGATTCTCTCTGCGCCGATCAGGGAGGTTCAGATTTGATCTTTCTAAAACTCACACTGGGAAGATAATCTTTTTTTTTTTGGCAGCCTTGGGTCGTGAACACTCCGACGATTGATGGGAACGAGGAATCGGACCTCAGATCATCTGATTATCCCGCAGTCTGAGCCAGGCTTAAGCCGATAGTTTAGCGTTTTTTTTTGGCGTTCATGTTCAACTAAAAGCAGAACATTTGAAGACGCAGTTCTCGAAGCTACTGATAAGTTCTGTGTGTTGTAAAACTTTAAAAGACTATTTGGCTAACTCCGATGATACTTAAATTGCGTCTCTTCATCATGCAAACCCTCGGCCCCGACACGGTGCTCTAATCTCCTCTGGACCTGTAGAGACACCTCCACCTTATTTCCTGCTTCCTTGCACTTTGAATAGATCAGCACTTAGAAATCTGCCTCAGCGGCTCTGCTCGGGGGCGTGCATCATTTGGCCCCAAAATTCACTTTTCCCCACCAGTAAGCACTTATCTGCTTGCACCCCGCTGAACCCCGACAAAGACCTCGCCATCTGTCAGTGTCGCTCGCCACAAAGTGGCTGCGATTAATTGAAAAACAATGGCAGGGCCAAGTGGGAGGGGTCAAAGCAATATGCATCGTGGCCTCGCCGGGTCACCTCCTCATTTCCTCGTTTGAAACGCCTCCTCATGACATTAGCAGCCGAGATGTCTGAACATATCGAGCCTGTTCGGGTTAACGTCCCCCCCCCCCCCCCCCCCTCCTCCCCTCCCTGGTTTTATCAGGCGGACAGATGCAGGAGCCTCAATCTGTCTCTGTCACTGTCAGACACAGGGAGCTAATCAATGCTGAGGGGGAGAATGTGGAGCTGATCCCAGAGGACAGGAGGCCGCTCCTGTGATAAAACTCTGCATGAGTTCTTTTTCTGAAAAAAGAAAAGTGATGGACAGAAAGAGCGAGAGAAACACAGGAGATTAACGGAGAAAGTGAGAGAGCTGGGTACGATACCCCTCTGCTGCTGAAATGTTATTTCTAATCCTGAAGAAGTCTCACACTCCCCGGCCTGAGCACAGAATCCTTCCGGCATGTGATGGGTTTTCCTGGCGGCTGCAGCCTCAGCAGATCGAATCGTGCTGCACACGTGCTTTCAGGGTCGACTGAGCAGCTCCTCGGTAACCAGGTGGACTGACCCTGTCTATATGCAGACTTACAGCGCGCTTACTGCCCTCCTGTCTGTTCTGCTGACACCGGACCGCAAAAGGCGATGGATCGAAGCGACGCAGCGTCTCCATCACTGCCGAGCTGGAGCTGGTCATCTTTACGCCACCAGCAGACCTCAGCATCTGTCTTCACCTGATGGATCACAGGTGATAGAGCACACTGACTTATATCTTGTATTTTCCTTACATGCACTCTGTGAGTAGTTACACACACTAAGATTTTTTTTTTCTTTCTCATAGTCCACTGCACAGCTTCTACCTTTTGTACATTTTGTGTTTTTTTATCTTTATTTTTTATATTTCACATTTTTTAATTCTGTTTTATATATTGTAATATCTTCTTATTCTGTATTATTTAAGTTGTTGCTAGTTCTGCTTTATTTCCTTGTTAATTGTTTAGCACCAATACACCAAGTCAAATTCCTTGTATGTGTAAATGTACTTGGCAATAAACCCTGATTCTGATTCTGATTCTGATCTTAGCACACACAATAGATTTCTCTATTTTATTATAGAAGCTCATTGAAATGAACAATGTGTCGAATTTTATTAGAATTTGTACATCAAAATATCTAAACTAATTAAAATTGGACTAAACCTATTTTGTTGTTGTTTTTTTTGTTGTTGTTGAGTTTGTACATTAACTCAAATATTTCCAACAGTTATCAAAGCCATAGAAATCATAGATGTAGTCACATTCTATAGATGTAACGGGATGTGTCTTGTCGAGGCGGCCGCCATGACAGACACGACACCAGATGTTACTTCAAACACTGCTGCATAATGAAGTGTGAGCTGCTGCTGAAAGCTGTCTTACTGTTGCTGTTTGTGCTGCTGTGATAAAAACATCATGTTAATTATACTCGGATACATTAGCTCGTCTGTAAACATATTCTCTTCCTCAGGTCGGTTTCTCCCGGTCGTCTTTGCTAAGGTCATCTCGGAGTACACTTTCACCGGGGGGGGGGGGGGGGGGGGGGGGGGGGGGAGTAGCAGAGAGAACTCCCATGATTCCCGGCCCTGAATCTCAGAAGCAAGAACTTCAACATAAAACATAAAGAACTAAACAATAAAAATAAACACGAGAGAAACAAGAGTAAAACACAACAGCTGCTTTGTTTCTGGAAAAGGAAAAGAAGTAAAACATGTGCAGTAAAAACGTTCGAGTGGTAGTCCCATCGTTAAACGGATCTTTGACTTCATGTTAAGAACCCAGCAGCACCAAGATGAACAAATCAATGACTTAGATTCTGCAGATAAAGAATCACAGCCATGAAAATAATCAAAGACTCTGTCTGCGATATTGTTTCTATTAGAGCAGATTATATTCCTGCACTCAAAGAAAAAAAAGCTCTCTCTCTCCTTTCTCTGTTTTTGACCTCTTTTCTCCGTGCAGACCTCGAGGCCTTCACGGCTACTTTTCAAACTTCACACTTAAAGAAGCTGAAAAGAAAGTTCACCACAAACACCACACAAGCGTCTGCTCTTCACGTCCTCGCCTTTTAAAAATATCCCGCTCCAAACGACATCTTTAACTTCCTTCTTCGCCCGTCATGAAAGGATCTCGTAATGTATTTCTGCTGCTCTGTAATTAACATTAAATTTATTCATCTGATACTCGTCAGCCTGCAGACAACCCGTGGTTATGTCAGGCACTGTGCTAAAAAAGATGGCAGAGGGGCTCAATTACCTCCGACAGAACAAAACCAGTGTCTGCAGAGCGGCCTTAAACCGCGTGATTTGATTATTCTGCACAAGCAAACACATGCAAATTACATTTCAGTCTGAAGTTGTTAATTTCTAAGTGTGTTGATTAAATATGAGAGTGTGTCAGATATCCTGCCAGGTATTGATGTGGATTTTAAAAAAACATGAAAGAGAAGCTCGACATCATCAGGAGAGAGTGTGTCCACCCTGATCTGCTCTCATTCTCTGCCTTTAAATAAAAACCAAAGGAGGCCGGCCGGGGTTAACCTTGGAGGCCGTTTTTTACGAAGTGAAGGGAGATAAAACATGAGCCGACCTGGTTGTTCGCTCTGCCATCCCAGCCTTTGTTTTTCTCGCCGTGTGGACGGCCATCTGTCAGCCCTACCTGGAGAGAGCCAATGATTTCTGCTCGCCTGACTGAACACCCAGCAAAGCAATATTTCAGATGTTGGCGCTGGAAAAAAAAAAAAAGAAGACCCATCTCGGAGGATTTTTGCTTACTGGAGTGATGCGGCGGTGAACATGAAGAGTGATGGTGTAGCGAGGCGGTGATGGAGCCCGAGCTGCAGGCGGTCTGGTTAACCACGAACACCGAACAAAGGGCCCAGATGATGATGTCGACTTTCTGCTCAGTGAAAAAGTAACCAGTGAGTTTTCATCCTAAACACACAAATCAGTGCAAGTTTAATTTATGGAATTTAATCGTCTCCACATGAAGAGCGCCGTCTGAATGACCTCTGGCCTCCAAACTCTCATGCTGTTTTCTGAGAGATTTAGTGTAAACAGAGTAAACTCAAAAGTAAACAGAGTTTCTCTTACTAAAGATTAAACTGCTAACACTACATGTAGCTGAGAGGTGAACACATCAACACGTCTCCTGTAGCCTTCACTGCGGCCTCCATTCATCAGACCTCAACTTCTTTTCAAGGTCGCCGTCTACAGCGCGGCTATAACTCAACTATCCTCCTAATTAAGCCGGCCAATGATCATTTGAAAGGAGTAATGGAGGGTAGAAAACGCCGACGTCAGACCTTATTAGTGGCAGGCGGGACACTTTGAGAGACGAGCCATTAGCTGAAAGGATACAACTAAATGAACGACTAATTAGCATCTCAGAGGAGAACAGAAAGTGCAAATGGGTTAATAATTATTAAAACAACTCTGAAAATAAATACTGTCACCCATTCATTCAGTCACGCAACTAAAAACTGATCGCAGGAACAAGAAACATTTTGACTCGTTTGGTAATGAATCTCGTTAATGTGCGTGGAGATGAGCTGGAATTAGGATGCAGTTTGTAAATAAATGCTAATGAAGCACATTTTTAATTGGTAAATATTTCAGCATGCATTAAGAGAAACGGCCCTTTGATGGCGGCGCTCGTGTTGGAGGGAGTAAAAGTTGATGAGAACACAAACTTCCAGTTGTTGAAGCTTGTCAAATTGCCTCCATTTAGCGGCCATTTCTTCCACAGGCATGTAATTGTGTCGCCTGCCCCCCCCCCCCCCCCCTGTGTCCCCCCCCCCCCCCCCCCCCCCCCCCCGCACTGTATGAAGCTGCAGTTTCTGCGTCTTTATCTAATTTATGCATCTCGTGAAAGTACAAGTCTGAATTTACTGGCGCCGGGCTAATGGCATTCATTAACCTTCACAACAGTGAAATGTTTGATTGGAATATGGCATTTCCTCCCTCAAAGGGATGTTTCATCCCCTTTGCAATTCAAATACTTCAAATAAGTCATTAAATGCTATTTGACTTCAAACGTCCAGTTTATGTATGCTAATAACTATACCTCATCACACTTAATGTGCACACACACACACTGACACACACACACACACACTGACGCACACACACACTGACGCACACACACACACACACACACTGACACACACACACACTGACGCACACACACACTGACGCACACACACACACACACACACTGACGCACACACACACACACACACACACACGCAGACAGACAGAAGTGACTCCATGATGAGACAGTTTACACATGTCTCTCTCTCTCTTTCTCGCTCTCTCTCTGTCTCTGTCTCTTTCACTCACTCACTCTCTCTCTCTCTCTCTCTTTCACTCACTCACTCACTCTCTCTCTCTTTCACTCACTCACTCTCTCTCTCTCTCTCTCTCTCTCTCTTCTCCCTCTCTCTCCCCCCTCTCTCTCTCTCCCTCTTCTCCCTCTCTCTCTCTCTCTCCCTCTCTCTCTGTCTCTTTCTCTCTCTCCCTCTCTCTGTCTCTTTCACTCTCTCTCTCTGTCTCTCTCTGTCTTTCTCTCTCCCTCTCTCTCTGTCTCTTTCACTCTCTCTCTCTCCCTCTCTCTCTCTCCCTCTTCTCCCTCTCTCTGTCTCCCTCTCTCTCTGTCTCTTTCACTCTCTCTCTCTCTCCCCTTCTCTCTCTCTCTCTCCCTCTCTCTCTCCCTTTCTCTCTCTCCCTCCCTCTCTCTCTCTCTCTCTCTCTCTCTCCCTCGCTCTCTCTCTCTCAGGATATGAAAGCTTGATTAGTAACAATGCATCTGCACACATAATTGTGTCTTATCATTCGGCCTGATCTCTGAATAATTAGAGCGTATAATTAATGAGCTGTGATTATGAGACTCGTTGTGAATTCAGAGTTAAAGTTCTGAGTGATGTTTGAACGTAAAGAATTAAAGGAGTTGATTTTGGTGACTTAGAAATAGCAGCAGAGGATCGTCTGCTTTCTGTCTGACGCTGATGGATTGAACGACAGAGAAGAGAAGACATCAGAGAGATTTGAGCGGCCGTGGCTCAGTTGGTATAGTCGGTTGTCTCTGAACCGGAAGGTCTGGGGTTCAATCCCCAGCTCCTGCAGCCACATGTCTAGTGTGTCCTTGGGCAAGACTCCAAACCCAAAGTTGCTCCCGCTGAATGAATCTGAAAAATGTTTTACTTAAAGGTCACGTTTTCTCCTCCTCTTCAACCAGTGTAAATACGTCTCAGAGCTCCTCAAATCAACCTTCCTCTTTGACTTTTTTCATCTGAGAGATGTGTTACGGCTACTCACAACCCCACAGCTAAATGCTATCCTTGCGCCTGACGCTAAGGCCAGTGAGCCCGTAACTTGATGCCTCTCCTTACGTGTTGCGTAAACGTGAATGTGTATCCTGCCTTACCTGAGTGTGTGTGCAACTGTCCTGTCTGTTTGAGGGGTGTGTGTCGGTGACTCACCACAAAGATCCTCATACGTGCCGCGACCAGCTCACTCGGACAACTCGATCCATGGAGTCACTTGGGGTACGATCTCCTCCGCCAGCCCTCTCTTTCATATCAGTTTAGTTCATGTGTAAGAAGAACCCGTGAAGTGTTGAAGCAAAAACAAACGTTACTTCAGATTCAGTCTCTCAGGTGTCAACGTCCTCGTGGCGTCTCTTCGACTCAAAACCAATTTCTGCCGGCTCCTCCGCAGGCGCTGCTAATGAAGATTATAGAGACAGAGCCACCACGCCCCCCTCAGGTGTGACATCAGTACTGACCCTGCTTCTCCTCCTACCAACCAACCACACCTACCGCTAAAGACACTGAAGTGAATCCTCAACGTATTATCATAACAGATGTTAAATCCCACTTTGTTCTGTTGGGCAACACAGACATGTTTGCAGATGGATGCTGCTTTTGTCTCTTCAAATATCTTTCAATTTTTTTTTTTTTTTTATACATCGTTATGTGAACTTGTAGAAGCTTCTTCTGTCCGTCAAGAAACAGAGCGAGAACATGTTCAAGGTTTGAGTGTCTTGGTTTTTATATCCAAAACGTCTTCACATGCAGCTCACGCTTAAAGAAATGAAATATCAAACATTTGATTTAAAGAGTGTTTAAGTTAAAAAGCTCTCTCTCGGCCTCCTCGTAGACGTCAGCTCTTGATGATTCTCCTCAGCGGTGTGATGAGGAAGTGTTTGATTCAAGGGCGTTTTGGTCACAGTCAGATCAACGCTGCATCCCAAGAGGCCGATCGCCTCCAAACTTCTCCAAAATGTCCGTCCCTCTCTCTCTCTCTCTCTCTCTCTCTCTCTCTCTCGCTCTCTGTGTGGGTAATGATTTTTCAGACAGCTGAGTGGCCCGGCTCGCTCACGTCACTCGACAGATTTCACCTGATAATACGCTTAGACACAGTGGCTGATCACATTCACCTGACCTTGCTGCTGAAGCTAACTCAGGAGACGAGAGGAGGAAAACGTTTCTGCTTATCTCTCCTCCATTTATAGCGAGAGGAGAGACCCCCCCCCCCAAACACTCCACATCCACAGCAGGCTCCCGTTGACTTTGAACCTTTTGTTTCCCCCCCACACCTGAGAGGAGCTCGGGGCAGCACACACACTCTCTAAATACCCTCCTGAATAGTAAAAACACGCGAAACCTCTGAAGGATGCGACAGATTCCTCCGCCTTGTTTGGCACGATGTTGTCACATTTTGTTGTTTTGTCACGCTAATTGCATTTGTCATTGACGGCTGACTAAATCAGGCAGTTGCGGCATCTAATGAGATTCTGATGAGAGATTCTGAAATTCACTCGGCGCTGATTTGGTGTTATTTTAGCAGAAAAATGAGGATAATTTCCTCTAATGCCACTTGTTAAGGTAATTACTCCATAATTGCCTTATCAAGGTGTCATAGAGGAGTCGAGGCAAAAAATATCACCACCCCCCCCCACCCCCCGAGGGCACTGTGTCACTCCCCGTTTATCTTTTCTTCTGTTAAACCCCGTCCCCTCACACGGCTCTGCTCGCTCTGATTAAATGAGTTTAAAAGTCTGTGTGGCATCTGTTAATATTATTATTATTTTAACTCGTGTCCACAGGCGAGACATATGCTGCCACAAAAACAACGACCTGCTGCAGAAATATAAATCAGCACCACAACAAACATGTTGACAAGGGACCTGAATGCATCATGAATCACAGGTTTTAAAATGTGATAACCTGCATGAGCACATTATCACTTGATTCAAACGGCTCCAATGTTTGTAAAAGGAAAAATACCCAGAAATCGACTGAGACATCATATTGAAGCTCTGCAGTTCACTGTGGAGCTCACCATGTCCGACTGCAGCCGTCAAGTTATGAAGTTCATTTTTTACTGGAGGCAGAAGTGACCATATTTAGAGGAGAGGGGTGCAGCCGGAGAGGAGCGAGGGGTTGGCCAACAGGAAGTTATCAAAACTAAACAGCCAGCACTGATTCATGACCTCAGAGACTCTTTAGACAAAGACCCACTGCTCACTTGGCCCCAATCTCTGGTGACACATGGGCAGATGTCTGAACACTTTAAGGGCGCTCCCACACTAGGCAAAGTTGTCCCATACCGTGATGGAACACTTCACCTCCGCCCCCTTGTTGTCTCACCTCAGACAGCCAACAACATAAATAAATGTTTCATAAACTCTGAACAAGCTGACTAGCAGGGACTGTGAGCGCATCATACCTGCAGAATCTGACTCACTGAAAAAGCTCGAGCACGGACTTCTTTCCTGTCACCTAATGCCATAAATTAAACAATAAAAAAGTTAATCTTAGATGAGAAGAATCCGCCCGTGAGGTGAAATTCAGCCGCTTGTAGCTCAGCTCTAATGACATACATGATTCCCATTTGGAGAAAGAAGCTGAAAGTTCAGAAATGATTGTTTATATGAATCTTTCAGCAGCGGGTCATGACCCCAGCTCAGCCTCATCAGTAATCACTCCAGAACATTTCTCCTCCATGGAACATGTTTGAAAGGCGGACATGATGCTGGAACAGTTCTCCAGATGCAGAAGAGACCTTGGTCCTACCATGCTGTGATTACAGAGGACAATACGTTTCTGATTGTGGCCCCGGCTGCTCGCTCTCCAGGCCATGCCTTCCTGAGACAAGTATTTCTCTTTTGTTCGACGTTACAGTTTGTATTAAAGCACTTCTTCTCCATGTATTATCCCATTCAGAACTAAAGGGTGTGAGAATTGATTACAATAACTTTGGACCGGGCACAATCAGGCCAGACTATAATTTAATGGCTTGCATGTTTATTTGTGACTAGCTCTGCAACTCTTTTTAATTCAGTGTTCTTTTGCACACACCGTTCTTGTAGACTCTCATCACGTCCTCTGATAACTTTTTCTGATTTGCAAACTTACTGACAAACAAACAGGAAAATGGTTAATCTTTGCATTAACCTGCACGTCAGAGCCTCAGGAAACCTCCACCTCGTCGTCACTTTGATGACTGATTTATGAAGATGAAAGTTTTACTCAATGGCACATTGCAGCTGAGTTTAACTAGTTTCCTTAAAGGCTTAGCCGTATAACATTGCTTCTGTGCTTCTCTCCTTCTACAACTCTACAATTCACTTAGCAGACGCTTTTATCCAAAGCGACGTACATCAGAGAGTAAGTACAACACAAGCAAGGATCTAGAAAAAAGGGAACAATGTCAGTAAGAGCAAACGATCAGCTTTGAGTCTGATTGGACACACAGGTGCTGACAGGAAGTGACCAGAGGCAAAGCACAACATTGAGGGCAGTTCTTGAGAGCTCTAATCAGTATAGAAACCATCTTATAAGTCGTCGTTATCAAACAAAAACCATCGTCATTACCATCATCATCATCAATAATATGGAGACCATCATCATTAAGTTAGTAGGTATTCATGAAAGAGCTGGGTCTTTAGCTTTTGCCAAGCTGACTGTCGCCCTCTTGTGGCACCGACAACTGCCTTATAAGATAATAAGATAAGATAAGATAAGATATACTTTATTCATCCCAGCAGGGAAATTTAGGTGTTCCAGCAGCCAGCATACATACAAACACACAACACAACACATAGAGACATACATATCCCACCCATACAAAAAACATGAGCCCACAATACAGTTTGATATATGATATATGCAACTCAGGCTAAAGTTTAAAAGTTTAAATGTCTTCTGTCCTTACTTAAAGGGGAGTTGTTATAAAGTGCAATTGCAGTAGGTAAAAAAGTATTTTTAAATCTGTCCTTTTTGCAGTTTAGCTGCCGTAGCCTCCCACTAAAAACACTCTTTTGTTCACACACGAGATTGTGTAAGGGATGCATGTTATTGTCCATAATGTTCAACAGTTTCTGTATCATCCTTCTCCCCATCACCACCTCCAGGGGCTCCACAGCAGTCCCCAGCACAGAGCCAGCCCTCCTAATCAGCTTGTTAAGCTTTTTAGAGTCACAAGCCCTGATGCTGCTGCCTCAACAGATGGCTGCAAAGAAAATGGCACTTGCCACAACAGTCTGATAAAACATGGATAACATTTTGCTACACACATTAAAAGACCTAAGCTTCCTCAAGAAGTAGAGTCTGCTCTGACCCTTCTTGTAGACAGCCTCGACACATCGACTTTCTGCAAAGTTTTTAAGCATTCCTAAAAACGAAGGCCGATGCTGAAGTGTAAACAATTAACATTCCATTCCTGCAGCTTTAATTAAATGAAGCAGATTGAGAAGTAATGAGGGTCAGATGATTAGTAAACCTTGTTGTTGACATTGAAGCCTTGTTTCAGACAGCTCTGACCCCTTTATGTCTCTGTCTGTTTTTCTACTCATCTCACTTTTTCTGCTTGTTTTCCACAAAAGACGGCATCTCCTCCGAAACGCTGCAAAGTCACAGGACTGTTGTGACCTGACCCGTCCAGCTGGTGTGGACACTAACAATAACTACAACAGAACCGCCTGTCACGGTTTCCGCCAGGGCTTTGAGTTTTGCCCCTCGGACCTGTCTAGCCTACTTTAACAAGAGCAAAGTCTGTCTGTCATAATGTGTTACGCTGAATGATGGCTTCTCTGCTTTTGTGCTGCCACATTAGAGAAGAAGAGAAGAGACCTCTACATGGAACGGGACCAAACAAGAGGTCGATTTAAGGGAAAATCACGCCCTGGTTTTTTTATTTTTATGAGTATACATGATCATTAGTAGGATAAAAAGGTACAAAAATAACCTGTTTCTGCTGCTGCAATATACATACAACCATCTACATCCACTAAAATCCACTTGTTTTTAAAGGACAAACATGTAAGATGTGTAGTGAGTGAAATGATAAAGCGACCTTACTATGATCAGACATTAAGCATGAGTCTGCACTCGCTCTCTTGCTCTCTTGTGCACGCAGCAATTTTATGAATGAATGAAAAATGAAATAAAAAACAGGTCAGAAATATACTTGGGCGGCCCGCCCAGGTATGGTCTATGTGTGGGAACCACTGCGTTTATTTAACAAGCTGGCCGCTGCCATAGCTGCCGCCGTCGTGCCCCCTTAAGGTTTAAACGCTCAAAAGTTTTTTCTGCCCGACGTGTAAACGTTTAGCAATTTGGTCGGTTTTGCACACCACTAGTGGAGCATTTTTAAACAAACTACCTTCTCCTTATTTAGACCATTAAATATGTCCAAACATTAAGGCCAGGGTTTAAAATAAAAGTATTCCTAATCCATGCTCCTCCATGCAGCCAGCCCTCTTTCTCTCTATAAACTATAAATACTCAAAAGTCTCCCTAATGGAGTAATTTACGCCCGCTCTGCCACTGCCATCGACAGGACTCTCTCCTGTGGCAAATGTCTGGCATTTAGCAAATCAATGACATGAGTTATGAAGAGGAGCGGGCCCCTTCGCTGCCTCTCCATTCTTCTCAATAACAATAGAGGAAGTGCATTAAAAACCAGCATTGATGGGTTGTTGGGAGTTGCGGTCAATGAGCTCTGAGAGTTTAAAATTAAATGGCTCTTTGGGTGAAAATTGTTTTCTCTGGTCATCCGTCATGCGGTGCAGGCTCTTTTTCATGGTGATTAATTACACACTCAAAGGGTAGAAGGAGGAGGAGGAGGGAGGGGGGGGCAGAGATCCAGTTGTTATAAAATGGCGGTGTACTTATCCTGCCCAGCTGTGAGTTAATGACACCAGCTTGACTAAGTGTTATTGCTGCAGTCCATAATTTCATCTCGAAAATGGGCGAGGGAGTGGATCTTCCTTATAGTAATTGAGTATTGATTTGAAAATAAACAGCAGCGAGACTCCCACCCGACTGACAGACCCATCTTTCGGATGGAATCGACAATAAATGAGCCCCTGGTTTGGAGGGGAAAGTTATGGATCAGGATGATACAGTCAAGCACGCCTCTCCCCCCTGCCATCCTTCCTCCAATATATATTGGATTTGAGATAAGCCATTTACGAGCCCTGTCATCTAAAACCTATAGTTTTGAGCAGGAGGATCATAAGTTAGGAGTGGGGACTTTGCACAGATCTTTGCTGCTCATACTTCAGCGTCCGAAGATCTGTTTGTGCTCTACAGGAGAGCCACATAGGCGGAGGTGTTGTGTCTTCAGGAGATTCATATGAACGAGTGTGCAGTCATCATACTCCTCTATTAGTGCTTTCACACTTACAGAAAACTCCTGAAAAACTCAGGTGAAAAATAGACAAAGATGATCGCTTTAAAATATATATATTGTTAGGAAACAGCAAGGTTCTTCTTCTTCATCCTTCATCTCTCTGTTTTGTTAATTACTTTGGACTGGTTTTCATGGGGAGAATAGAGAATGGGTTTAAGCTGTGTTTACTGGATTGTCCGACTGGTCCGTGCTCTGTCGCTTTAAATGACGTAATAAGACAGGTGAAGTGGCAGCTGATGGAGGACCCGTATGGATGCCAAATTGGAAGCTGTCGGACCTAACAGATGACCCACTCCCATGGACTTGTTATTGAAACCAGCCGTATCTTATGTGATCCAACTACAACAAACAAAACTGAACTCAAAGTCAAAGCTTGGGCTCGTCGCTCTAAAAGCCGTCCGGTGCGATCAGGCCGCCAGTGCCCCGGCAGACCCGCGTACAGGTGAGCTGACCTAACCTTATGTTTTCTCTATGTGAGAATCAGTCCTTTCCGTACCTGTCATCTCTTGACTACTCTGTCACACTTCAGGTTAGGGCTAGTTTTGTTGTATGTATATGTGTAGTCGGTGCTAGCTCGTAACAATATTATGCCAAATAATAGTGCACATCATTAAATACCATGATTTATATTTGTTTCAGTAACAGTATTTAATACTAGATTGTGAGTCCGGTTGTTGAGTCAAATACTGTGTATGTGTTATTAGGGGGCTCTTCCTTTTGGAGGGGTGGCCACAGGGGGGTCCAAGATCAGTGTTACAGGGGCACACTGCATGTGTGAACGCAAACAGACGAAATTTTCACTCGTATTTCACCCGGAGTTTCTCCTCCAGCCTCCTTGTATTTTTTCCGCAGCAAATCCTGGTGAGCTGATAAGAGAACGCAACAGAATATTCTCCAGAGAATTCAGCCAGTGGGTGGGGTGGTGACGTTTATTCCCTGTGATCGCTGTTTCCTGTTCTCCAGTATGTTCTTCTCCACTCTTTAGTTCAGATTGAGATTCTGTTGTGAGGTGCTTGTGTGAACAGCCAGGTCAGGTGACTATCCGGAGCAGTCCTCCTGAAATGATGTAGATATTTTCAGGAGTGCATGTGTGAAAACTGCTTAAGTTTGCACAAAGCTCAGTTTTAATAAACCGATGAACTGTTTAGAGTTTGGATTTTGGATTTTAATTTATTTTACATGCGTTTTCTTGTCCGTCTGAAGTTGGCTACACACCAGACGATTTTAGGACAGATATTGTGCACGATCCCCCCTGCTCTTTTGTCAAAATTGTGATTCTGTCATAGCATTGATATGGAGGAAAATATTCCAATCATAGCATCGTATAATGGTTTCACGTTGTCCTTTTTATGTCATGTCTTGCCTCAGGAGACCCCTGGCCCCTCCCGTCCGACAGGAATAGTTTCCAACTATCAGGTGCATGTGTGAACATGCAGATCAAGGGGATTCCAGGGGCAGTCCTCCTGAAATGATCTGGACATTTTCAGAAGCGTATATGTGGAAACATATCACAGGAAATAGCACCTGCTGCATGAACACTGGGACCCGACTGAAATAAAATGAGATCCTGCTGCGGTGTTAAGCAAATGTTTGATATTAAACATAATGTATGCTCTCATAAATGCAAAGTACATCTTTCTCGCCGCGGGCAAACACCTTTATCCGGGTGTGTGTGTGTGTAAGCATGTGTGTGTTGGAGGGGTAATGGTTCAACAGCTCAGTGAATCCTCATAATACGAGGAGTCACACACTTATGTCAGAGCAGCCGTTAACCTCTGCATAATCACTGCTCCACAGTTCACACGCCCCACACTTCCCGCTCTGTGCTAACGACATATAAATACGCTATTCGTTATCATTAGCAGCACTTCACTCTGATTCAGGGGGGCCGAGTGCTGAGAGGGAAGGGGGTCAGGATGTGGGAGTAACACGCTGATCTGCAGAATGACCTCCAGGTTCCTATCAGGCTGCAGGACAGATAAACAGAGCAATCAGCTGCCCTCACTCGCTGTGTCGTGTTGTCATTCACACCTGCTAATGACTCCTGATTAGCATTCTCATGCTAACGCTTCATTTGTTATCAAAGCGACCTGCGCCAGGGGGCTGAATATGAACCCTTATCTATATTTATCTTGTCAATTATTGATCGCCTCTTCCCCGCTGCACGTCATTATTAATTTGACGCTCTGTGTCAAACTCATTGTTAATCATATTTAAACAGATATGAGGAGATAAAAATCAATTCTCCATTATCCTTCAGTGTTTTTTAGTTCATATCCATGCAGCACTGCAGAGGGGACTGCAGAGTTCAGCCGTGCATGACTGGGCAGATTCAGACTAAATAATCATCTCATTTCAGTTTAATGGGAAGGCTAAAAGGATGGAAGTGCGGTCTTGTGTTTTTCTTGAGAAATATGAAATAATATGAGCTGCTGTCGTGGTATTCATCAAGTTTTTATACAAGATAGGATCAGGACAATAAAGCATACATGAAAAATTATCACATTTTGAAAACCTCTTGTGTCTTTCTTCAGGATGAACACATGCACACCATACACACATCTGTAGATTTTACCACACAAGCTGTCACTCTGATCGAGACTGACCAATGGAGACAGGTCTCATATTTTTGAGTTTATATCCCAGCCATGGCTTTTTAGGTCGGGTACAATCACTCCTATCTGAACCACTTCTCTTGACCGCTTCCATCTCTGCAACACCTGTTGGTTTGACCTGATAACTGCTCTCATATCTGGCAAACCGAGGGGCGTCTAAAACGGCTGTGTGGGGGTGTCTTAAAACCGCCTACCTTCTCTGGTCCAAACAAATCCAGATCATTCAGGAGCAGAATCTAAAGTTAGAAGGAGGACATACTGGCTGCTGCATTGTTGTCAGAGAAGCCAGCACTTCAACATAGCATGTTTCCTGAATGTCTGATCATATAGTAAGATACCTTTATCATTTCATTCACTACACATCTCACTGATTGATTCTTTAATTTAAGTGCTGTAAAAAAATATTGCTTTGGAAAGTTTTGCTCACCAATCTATTTGTCATCATTTATTATTTTTTAGCTTGTATTTACCTTGTTGTGTTATATTGTGATTTTCTGTTTTATTTTGAAATCTTTGCCCCCAGTGTTTAAGGTCTAGTTGTACTTCCTGTAGTAGTTACAGAATTGTCGAGAGTCGAGCATATTAGCCATGTCCCAATCATTATAGAGATGCACCTGTTATCTTCCTCTAACAGGCTTTAAAATGCAGTAATGATATCTCCTTCTGAAGCAGTATTACACGACATAAAATAGTTTCTTCTCAGAAAAAGAAACAACACAAGTTTAGCTCTTTGTTCTGCTAACAGCAGCAGGAAGACGAGAAGCCTAAAGAGCTATTACCCGGTGAAAGGTAATGGCGCGCGGCGCGGGAGGATACAAATAGCTGAGGAAGGGCACTTCAGAGGGATAATGGGGTTGAAGGATCCTGGCAGGCCAAGATTCATGCACAGACAAGGCTCCTTTGATGCAGTGACATTGGAGAAGCCATAAAAGCCGTAGTATAAAACACAGAGGCGTTACTGCCGGCTAATAGGATCCCAGCTTTTTGGAGGCAGATTTAGCATAGCCTGACACCGCAGACACAGAAACACTAATTGGATACAGCTACCTGAGTTCAATAAACGAACACGAGGGGATCCATCAGAGGGGAGAAAGTTCAGACCAGCACTGTGTGTGTGTGTGTGTGTGTGTGTGTGTGTGGGGTGGGGGGGGGGTGGGGGGGGGGGGGGTTACAAACTGTGAGGAAATGGTGGCTGTAACGCGGAGCTTCCTGCAGACGTCAGCAGTTACAGATTTGAATTAAAATAAACTTTTATGTTACCGGTGTACATTTCTTTTTTTAAGATTTTCGCCCACTCAATCTTTTTTTTTAGGTTTCTATGATAAGCACTTTTTATTTATTATATTCATTTTTCAGTAGTTGTACAAAGCAAAAGTTTGATTCTTGCCCGACGCTTAATATTTTGTATTATTTGACATTAAGAAATGTTTTTCTGAAAAAGGCACTGACTCACATGTTGTATCACAGCTGTTCGTAAGTGTTGGACTGTTCATATAGCACTAGATGAAAAGTACAGAAAAGTTTACAAAGGACGCATGAATGCTAATTCATTCAATAGTTGTTGGAACAAAGTCGTAACTTCCACACCACTCCATCCAGACATTAAAGGTCACATATCCATGTGTGTGAAGTTTCTTGTTCTAAACCCACTCTGATCCTGTATTTGATCATGTCTATAAACCCCTCTATTTCAGCCCTGCTCAGAACAGGCTGTTTCTGTGTCTGTACCTTTAAATATGTAAATGAGCTGTGTTTGACCACGCCCCCTCTCTGGAAGGGCTTGGGTGTCTCGGTGCTTTCTCTCTCCATGTCCTATTGTTTACGGTGAGAAGGCAGACTCAGAGGTCAGAACAAACACCTAGCTGTGGGAGTGTCACCCACCTGGGGGAGGGGTTACTGCCCTTTGTGATGTCATGAAGGGAAAATCTCCAAACACACACATTTTCTGAAAAGTGGAGCAGGCTGAAGACGGAGAGGATGGACTTTTTTCATCATTGGGGGGTTTGTAGATGAACTAGGGACACATATTAGTGTTTGTATATGTGACCTTTACATTGGATTTATTAGTTTTCATTTTCATTTGTATTATTTCCTGTTTTATTTTGGCACTTCCCCTGTCTTCTTGATCTTCCTGTGTTTCCTGCCTTGTGACCCTGTGCTTTACTCAAAACTTTTCTTTTCAAAACTTTTCTTCACACATGAGACTATACAGTTTGATTCTCTGCATCCAGTCAGACTCATTTAGCGACGCTCTGTGAACGGAGTAATGTGACAGCTGTGTCCTCTCCTAAAATGAACACACATCCAGAGACCGGCCCTCCTCCTCCGGCTCGGATCGATACCCGCCTGATAAGACAGGACATCTTCCAGGAGCTGCAGGGCCCCAGGACTCTGACATATCACTGTGGGGGGGTTAATTACTCGGCACATGCATCTTACTCTAATATAGAATTATTAATGTGTTTGTGTGTGTGCCTGCAGGGCAGTTATCCATGTGTCTGATTACACACACATATATTTGAGCCCTGAAAAAGTTTTTGTTTAAAAGTTAATTTAATGTCAGTAAGAAGGAAGGCTGTTCGATGATAGGAAAAAATCATGACCATGATTATTAAACAAGATTACTCGTTGACTTTTTTTAAACACAAATGTAAAACATTAACTGTGCGTTTGAATGTAAATTCCACCACCAGGGGGTGCTCAATCAAATCAATAACAAAATATGACGTGACAGGGAATCATGGGAGCTCTCTCTGCCTTTTCTTCCTTGATCATAAACTGGCAGTATATTTGGCTTCAACTTTGCGTCTTGTGTCCACCACAAATAAAATGAAAACACAGAATATAATGATGCTGACTCAATCTTTATTACAGTCTGTATTCTGATGGTCTGCGCTGCGTGTCCTCTCGAGCCTCAGCACATATGATCCTCCTCAGCAGACACGTATTTAATTTGTTATCGCTCCGCACGCCGCAGGCCTCCGGCTAACTCGGCAGAGTGGGAAATAAATGACACAGAGGGGAGCGAGCTCGCCACTGTGACAGCCCACAGGCCCGCACATAAATAGCTTTTAACATGGGGATCAATAATGTTAAGTTGTGATTAAATAGATTATTACATTCAAAATTAGCCAACCCAGGGGCTTTAACATGTGTTAGCGGAATAACTAAAGAGGGGCCTTGATGCTCTCTTACCCTTCAAAGAGCTTGTAGACCTGATGGTCAGGATTTTAACGTTCCTCGTTAAAGATTTAAAGGGGACATATTATGCAAAATCCACTTGTACAGTGTTCCTGAACATATATTAGGGTAAACTGAGTGTCTACAGACCTACACAATGTGAAATAAACCCATCCAGTCCTTTGTTTTAGTTCTGTGTGTGTGTGTGTGTGTGTGTGTGTGTGTGTGTGTGTGTGTGTGTGTGTGTGTGTGTGTGTGTGTGTGTGTGACAGAGAGAGAGAGAGAGAGAAAGTGAGGTTGGATCTGAGCCTTTACCAAATCCATTTGAATTCTCACAGACGTTCATTTCTGAAATCTCTTACAGGCCTTTTTATTATGAACGAGCTCATAAAGATCCTAATAGGGATGTAAGGAAATGAAACTCGGCTTTCTTAAGAAGCTCATGAAGCTCCAAAAAAACTTAAACTTAAAATGTTTTATTTAGAATAAAAGTGTTAATTCAGTTTAATATGATTTATTGAGCTTCCAATACTCATTGTGAAGATTCAGTTTTATTGTATTTATTTGAAGCAGAATTAAAAAAAGTTACTCAAGAAATGTTGGAGATTAAAAAATGAGGTTTAAATCCAGTAGATGTCACCCTTGAGCTCCAGCATGAAACCAAAACAAACTGCTGTTAGGCCACACCTCCTCCATACTGAAGCCTCCGCTCTCCTCCAGAGACACACCTCCAACCCCCCTCCACTCGAGATCACATGAAGGAGTAATACATCTAAACGCACCATAATCAAGCTCCATTAAGCACAAGTGGTGGACAACATTGTCCTTTGCTCGAGCTGCAGTCACCTGTGTCCTGCATTGTTGTGTTAGCATGCTAATGTTAGCGCTCTTTAGTTAGCTCGTAGCTTCACATTTCATGTAAACTGACACAGAATGAGCGTGATCTAAAAACTCTTACTAACATTCAAATAATCAGTGAGTATGTTCTTCTTCTTCTCTAGTTCTTGACTAAAACAGCTTTTATACACAAGGGGAGGAGCCGGCCGTCCCGTCCGTACAACTCTAACAACAACACAGCCAGCGAGACTCGAGCTTCTCACTCATTGTAGACAGTCAGGACTCAGAGACACATTTACACAGGATAGACTGGATTTATGAGATATTTATGTGGAACATCACACATTCTTCCTTTAAGTGAAGTGGTATGTTGATATGTCAGACATTTTGGAAATGCAAGCGTGGGAAAACAACAATGTGACATAAAAATGTAACTGCTCCTTTTCCTTTTTCAAAATGTTCAAACTCAATTACAGATGATATTTTTTACTAAAGTAGGAATTACTGATTTGTAATTAAGATGTTAATCTGTTCAGACTTGTAGAAATGTAAGTCCCACGTTTGAAAATATTTTAATAACGTGCAAAAAATCTGAAATTAACATTTGAACTCCTGAAGTCAAACTGACTGTTTGACTTGTAAAAGTGATATTTTACAGGTAAAAACTAAACTATTACTACTCCTCTCTGTTGATTAAAAGTAAAAAGTCGTCTCTGTCTGACATTTCCTGCAGGTGATACTTTACTCACAGGTCAAACTTCCTGTCAGAACGCCTCACATGGACCAAAATAGCCCCGATATCGTGTGTGAATGAAGAGGAGGAGAAGTGGTGCGGCATGATGGGGAGTCTTTCTTCGAGGAGAGTCTCTGTGCTGATAAGTGGCAGATAGAGGTTTTACACTTGGCCGGAGCATATCGGTAATAGCTCCAGGAGCAGCGGAGTATCGACTCGGGTGGAGGAGACGACGAAGGAGGAGGAAGAGGAAACGTTGTGAAGAGGAAGACGCCCCGCTCTGGAAGAGTGCAGGTCTACAGGGACGAGTATCTGCTGCGAACAGATGTCCCAGTCACACAGGCTGAGGGTGCAATCACACCAGGCAGCTCCTGTTCTTTTTTTAGGCAGGTGGAGGAGGGCGTGTGTAGGCGGAGATACAACTACTAAGTTTATCAAAGTTCACACTGTTCAGTTAAAAGTAGAACGGAAGAAGTGCAAGAAGCAGAATGAGAGTGTTAATGTGCAGGAAGTATGTATGAGAGGAATGAGTGATTCACTACGGAGGGATTGTAAAAACTTGTTTGTTTCCTCAGTCAGCAAAGAGAAAAAATAATCCCTGAAATCATGACGGATGAAATGATGCTGCTGAACAAGTTATTATTCTGCACCTTTATTACCCATAACATACCTCAAGGCTAATGTCCCCGTGGGTTTATAAAGTAAAAATCCTAACTTCCCGTGCAGCAGCGGTAATAAAGGACAAACACAAAATCCGCCATGTTTAAATATCCAGTGGATGTCCAGAGTGTCATTTCAAGGCTGTTTTTGTTTTTTGCAACTAATGTCAGTGCATAGCTCCGCCCCATAGACGACCTCGGAGGTGCAGACCTCTGCTGGACGTCCTCCATTGTTGACCTTTGTTTACTGTGTCACGCTCTTCTTCATTTATTTTTATGTGTCGAGCTGCTATGATGTCACACTCACAGTATTGGGAGCTGATGCGTCTGTCTCCATCCGGCTTACCAACCATGGACTCCCATAAGGGGCCTGATCCAACACATGTGTAATGATATTATTTAATGACATCTGTGGAGGGCCCATTCACTTGGTCTTTCAGGGGCCAAGCCATTTCTGTGGGCGGGACTGTTACCAATAAGGGTATGATTGGATTGGAACACATGCAAGATCAGGATTTAGTGTACTAAACTGTACTGAACCAAACCGGACCGCTTGGTGGAAACGGGCTGAAAATAACAAAAAATCAGATTTGCAGGTAAATAAACTAAGACAAATACAAGGAGAATCCTCTCACTCTTCTATTGGAGGGTGTTTGAACTTGAAAGTGTTTCAGCTGGTTCCACGTTCACTGTTTGGACAATCCCCTCTTTGTCTCTCTCTTGTCTACAAACTGGATCACTCCAGTGTTGCACACTTGACGTTTGAGGAGATTCCAGTAATCCCTCTTCAAGTTTTTAGAGGTTTGAAACGCATAAATTACTTCATCAAACTTTCTTCCTCCGACCCAAACTGCAAACATTACAGTCAGCACTTCATCTCGGGGCCTTAAGCACACCGTCCAGAAGTGCAGCCATTTGCACTTTTTATAAGCTTTATCCCCACCTAGTTATTCTAAGATCTGCTGCTAAATTTGTCCCTCATTCCCTCTCCCTAAGCTTAAGCCGTCAGCCCAGTAATACAGCTTCAAGAGCACATCTCCTTACAACTTATTTATTTATATACGTGTCTGCCTTTGGTTGAGGACGCCATATTGGCGGGGTGCTGCACAGTGTGAGGCGCGGATGCAGAAATGTTGCGTGACTTCACACTGCTTAAGTCTGTGTGGTATAGCTTATCTGTAAAGAACCATGTTTGATGCCAGAGAAGGCCAACTTGATAAGGAAATTGAAGAGTTTCCTGTCCTTGCATGCAGTTAAACTTCTTTCCCGTAACACATCTGGGTTATTATATCATTGTTTGTCTAAAAAAACACATGAATTTCTTTGATTTTATTCTTTTTTTTTAATACAGAATCTCATCATTTCTGACTTCTGATGCTCTTGAATAAATCAATCAATAAATCATTATTTGTATAGTGCCAATTCATAACAAGTGTTATATCGAGACGCTTTACAAAAGAGCATATGGGATAATATGCAGGAAGGATTTCTCCTTTGTGTTCCTGTTGGCCACACTTCCTTGCTGCTGTGGTGGAGGTCACAGCAGGCCATGCATCAATGAGGACGGCGGTGGTTGAAGGACGACACAATCCGATAGTTGATGCTGGGCGTCGAGTGGTGGTCGGGACTGCACAGTCTGATGTTGGAGTCTGGGCGTTGAGCAGTGGTTGGGGGCCTTTTCGAGTTTCCTTTTTTGTGATAATATTATTTTACATTTGCTGCGATTATAAATATTTAAATAAATAATTACAGATCAATGCAACATGACAGAAATGTAGTTCACCTTCAGTTTTAATAGTACATGAGACCATGAAACACACCTAAAATAAAGCTACATACAGTTGCAATCAAAATTATTCAACCCCAAATTATTTATTGGCAAAATTTACAAACTTTCGGCTCTTTGCAATGAACAAACCAAACAACAAAAAAAAGAGCTTTAGACAATTATTATTATTGGTTTCACCATATTCAACACAAAGCGCCACTTTTTAAAGAATACTGCAGTGTCAAAATTATCCAACCCCCTGAATAGAAACCCTCATAAAAGCACACATTTGCAAATTGAGTGTTGTTTCAAGCACACCTGATGCAACCAATCAAGAGCTCAATTAGTTCCATCAGGTGTGCTTGAAACACATCAAATACCTGGTCTGACAAGGAGTTTGTTGACAGTGACAATTGGTTGCATGTGAGAAACATGGCTAAATCAAGAGAATTGTCCAAAAAGATAAGAGAAGAAATCATTGTCTGGCACAAACAAGGAAAAGGATACAAAAAGATAGCAAAGGCACTGAATGTTCCTAGAGATACAGTTGGAAGCATAGTTCGCAAGTTTAAAGCTAAAGGAACTGTGGCTACACTACCTGGACGTGGCAGAAAGAGGAAGCTATCAATGGCTGCCACCAGATTCCTGAGAAGGCAAGTGATCAAAAACCCTCGAGTGACTGCAAAAGACCTGCAGCAAGACATGGTGGCAGCAGGCACTGAGGTTTCCGTTTCCACAGTTAGGCGCATACTAAACGCTGAAGGTCTCCATGCCCGAACTCCAAGACGTACACCACTACTGACCCAAAAGCACAAAAAAAACCGGCTCCAATATACTAAAAACCATATAAATAAGCCACAGAAGTTTTGGGATTCTATTCTGTGGAGCGATGAAACCAAAGTGGAACTTTTGGGGCATATGGATCAGCGGTATGTCTGGAGAAGGAAGAATGAAGCATACGCTGAGAAGAACACCCTGCCTACAGTGAAGCATGGCGGGGGCTTGGTGATGCTCTGGGGCTGCTTTGCTTCCTCTGGCACTGGCAACCTTCAGCGTGTAGAGGGAAAGATGGATTCAATAAAATATCAGGAAATTCTAGGAGAAAACGTCATGCCATCAGTGAGGAAGTTGAAACTTGGTCGTCGTTGGACCTTCCAACAGGACTATGATCCCAAGCATACCTCAAAGTCCACCAAGGCTTGGTTTCAGAAGAAGTCCTGGAAGATTCTGGAGTGGCCATCACAGTCGCCTGACTTGAACCCCATTGAAAATCTCTGGTGGGACATGAAGAAGACAGTTGCAGACCCAAGAATATTGGAGACCTGGAGCAAATCGCCCATGAGGAATGGGCTAAGATTCCTCAGGAACGCTGCCAAAGGCTGGTGTCTGGCTACGCATCACGTTTGCAGCAGGTCATAACAGCAAAAGAGTGCTCTACAAAGTACTAAAGATGCTTGTCATAGACTGCAGCAGGCATTAAAAGTGGCATTTTGTGTTGAACTTAGAGAAACCACTGATATTATTAGTTGTGTTGAGCTATGTAAATTGTGCCTTTTTGATTTGTTCATTGCAAGCAGCTGAAAGTTTGTAAATTTAGCCAATAAACTTAATTTGCAATGGGGTTGAATAATTTTGATTGCAACTGTATTTTCATGCATGCAGAGGTGGAAGCCTGCAGACGATTGTGTTTGTGTGTTTCACATCTCATGCCGTTCTCCCCTCTGTCATAAACACAGTGAGGTGATATTTGTGTATCTGCAGGCCGTGAGGTAGAGCACCAGACTCCACCATCACCAGAGCCGCAAGTCAGCAGAGGGGGGAGGGACGTCATGAAGTGTCAGCCAGCATCACATCACGTCCTGGCTCGCAGCGAGGCAAAGGTCTCTGGACAAATCAGTTTATATAATAGACAGGATGAAAAACAGCAACCTCAGTCACATGCAGTATGTATGCTGAGACACAATGGGGGCCGTGTGTGCGTGATGTTTTCACCAGAGATCAAGCTGTTCCAGTGTGCGACCAAAATCAAATTGGAGGGATGTTTCACTTCATTAATCTGTCAAAATGTGCTGTTGAAGGATGCACACTTTAACACATTTGTAGAGTTCATTTGAAAGTGAAACATAATCCAGCCCAGAGGGGTAAAAGGGGTGATTTTAAATGAGGAGGGGGATTGAAAAAGGATCAATTACTCATGGTGGAGGTGATTATTGATGAGCCTGCATTGTTGCATTATCTCTCTTGTAGTTTCTTTATCAAACCAGGGACAAATTATTAGACAGTTATGGGGCTATGACTTTTATTGCTCTTTCCTATAAAATAGTCAATTTGATGACTTGACCACGGCCAAATGATATGGCATGAGATCATTCATTAATATGTCAGTAATGGGAAAATCAAGCTGTAAATTCAAAAAGAATAGTTGTTGGTTGTGTCCAGGATCACTCACACTCTTTGTTTCATTAGGACCAAACACACCAATGAACAATTTCTGTTGCTAGGTAGCCTAGTAGCTAGCTAAAAGTGTGAATAAACTGTTGACTAATTTTGCAAAGTAAACTTTTTCCTGTAAATGTCAATTTAAACTTAAATTCCACCACACAGGTTTATATAAAACGTCTGTGTGATGTTTAAAGATGATACAGTTGTTTAAAAGTAGCAAGAAAACAAGCTAAAGCACTCGCATTAAGCTAAGAGGAAATGATACAGGTCACTGAATGTACCGGTAACAGATTAAGGCGTTACACCTGTGCTTTCGGACCTGAGGCTGTGTGTTCGTTTGGGACTTTTCAACCGTGTTTTCTCCGTGTATACGTTTCAACCATAGACTGTAAATATTTCAACTCACCAGGTAAGCTGGCTATGTGTTTGTGGTGCACAATTTACTCACTAAAAACGTAATTGTATGTTGTGTAAATTGTACGACGAGGCTTCCGTTGATGTCAGTTATGTTTCTGTCCTGCTCTCATAACAAAGTGTGATTAGAATAAAACACTAGCCTATTTATCAAACACACTATAAGTTATCACAATTAACTCTTCTCTGCATATCATCTATTCAGATATTCATCTGTTAATTTTCAACTTGAATCAATAGGAATAATGTTATATGTATGTGCTGTTGTATGCTAATCAAAGCTCAATGTTTATAATGGTGCATTTTATTTATTGAGCAGAAATGGTCAGTTTAAAGACAATTATTTCGGCTTTTTATTAATTATCAGCATCTACAGGGGAAAAAAAGACACAACATAACATGACTTGCAGTCAAATGTCAATCAGGAAAGAACAATAACAGATGCAGTTCATAGATTTAAATAGACAGTAATGAGAACAAGAAAAAAAAGAACAAAAAGAATGATTATATACAGGGATCCTCTCTCATTAGGCTAAAATAAGCACACTTTTTTTTAGAATATAGAGCTATTTTTATCCTTTTATAAATTATGTTGTGCAGTTTTATTTTACTTTTGTGGCCTTTATTGTATTTTTTTTACCAAAGGAAATTACTTTGCAAACTACTTTAAACAGAGTCAGATTAGCTGTTGATTTTGCTTTAGTATAAATTCAATCAGCTGGATGATAGTATTTATAATTTGGGTACAGTTGTCGTCCAAACAATCCAACATGATGTCTAAAGGAGTCGGTAACTTGGTCTCTGTTACCACATAGCTCATACAAACACTCGAGTCAGGGGATAATAAGACATAAATCTGATGGATGTCATTCAGGCTCACTCAAACTCAAATGGTGAACATCTCAGTTATTCTTAAACTTGGGAAGCTGCCTCGTCTTTCCCCCTGCAGGCCGACATTGTTGTTTGTTTTGTCAGCTGACAGTTATGTGGTGGCCGCTGCCGGCTGCCTTATCGCGCTCTATTTATACATTTCCTACTGCTCAGGAGTGCACAGTTAAACTGCTTTGAATCATTTCAAGAAATTGTTGTTATTGTCGGTAATGAAGTGTCTTTCACCGATATGCAGGAAGATATTGGTACAGATTTGGCCGGTTTATTAAAGGAGATCTATTATCCTCACTTTCACCGTTAATGATATCAGTCTGGGACACGTGTTCAGTAGCGTTGCGAGATGTGTAGCTCAAAAAACCTCCTTATTTATCTGATACTGGCGTAAGTAAAATCCCTCATGTCAGCCTCTGTCTGAAACACTTCATTTCAGCTGCTGTCTCTTTAAGGCCCCCCTTCTCCCAAAGTGCCCTCTTCCCTCTGATTGGCTGGCTCTGCCCACACACAGCTTTGAAAGAAGCAGAGGGGTCTTCTAGCTCCTCTTTGTCATGTTGCTACTGAACCGACGAATACGAACACAGCTACAAGCCTGTAGTTAAATCTGATATTTCTGTCTGGTTCCAGGCGACACAATGGATCATAACAGGACAGGAAGAGACCAAAATCATTAGCTCAACACTTTCACACAGAAGTGACCTTTACACTAATTTGTCCTGAAATGTTACCTTTCATTTCAAATTTAACACCATAATTAAAATGTTTACTCATCACGCGTCTGCTCGTTCGGATCTGGCTGCCCTGCGTTTGCCTTTTGTTTCTCATTTGTCTCCAGAACAAAAGCAGCTAATTAAAGATCCTCCGATATAGCAATCATCAATAGAGAGCGCCCTACAAACAGAGAGCAACACCAATGAATGATGATAGGTCTTTTTGAGTATCTTGCTCTCACATGACATGAATCAATCAGCAGACAAAAACAGGCTCGCAGACCCGACAACAATGAGTCCAATTGAGCTGAGCTGTGATTATGATTCAGTGAACAGCGTGATTCAAAAGAAAAGCGGTGTTTAGCTTCCCTCGGAGGGAGTTTGCAGCCTCTCGGGGGCCCAGAATCAGCCGGTTGTGTGTCTGATGATGTTAGAAGAGGCACTCAGTGGGATAACTCTCAAGTGATTGAGGGGGGCAATGAGATTTTTGTTTATTGGAGAGCCAGGTGCAGATAACGGGGCCGTTAATGATTGGAAGTTGATTAGAAGTCACTTCTGCAGAGCGCAGCGTGAGGCTTCACAGTTTAATCAGGAACAAAAAGTTAATGGGTGCAAACTCACATTTGTTTAGGACTTAATATCTGGGTTACTGTTAATCATTGGCTTGTTGGGAGATATATGACTACAGATCATGTCCCAGTTTAATAAGGAAGAAAATAATTGCCTTAAACATTTCAATCTTCAGATCACTAAAGTATGACATTAAATCTCCCCCGATGTCTTAATGTTTAAATTTAAAGTGTGAGAAATCCACTTCAACATGTTTCTCTAACTCTAATATGTGTCTCTAGTCGGTCTACAAACCCCCCAATGATGAGAAAAGTCCATCCTCTCCGTCTTCTGCCTGCTCCACTTTTCAGAAAATGTGTGCTCAAACAGGCTGTTTGGAGATTTTCCCTTCATGACATCACAAAGGGCAGTAGCCCCTCCCCCAGGTGGGTGACACTCCCACAGCTAGGTGTTTGTTCTGCCCTCTGAGTCTGCCTTCTCACCGTAAACAATAGGACATGGAGCGAGAAAGACAGAGGCCGTTTTTGAAACCGCGTACTACATACTACTATCTAAATCAGTATGCAGTATATACTGCACATTTACATTTACCTGTGACATCGGGTCTAAGTTAATTCAGCGGTATTTGATTGTCATCCGGGCGCAGTAAATGTCACAGCAAACTGACAACAGCATTATATCAGTAACCAAAAAACACTTCATGAATGGTAAAACACTTTTCACTTTGGAAACACAAGTTCAGACAACTGAAACATCCTGTCCCTACTCAGCGTGGCCTGTGAGGACAATACCTCTAATTGAATGGCCACAGCGCTACTGTCCGCCTCTACCTGGGAGATAGAGAACTAAAGAAAGACTTCAGTCTGTCAAGGCAGACAGTGAAGGCCTTGGTGGAGTGTCTGGGATACACCAAGGACCATGGCTGGAGCAAAGACCTCGAAGTGGGGATATATTTATACTGGCTGGCCAGTGCCACCTCGTATCGGGTGGTGTCAGGAGCCTTTGATGTCCCCATCACCACGGTTCATGATGTTGTTCATCGAGTCGCTGGAAGTATCATCAGCATCATGAGAGGGTGGTTCATCTCCCTGCTTGATCCCTGCTGATGAGCTAGAGGGAATAGGGGAAGGCTTTGCCCACCTGGCTGGCTCCCATGCCTTCAGCAGAGTGGCTGGCAGCATTGATGGGACACCATTAGAATCAAGCCACCTGCAGCAAACAAAGAAGACTACCTTAACAGGTAACCTGCATACAAAATACCACTTCATATAAACCTGTTTTTAATCCCATATCAATGTGAGTGGTTATCAATTACATTTTGTGTTGTTCAACAGGAAGCTCTTCCATTCAGCTGCTGGTGGTGTGTGATCACAAAGGCCGCTTCCTTAATACATATACAGGTAGAAATGAAAGTCAGAAATGTATTAGTACAGCTTACACTGCTTAAGGGATTGTTGATCTAATAAATAATTCAGTCATCATTTACTGACATTAATACCTATGGAAGGTTGGGTTAACTTTAAGTCCACCTAACACTGCTGGAGTTTCACAAGAAATGGTGTTGCAGTCATCTCACATACAATTAAAGTGAATGTGGACCAGGACTCACACTTACTGTGATTTGTTTTTATCACCCAACAACTGCAACGTCATTATGTTCATGTGTGAATTTCTACTTATCTCATGATTGTAAACATTGTAATTACTTTAAAAGATATTGTATAATCACAATTGAATTTGTGATGTCACATTTCAGAAGTGTTTGAGACGGGCATTTTCAACATAATCTGTCCTGTACCTTGTCAAGTACACAGGACTTCCAGGCTCTGTCCACGATGCAGGATCCTGCGGTGGAGTTCTCTGTATGTACACCAACTCTACCCCCCTCATGGCTGGTGTATTGTTGGGGATGGGGATATCCCTGCCTGGCGGCACCAATCAGCCTGAAAACCCTATTCATGCACGATATAACCGGCATCATGCCAAAGCACGGTGTGTGGTGGAAAGGGCGATTGGCATGATGAAGACGCGGTGGCGCAGCATCTTCCTCAAGGCCCTGGAGGTGAGAGACAGCATTAATGTGCAAATCTAAGTTCACACTAGTTGAATAAGTGCTGAGCAGTGGCTATTAAATATAAGCAGCAAAGTAATACAGGTATGGACATTCTGAGACAATAATGAAAACAAAAGAGCAGCGTAATGCAAGCTAACACTAAATCAAGACAACACAACTAAATCAAGACATCACAACCAAAGACATCACAACTAAATCAAGACAACACAACCAAATCAAGACACCACAACCAAATCAAGACATCCTGTCCAAATTTGTTGAAATTCTGATTCTGATTCCCAGAGATACATGTGATGAGGCTAGAGCTGTCCCTTTTGGAGAAGCCCTAATTTGACCTATTTTCGTTTTTTGGTAAGATGCATAAAACACCCAAAAAAAGTTATTTTGCAGTAAAATATTTTTATACAACTATCCGTTTCATAAACTAGACATGTTCAAGTTATGAAAAAATATGGTTGTGCTTTGTTCTACCTCGGGTAGGGGTCTCTCAACTTTTAGGGGCCCAAGTTCCTCTACTATTATAGACATGATCAAATACAGGATCAGAGTGGCTTTAGAACAAGAAACTTCACACACATGTTTTGGGAGCTTTGAGACGTATTTTTTCATTTAATTTTCATTTTACCTTTATTTATTCTCGAGAAATCATTGAGGGAAAGCCCTCATTTACAATGACGTCGAGAGTACAATTAAAACGAATAAGAGACAAAAAAGACAAAAAACAACAAAGACAAAATACATAGATTATAAGACCAGAAGAATAAGCAGTAAGCAGGTAACTACAGTTAATAACATTTACACTCATGAGTACAGTGAGCTGTGATCAAGTTTTTAAATTGACCCATGGTAACCATTGTATTGAGTTTGAATGTGTTTTGTATTGTGTTCCAGGTGTGTGCAGCACAAAAGGTGAAGGATGTTTTCCCAAAGTTCGTTTTTACATGTGGAACCGTTAACATCAGCCAGTCACTTGATCGAGTCTGATACTGATTATCAGCCCAGATTAATACAGAAGTGATGTATGCTGGTAGATTACCCGCAAGTGATTTATAAATAAATAGCAGCCAATGCCGTTCACGTCTAACTGTTAGTGAAGGCCAACCAACTTTATCGTACAGGATGCAATGATGAGTGGAATATTTGTCACCAGTGATAAATCTGAGGGCGGAGTAATAAACTGTGTCTAATGATTTTAGGGTGGAGGCAGAAGCATGTCTATAAATGATATATAACAGATAGGAAGATGGCTTCAATTATTCGCTTTCTACTCACTAAGGGGAAGTTCACTTTGTTTCTGTACAAGTATCCAATTTTCTGTCGTAGTTTAGTGGTTAATGTATCAATGTGAAATTTAAATGAAACACTGGATGAAAACGAGGATCTTGACTGGAAAGTCCTCTGATATTTACTTACCATACAGAAAATCTACCCGCATTAGGTGCTTGGCGGGTGTTAATTTCGGACCCTGCATCTGTATAATACTGATAATTAAAAGCTGTGTTGTTGCCAGGCAGAAGCTGATTGCATCACTGCCGTTGGGTTCTTACTCTTCTTTTTGCTCTTCGACCCTTCATACACCTGAAGGGCGCATCAATTTAGCACAGAGCAGATCGAGTGGGACAGGAAGTCAGACACTGAAACAACATTAAAACATCCTGTTTATTTTCAGAATAAAACACTTTGTATTGACGGTTCAGAAAAATGACCGTATGTGTGTTTGTTTATGCGTTCATAAGGGTTTTTATACATTTCATAACACATACATCGTATTATCTCACGCTGCCGGGCGTGATTCTGTAAGTACTGCGGGAACTTTTTTGTCTGTGGACTCCAGCTGTCCGGCTGTGATGCTCCGTGTTGCGCTCTGAGAACGCAAACTGTGGGCGTTGACGGACAAGGGAGCACGGAGCAGTAACATAGCAGACCCGCCATGCACACGTATCTGATGGAAGTTCTGGGTTACTCTCATAGAATTTCTTGGTATGAAGAGAGCCGAAGGAATTTGTGAAATCTGAATAAAGACTTTGACTTCCTGCCTACTTGAACTTGGATTTAGAAGTGAAGAGCTTTATTGCTGCATATTTAGCGGTGATTTCATAATTAAGTTTCAGTTTGGATTTGGATTTGTCTGGTCGCTTCTTGCCTCCATACTTTAGTGTCAGAGTACCCACAATGCAGTGTGGCGCTGGAGTTTGGTTGCAGAGTTTGGAGCGAGTCTTTAATGAGCACTTCTCTTACTGCTGAGGCTGTGAGGCTGCTGCTCGGAGGGCTGGATGTAATCATTCTGCACCGATATGAAATAATGAAGTATGAAGGGTAATTGTTAAACAAGTGGCCTCCTGGGAATCCTTACAAGATTGTACCTGACATGTGTGATGTGTACGAGGCGTCGTGTTAGCACCGATGAACACTGGCACACTGGCACACTCACAAACACTTGCAGATTAAACCCTATTAATGCAAACTCAAAGCCCAAGTGACATCTCCAGCAGCGTAATGAGAAATTTAGCAGGAATCTGAGGGCTGATTATCAACTGCAAATTTGCTGTAATGCCAGTAATCAGAGGAGATGGTACAGCAAGAAGTGAAGGGAAGCGAACAGCGAGCCGGAGCACTAATTAAACCGTACCTGCAACTTGTTTCCAGCCATCTTCTTAACATGACAATGCTGCCAAGACCCTGAGGAAAATTAATTTCTGTGCCAAAGAAAGAGCTCCTGCTATTTATCGTCCAGCCAAACCTACTTATCTGCCTTAAATGACTTATGAATAAACATCACGTTTCTGCTTTTTGAAAATTGCCGTGTTTTAATTTGCCAGCGTATGAATCTTTGACATCCACTCACCCGGTGTCAGAGAGCGAGTCGGGCAGGAGAAACAAGCTCACATGATAATCTGCTCGTGATATTCTTGTCTGCTCAGGTGTCGGAGGGTTAATCACAGAATTAACTTATCATCTTCCTGGATGAAGTAATTAAGCGGTGCAGGACTAACTCTTGATATAATTGAGGGTGAATAATGAGGAAGAGGCGCGCGGTCTTGTGGGAGGGCGGGAGAAAGATGGAGGAAAGATCACAGATTGGTAATTAGGAGACGCTGGGACACTTGATGGATCCGGCAGGAGGAAGGTTGTGGTACCACGTACGGCACCGTCTCTATGGCGGTGATATAAGAACAGCAGCAGTAATGAAACTTTGTTTTCACACCTTGTGCTTGATAAAGTACCTTTGTGTGACTAAACCAGGCCACCGTAGATTAATTTCACACACAAGAATAGATCAGACACTAGTACCCACGCAGGTGTATTTACATAAAGTTTATAGTCATGTAGTGTGTGTCCTGCTGAAGCTAAAATGTCACAGAGTTCTACCTGTGTTTTTTCTTGTCGAGATGCAGGGGAAGGATTTATTTAGTCTCAAAAATAGCTGGAGAAGTCGCCTCGTGCTCTCATTATATTTTGATGGAAGAGAATAAAAGGTTCTATGTTTTGTGTAAATGTGTGTGAACCAAAATTTGGACCAAATCAAGTGCGGACCAAATCTGGAAGTTGGTTGAGAGGTGCCAGATCACTTACTGAGCAGTGCCGAGGTGAGCAAGGCACCAACCTGCCTATGTGTGAGTTGCATGACTCATTAACAGAGTGTAAAAACAGAATTTCCCCTTACAGGGATCAATAAAGTAAATTTTCTTCTTCTTCTTGCAAAGTACTGATGCTGAGGACATTTTCCTGCCAGTTGAGATACAAACAATATTATAGGTAGAGATGTGATCACCCTCGCTGGTCGGCACCAGATTGAATAGTCTGTTAAGTTAATTATGATCAGCCAGGGCTGTAGCTTGTGAAGTTGTAAGAAAAGTGAGCGTGCACACAGAGCTTGTTTTGTGCTTTTTCATCTTTACAAAGTTAATATCCGTCAGTCAACAGAAAGTCACTTAATTCAACGTGGCACTCAAAGTATCGGCAGCTCCAGCAACTTTAAAGGTTGAGTTTTGCTCTTGCATGTTCCTCGATGAATAATTTGACATCAAGTATCAATCAACCTGAATGTGAACTTTGTCAAATGACAACTTTGACCTTTGCTTTGGTTTTCTGGATGACATGCGCTGGAGGCTCTCCAAGTGCTGGTATACGACTTTAAAGGACTTTATGTAAACAACAAATATTTAAGGTTTAAGGTCGACAGTGGAGTGGAGTGAATCCATTCAGACGGTCACCCTGACTTCTGCTGGTCTGCAGACACTCAACACTTGTAATTTGTAAATGTATCGTCGTTGATTTTTTTACTTTCTGATTAGAATACCTTTTCTGTCTGCGATATAGCAGCCAGGACAGCGTAGCCGGAGTCCTGAGGGGGGCCACTCAAACGCTGGGATGTGTGTTCCGAGAGGAGAGATTTAAAAATAGAAAAGGACAGACCAAAAGCAAATATCGTCATAAATTTTGATAAGAGACACATGTGAGTTAAATGTACACGGAGGCTTTGAACACTGTGAGTCACATTGTTTTGTTTTGCTCTTACCAAAGTGTAACGACATAATGTGAGATGATTTGATAGTCTTAAATAGAGCGCAGATCTGAGGCTTACATTGAGTCAATATGAGACCTTCAGAGCAGATCTGTACACGTCTGCATAACAGGAAGTCAATGTCCGCTGCCGCCCTCAGCGCTGATGTCGCTGTAATGTGCCGGCCTGTTTCACCAGAGGGATTATTAGGACCATTATGTCTCCCCAAAAGACAGCATCTGTCCCCTCTGCATTTTCCGCATGGCGAGCACATGAATACAGCAAATCAATACAGAGAATAGCAATCATGGGAAATCACTCGAGCGGTAGTGAAAAGTGCGACACGCCAAGCGGCGCTCGCTGCTTAACGGGGAACATACACGGCCTGCTCGGGCCTTGCTCAATTTATCGACTGCTGCAAGAAATCAACAGTGGCAAGCAGCTTAGCAGCGCTCTCCTCCCGTAATAGACTCCATTCATACAGGCCCTTTTATTCTGCACGGCGCAAGGTGACAAATGGACATAATGTCTGCCAGCCTGCCTCTGAATTTATTTGATTTTTTTCTCTTCCCCCTTCCCTCCCAGCCTCCCTTCACTTGTGATCTGGCTGATATATCTTGACGCTCTGAAGTATCCAGAGTAAATTCACTCTGCCTCTATTGCTGTTTGTAACCGTCAGACTGCCAGGAGCGATCTGTGTACGCATGCCACAAACACACGCTGTCATCCTCGGATAACTTGAGAACACAGAACGAGGCAGAAGAGACTTAAAGGAGTGTGACAAAACAATGAAAAATACTTTTCTGACTCATCATGTCAGTTGAGGAAAGTTGAAGCCACTGTAGCCTTATCAGAATGTCATTACCGTCTTATTTACGTCATTAAGATCGACTCACGTCATCCCCATACTCTCTGTTAACAACATTTCTTTTGTCCTTTCAGTTTCCTCTCTCAAACTCAAACTGAAATCAGTCACAGCTTTTCAATCCTTTCTTTAAATATTCCTTCAAAAAGCAGATCTGTTTGAATTTAATTAAATTATATTTATTTTTTACTTTTAAAGTGTTTTGATGCACTTCTGGAGCAAAACACTTAAGCCTCGCTCGGACAACAGGCATTTTAAAATCCTACCCGATTTTAAAATCAGGTAGCATAACAAGAGACTGTAAAAATTAATGTTTGAAGCTTGAGTGACGTCCCCCGTCTGTTCCTGCAGGGGGTTCCTGCGGTCTCCATGTTGGAAATGCTGTCTCAGAGCGACCGCACAAAAGAGGCAGAGCGCTCGGGCGCTTTATGCTGCGAACGCTCTCTACTCTAGAAAACAATTGAAAAAAGACGCCCAGTAAAAACGCTAGGTGGACACGGGGCCTAAATCGATATCAAATATGCATTTTTACTATCTGAGGCGAACATTTCCAGACGCTTTAAGAACGTGATTTAATCCAAGAGTTCAGTTTATGATTACAATGTTAACAATTATAAAGTCGATGTTTAAAATTGTAGGTTATTAAAACTGTCAGTGCACTGCATCATCATTTCCAGAACCGCAGATGGTGAACTGAAATTAAATTCTCCATATAAATCAGATCGCTTATTTGTTTACAGCAACAACAGCGAGTGAATGCATCGTCTCAGGCTGACGTGATCTTATTATATAGAAACAAATATGTTTACTGCTTTTCAGACGTTTGCAAAACACCATCAGTTCTTTTTTACTCATTAAAAAAGAGGAATAAAGTGGAAATGATCATAATTCCACATGAAGAAGCAGAGCATTAATAATCAGAGTGTTTCACTACGGGTGTAAATAAATATTTCAGCCTCAGAAGCCTCGCGTCGGTGATCCATCACCTCGCTCCCAAAGATGGGAGGCTCCCCGCGGGAAGATAATTCACCAGTTGTGGATCCTGAGCAGCAGATGATCTATACAGTCCTAGAAAAGGTTATTTATCGCTCTCGTAATTAAATTTGGTATCTTGGTGGAGGGGCTGTCACAGCATGATTAATCAAGTCCCGCTGGCTTGAAGCTGGAGAGGGCCGAGCAGCAGGTGTTGCTCACTCCGGCCTGACACCTGCAAACACGGGGCTCAGGTTTCTGCAGGTCTGAAGGATTAAAAAATACCACAACAGGGGTCAGGTACCTAAAAATCTGTCACTGTCACAGAAAAAAAATGTATTAACACAAAGGGATGCAAATCTACACGTGCGTTCTTTGTAGCAGATTTTTGAAGTGTAAAACAGCTGAAACGTGAAATATTTAATAATACTGTAGACCGGAGTGGAGTGCAAGCCCTTACGATACAATATGTAGAGTTTTTACACTAAAATATCTGAATGAATTAAAAACTAATTAACCTGTGTTATACATGTCACAGCTGTACTGATGGAGTCGGCCGTAACTACGACAACCAAAGTCACTTTGTGTCTCTAATCACATCAGACGTAGTGTCAGCTCTCCATTATCTTAAACCTCACATTCTTATTGTGTCAAATCTAGAGATGTTAATGATTCATCATTCATCGATTAAAGGCAGGGTTGCTAATTTCCTCCAGAGACACTTTTTAAGATTTTGGTTGAAATTGTCTTTAGGTCCTGACAGAAATGAATAACTCATGTTCTCTGAAAAAAGACAATCCATCACCATTTATCTGTTTGCTCTTCTACCAGGATGTAAACCAGCACAGTGGATGGATTCTCGTAGGAGCAAATATTTGGACATTTTTAGATCTAGAAAGCAGATAAAGTGTATGTAGTGCGGTTAACCTGGTATATAAAAACTTGAGTTGGAGGTGGTGGTAACGTTAATATGTGACCAGTGCACGATGCATGAACTGTATGAAGAATGTATCTGTGCACGTAGGGATGTTATCTGTTCTTCTCCGCTCTCTTATTGACATCTTGAGTCCATTTAGCTAAGCATAGCATTGATATCAGAATCAGAATCAGAATCAGAATCAGGGTTTATTGCAAAGTACATTTACACATACAAGGAATTTGACTTGGTGTATTGGTGCTAAACAATTAACAAAGAAATAAAGCAGAACTAGCAACAACTTAAATAATACAGAATAAGAAGATATTACAATATATAAAATATAATTTAAAAATGTGAAATATAAAATATAAAATATAAAAATGTACAAAAGGTGCAATGTAGGAGCTGTGCAGTGGACTATGATAAAAAGTCTTAGTGTGTGTAACTACTCACAGAGTGCATGTAGGGAAGATACATTTTTAAAGTCCAGTGGGCGTTAATGTAACGCATAAAGAACAGTTCAGCATTAACATTACTTTGATGTTTGATATGAATGCAGATATTCCCATTGTAGCGTCGACTGTTGCCTCGTTTGCTACTTCTTTTTTTTTGCATCATGTCTTGCCTCATCAGCCTCGTGTTGAAGACTAAAAGAAACCAATAAAAAAATGATTTACACAGGTGATTCAAAGCCAAGAAAAAAAATAAAATCAAAACGGCTAAATCAGAATAAGACAATCTGTTAAATAAAAAATTATGGATGAGTCGAAGGCCTTTTGGTTTCAGAAATGACGATTGATTATTGAAGTTGCACTTGATTGATCAGATAATAAACCTTTATTATCCTCTGGAAACAAAGAGAAGCTGCCGTGCCCTCCAGGACCTCTCGACGAGTACCTGACAAGCTCCCGAGATGGATGAGTGTGAGAATAACAGACATTTCCATTTATTGATTAGATGTTAGAGACTCGACAATACGAGACACAAAGTGAAAGATGATGGCATTCTTGTTGTCATCAAGGACTCTTTTTCAGCACAATAATGCCGCTAATGAATATGAATAGGAGCGACTGTTGAGTTCAGTAATTAGACCGCTGCCTCCCTTGGAGGTCCTGGTGTGGTGCGGTGTGCAGAGACGGCGAGCTGAGCATTGGACAACAGAAAGTCAATATCTGTGTAGAGCTCAAAATGAACATGGTGTTTAATCCTATGTCCACAACAGTTGTCTGCTCCATCACATTGCTCCACCTGAGCCGCTGTGCAGTTCACCTTCCCCCTGCAGCCCGGAGGCTCAGGCGGGGAGGTGTGAGCGGTTTTCATTACACTCGTACCGGCTTTGTGATCAGGAGCTGTATGGATTACGCTCCGCTGCAGAAGCCTTTCCTAGACTTGTTTTTGAAAGTGCTCAAATTGGCAGGAGAAGTGGAAGATGTTGACAGCGCCGGTGATGAGTCGTTTTCCGATGATCGGCGTCTCACTTCTCCTGACAAATGCGATTAAAGAGCAGACGTTATGTAAAGTCTGGATTAGCGAGGTTTTGACAATCTGCGGTAAAAAAAACAAAAAAAAAAAAACAGGACAAATTGAGTCCTTGAGCTGTACCCTGAGTGTTCATGCTAATCGACGGTGGTACAGTAGGAGACCCGAGCTTAGCGGGGTACTTTGAGGTCTCTGCAGTCAGAGACCAGAGAGTCTGAAGTGAACAGATGAGGGAAAGATTACATTTTTCATCTCTGCTTTGTAATGGCATGCCCAGGTTCCTCAGCACAGAGTACAGCGGGTTAATCGTTACCTGTCATCAACATGCTGAGGAGCTTGTGCTAGTAGATAGAATTCAGTGGATAATCACGGTGATGTTGCAGATTTGAATATCTAACATTCCCGGTTTAAGGCGAGCTACTTTGTGGATTAAAAGGGTTTTGAGAGCATGAGCACCTTTCAACATTATTTCACCCATGAAGCCATTTAGGGTTCTGAATAATCCTACTGTCCTTTAATGTACCACGTTAATACGTCTGTCCCAGTTGTCTTTATTTACAGCTGCTGCAGCTCAGTTTCCCCTCAGGCCTCATTACAGTAACATCCTTATTATCCTGTCCGCTGTCCATACAGTCAGTCTCTATTCCAGGCTGACGGCCACCGACTGCCTGCTCGCTGTTTTGTACACCAGAGGGCTGCTCTCCTCTCCGTGTTGTCCTGTGGTTTTATCCCTCCTCACCTCCTCACCTGGCTGCCGGCCTGTGAGCTGCCAGCCTCAGATGGTTAATTATCTCTTGTCTGAGCCGCGATCACCTCCCCGGGGGCCTGCAGCACAACGCTAACGTATCAGAGAGGCAAGCCTATTGAACTTCCTCCCGGCCCACCGGGGTGTCCGACCACCTGGCTAATAACGATTCATGCAGCTGCCAATCCGGCTGAGCCGCGCCATCAATATTCCTGTCTGCAGAGTAACATCAATTAAGAGGCGGAAATCTGAACATGGAGACACAGGACAAATATCATCCTCTGGTTTGATGTCGTATAAGAAAGAACGCAGAGCTGATTGTGGAGGTTGGACAAGATATTAGAGCTTTCTCTTATTCTGAGCTTTGTTCTCTCTCTGATGTTGCTCCAATCTTTTGAGTTTTGACAACAGATGAGAGTTTAGTTGATGTTGCACTAGTTGCGTCGCTCTAAGCCGTGTGTACACTACAATTTCAGCCTATTTAAGACACAGTTGTTGAGAAGTATGACTTGTTTTTAAGTTGGGCCGAATTTCAGCCCTAACACCCTGCAGCAGTTGTGTCAGGTCATCATCACGAGAAATTAGATAAAGCTAGATTCTGCTACCACAGAAAATAAAATCAATAAAAGAGCAATGAGAACAATAAAATATAAACACTAAAATAATTTAAAAGCTTGAAATATGAAAAACTGATGTCCATCTTGCCTTCGGAGAGATTATTATGTACTCAGAGGTACTCTTGAGGTTTTTGTAGGGAATTGTCCCCATTGGCAATATTTCTAAAAGAGGAATGGTTCAGTGTAATGTGTATAGGAACATCAAATACAATTGAATAGAATATGAATGAATCTATTTAGCTCTACTGATTGTGAAAACTGCTGTTGTTGTTTTTTTGTTTGTTTTGTTGTAATGTGTCTGTATGTTGTTGTTGTGGTTTGTTGTGTATTGTGTTAATTTGTTGGTCCTTGTAATTAAAAATAAATACATAAAAAAAGAAAAGCTTGAAATGAGTACAGTGATAAGTCAGTAATTAAAATCAAATAAAACAGTTACAGTCAGTTAAAAAATAATATTTCTTAAGTGTCCATAAGGGATAAAAGTGCTCAAGTTCAGGTCCTGTTGTAAAATAGTCCAGGAGTTTGCAGCACTAACACTAAAAGCAGTTTTGTACACTGATGCATGATGGCGATCACAGTCCGATCAGCTGCTCCCAAACCAGTCGGATGATTTTATGGCTGTTTGACATTTTGGTCCCACAACTGCATTGCACACACTCACACAGTGAGAGCAGAGCCACGAGACGTTTCCCAAACCTCAGGACTTTTTACAAATTGTGCTGGCACAGACTGTCTTAACAACATCCTGAAATCACCGTGGCAACAGCAGGCGTTCCTGTTTAATCTGTCTTCCCCTTCCTCCAGAGAATATTTGTTATAATTTAGCGGCCAGTTAGCTTGTGTTTGTCGGTGAAGCTGAGTGTGTGTGAGAAAGAATGAGAGCGTCTTTCTTTGTGGTGTGTATTTGAGACAACTAAAATACACATACTCCGTCTGTGGGAGTTTTCACTTTGACTATAGTGAATGCTCGGCCCTGATTTCGTTAAATGCGAGCTCTGAGGTCGTACAATGTGAGTACATAAATCGTGAGCCTTGGTCGTTCGTTGTAACCGATTCAGTCGTACAGTGTGAGCTGACATTCCTCCCTCTCTTTTCTACAATCGTACAGTGTTCCCTGAGCTTCACATGAAAGCTTTGTGAGTAAAAGCACCCGTGTGTAAGCTGAAACAAAAGAATCAGACCGTCTTGATATCGCTCCATAGAGCCCTAATCATTCGTACATGAATGTTTGTTAGCACATGAGCTTTTCCCCAATAAAATCATAATTAGAGGAGGCAATTTAAACATGATTTTACCTTTAACTAGAGGAGAGCGATAAGTGCACAGAGAGCATCATTTTTATAATAACACCACAATGCATCGGAAGCAACAACTTCTGGCCGTCAGCCTACAAATACAAATTTTCTCTCATAACCTTTTGCAAGTTTAATGTCTACCTTGGGTTTGCTTTTGCATTGCCAACAGCAATTTTAGTATGCAAGCAGGAGAAAAAGAGCAAACTCTGACTAATTTGTTACTCTGCTTAGATTTACATTCCCCGGCCTTGGGAACAGCCGTTCGCCGGCTCCGGCCCATTTGTTCAGCACTTAATAAATTGCATAGCAGGTTCACAGAGGTGAGATGATTGATCACTAGATACGCTGCTCCCTAGCAGCAATATTTGTCTACGGACGCAGGGAGAATTAGCAATAACTATGTATTTGGGAATTTGACTTTCACAGATGGCATAACTAGGGCGATGAAGTGTTTTTATTAAATGCAATGAGGCTTTGCGGTGGTGTAGGAAAATAGTTTTAGAAGCACAAGGAGAGCGCGGGGGAGTTAATACTTAGTCATCAAATACAGTAAATAAATAACTCAAGTTTTTATGATCATATTTACCCTGTCTGGTGTCTTTTTACAGATTACATTACCGTGTTCTACAACCTAGTTTATATGTGATACGGGGGATAAATGAATTTCACCTTACTCATTCAAATGAAGGGCTCAGTAATCAGGCTAATTGCAGATAATAACCTCAGTCTTCTCTGTAGGGCCTGGGGTTTTCAGCCTGCCCCTCCCTGCACATCCCCTGCTCTCTCTCTGCTGCTGCCATTACCAGAGAGCGGCTCAGAGGCATTCCCCACTGTTAGACATGATTAAGACCGCTCCGACTCCTCGCAGGCCACCCAGGGAGGCGTGTTAAGAGTCAGAGCCCGTCTGCATATTTTAACAGCACGACATCACAAGCTACTCAGCAATGATAACTTCTCCCTGAAAAGTAACGACGGATATAAAAGATATCTGAAATAAATCAAATGTTTTATAATATTTCATCATGGACGTTAATAAGAGGATTCCCAAAATGCTGTGTCTGATGTCAAAACCTCTTAGTCCTGTCGGATGAAGGAGACATTATAACAATGGATCCTAAGTCTCTAACTAGACTCTTCTCCTCTGTCGCCCCCCAGTGGTGGAATGAACTACCAAACTCCATGTGATCTGCAGAGTCCCTCTGCACCTTTAAGAAAAAGCTAAAGACCCAGCTCTTTATGAACACCCACAACCTTCATGATCATGATGATGGTTTTGTTTGATATTGATGGTGATGATATTTAGGATGGTTTTTGATGCTGATTAAAACTTTCAAGAACAGATGTCGATGTTGTGCTCTCCCTCTGGTCACTTCCTGTGAGCACCTGTGTTTCCGATTGGACTTAAAGTTGTTTGTTTACGTTGTCTCCTCTCTAGATCCTCATTTGTCTTTATCTTACCCTCTGATGTTTGTCGCTTTCTTTTTTTCTTCCACGAGGCTAACACACTGAATTGAAGTAAAATGTAATTAATACCGACTGAAAGTTGTTATTTTTGGCCCAAATATTCTCTCATTATTTCACCAATCTGAGTTCAAGCAAACAATATGAGTTGACACATTACACTAAATTAAACCGTTACATTATTATTTTCTCTGGCTCCAGTTTGAGACGAGCTGCAGGAAGAAGACCGACGTGTAAATTATGAGAATTCAGAGGTGGCTTGTGTTGCAAATCGAGGAAGCAGGCAGCTCATCAGTATTTTTTCTTTTACTCCTAGTTGTGGTCATGGACAGAAACGGCATCACAAGTCTCTTTCAACATGAATACCAGTCTCATACCGATGCTCCGACCGGGTCGTGAACCTCCCCGGTATCTTTGGCAAACAGACGTCTCCTGAAAATGGCTAAATGTTTGAAATCCCTCCGCTCGGTTCCCTCTGTGCCATATGAGAAGAGCAGATTTTGTATTTCTTCTCCCCTCAGCGTTAACACTCCCCAAACCTCACCTTTTATCTGGTCACTTAAAATTCATAAAATGTGACTGGATGATTGCTTTTACAAATGCTGCCTTTGACCTCCTGTCGCTTAATTATCATAAAGCGGCGCAGAGGAGAAGGAGCCTTCGCCTCCGTCTTTGTGCCACAGTAATTGCATTCTTAATTTTGGGAGGTGAGGAACACTGATACGGCAGCTCAGACCGGATATCATTGGAGTTACATTGTTGTGATTGGAGGAGGGAGGGGCTGCACGGAGAAACTATGGCAGAGATGCAGTCCAGACTTAAACTGCTTTAAGTAAGAAAATTAAACTCAAACAAAGAAGAAACAAATGTGAGGCCAAGGAAATGTGAAAATGATTGATTTCCCACAAGGTTGAATGTCCCGGCAAATGTATTTAAGCAGGTATTAAACGAGAAGGGAGTTAGCATGATCTGTTTTGTAACAACACCACAATCCGGCACCAGACCCAACTGCAGGAAGTAACCACTAACCAGCGGGGCTCTCTCTGTTCATCATCACTGAACATGTGACAGACCTGATGGATCTCCAGGGTGGATGAGCAGGTCCTTGTTCAGGAGGATTAACATGCTCCTTCTCCTCAACTGTCTTGATGAGCATCTTCAGCAACTCCACAACAGGGGTGGGCAACTGGCGGCCCGGGGCCAAATGCTGCCCCCATCAACCCTCAACGTGGCCCTCAGATCAATTTTTACATATCAATTAATTGGAAAAATCAAGAAAACATGACAAAATCTGCCATGAAATCATGAAAACCAGAAATATGTCCATAAAAATATAAGATCACTGGTATATGTTGAGTTTAATTTAAGACATAATTGACTGTAATGGTTTTTGTATACTACAATTTGGCCCCCTGGCAGTGAGAATTAAATGAATGTGGCCCCTTGCTGTGACCAAAGCTTTCCATTCCTGGTCTAGTGCCTCATTCTCAAACTGTATCGTTTACCTAAAGAGAATAATGCAATCAATATAAAAGCTGATGAGCAGAGACGACATCAATCCATGTAGTTGTCTGTCCATTTAGAAATTGAAAAGTGTCTTTGGAGCAGCCTCAGCCAATCAGGAGTCGACTAGACACAGACCAAACTTGAGGTTAACTTGCAACAATGGAAAAAAACTGCTCCTCATATCGTCCCCCACTCTCTCTCTCTCTCTCTCTGTCCCTTTTTTCCAACTACTGTTTCACTTATTTTATATTTTTCTTCATCTTCTTTCTGGTCAGGAGTTATTTTGCATCCTCTTCTAATAGTTTTCCACAAATGTTTGTGCGTTGGTCGATGAACAGCTTCCACGTAACGTTAATTTGTCTACGCCTCGTTTCAACTTGAACTTAATGTTCTTCCAGTTTCTCCTTAGATTTCCCAGCATCCCTTTGACATCAAACTGGTGCCTTTCAAACAGTTGAGCTAGCAGCGACCACGAGTAAATCCCATATAACCTTGTCAAAGTCACGCTTTAGATAACAAGATTCAGTCGCGATAGTAACGATGTAGATAAGAAATATACATTTTATAATCAAATATTGATTTTTTTTTTTCTATCTTGTTTTGGAGTGTGACATCAGATCGACTTTGCAGGACGGAAAAGAAGTCATATTTTTCTGAGACTGGTGACAGTTGGAGGGCCGGGTGGAGTGGGAAACTCTGGAATAAATGAACATATTTGATTGATAATAATGAAAGCAAATTTCTACTCATCATATTTGAACTTTGCCACTCAGCAGGGGGAGTGGTGTTTTGTTTCCTCATTGAATCAATGTGCTGCTCAATCTGGGAAATGCATATTGATCACCAGGACGTTTGCTTAATGTCACAGTTTGTTTGTTAAAGGTTTCTTTTTGTGTGGAAGATTTTAACTAATATATATGAGGTATTAGCTATGATTGATCTCACAGGATAACCAATATATATTTCTCAATTACTGAATGTCTTGTTGGGTCTACCGGTTCTTTTTTAAATTGTGGAAATGGACAGTTTTGGAATTTTGGATTTAAAAATGTTTTTGGCTGTTTGATCAGTAAATTCATACATATTCAATTGGAGGGAGATTTACAATAAGTTAATGAGTGACAACTAAATTAGGGATATTTATGGTGGACTGTAACTTTCACTCAGAGACTGCATGTGCTCTTAAACACATATAGATCATATTCTACTTTCAGATTTCAGTGCCTGTGATCAGCTCCAAGTGTAATCAGATGATAAATTGGTATATAATCTGTTTATAAATAGGTGATGCGTTTGAACATGTCGTATTGAAGCTGTCAGAGTAGATGAGGAAATGGAGGGTAAATAACGATGCTCCGATCGCTTCTTAAAGATAACCAGGCAGCTCGGGGTCGAGGTCATGTAGCCTCCCCGTGTAGACGTGGTTTATGTAGAATCAAGTCTGTAATCAACACCAGGACAGGGTCTAATTACTCATCTCCCCCCCTGTCTCTCACAGATCACATCACTGCTCCAGAATTACAGGCTTCATGGTGACCCGTCACTGTTAGGTACAACGCTCACTCTGACAGCACCTGGACTACACACACATAGAAGTGCACACACACACAAACACGCTTTGCATACAATTACATGCTTGAGTCGTATGTAGGATACATGCCGAAATGGAGCAGATCAACTGCAGACTGCATAGCTTGATGCTCAGTGAGGGTAAACCTGCAACCAGTTCAGTGCCCTCTTCACTCTAGGTCAAGTTTGTAGGGTGCTATGCTTTAAATTAAAGCTCACATACTAAAATACACTTCACCATGTTCCTCTAACTCTATCCTATCCGTCTTCTGCCTGCTCCACTTTTCAGAAAATGTGTGCTCAAACAGGCCGTTTAGAGATTTTCCCTTCATGACATCACAAAGGGCAGTAGCTCCTCCCCCAGGTGGGTGACACTCCCACAGCTAGGTGTTTGTTCTGCCCTCTGAGTCTGCCTTCTCACTGTAAACAATAGGGCATGGAGCGAGAAAAGCCAGAGCCACCTGAGCCCTTCCAGAGAGGGGGCGTGGTCAGACACAGCTCATTTACATATTTAAAGGTACAGACACAGAAACAGCCTGTTCTGAGCAGGGCTGAAATAGAGGGGTTTATAGGCATAATCAAATACAGGATCAGAGTGGATTTAGAACAAGAAACTTCACACACATGTTTTGAGGAGCTCTGAGACTTATTTAAACTGATGAAGAGGAGGAGAAGATGTGACCTTTAAGTCTGCAAGTTTAATGAACTGGATATGTAATCACGTTTGTAATGAAGTATTGACGGTTATACCCGGCTATCTCAAGAAGTCAGAGTCTGAAGCAGCATTTTTATTTAAACTACACAATGTTCACAGTGTACACAAGCTCAGTAGTTTATAATTTACAGTAAATCAGAAAAGCATCAGTATTGATACGAGTGTTTAGTGGACACGTCTTATCACATGTAAACGTTGGTGCAGCCGGTGTTGCTACCTTCCCTGACAGCTGTTAAAATAAATAAACACACCTTCTCATACACAGTGAGCCCCCCTCCTCTTCCCTTGCTGAGATTGATTTACCTTTGTGTCCCAGGCCTGTCGTTATCATGGGCCTCTCAGACAGGCCGGCTATGATAGCTCAGGGAAAGTGGGACGAGGTGGCAGCAGGCGTATGATGGAGAAGAGCTGCTTATCACCGATGGAGAGATCAATCATTCTTACACTGGGAGAACGAGAGGGAGAGAGCTGCTGCTGTTTCTGTCCCAGGTAAACAGTCCTACTCACTGTAACACATTTTTATATGTTCATGTATTTAAGCTTAACTGACTCAGGACTCTAAATCTGTTCTCTTTAACGGCAAGGCCCATTTTTTATTTACTTCCAAGAAATTAGGAGGAGGTTCTTGGAAATGTCGAATTTATATGGTGTAGAGCTTAATAAAGAAAGTAACATCTTTGCACACCTGATTATATTCTGAGAAAGACACTGAATAAGGAAAAAAACCCAGAAAGGTCAGGTAGGCCGGTTTATTCCATGACTATTCTCACAGAAACAAAAAGGAAAGGGTCGGGTCACAATATAGAAATGATGATATTCAGTATGTTTGACAGAGTGCAAGCAGGTTTTTGTTCATACTAGTGTAGAGTACCAGAGTAATTCTGGTTCCCCTAACCCTAGCGAGGAAGACGAAAGATATCTTAAAAGATACAATATGTAGATACTGCCACCAGGGGGCTCTCAATCAACCCCCCAGGTGAAAATGTACTGACCGCAGTCAAGACGACTGGGTGAAACTGACCTGAGGAAGAGAATATGTTTACAGACGAGCTAATGTATCTGACTATGATTTACATGATGTTTTTATCACAGCAGCACAAACAGCAACAGTACGGCAGCTTTCAGTAGCAGCTCACACTTCATTATGCAGCGCTATTTGACGTAACATCGGTTGTTTCCATATCAACGATAAACATGGCGGCCCTAAAATGAAGGATTTCTCTGTCTTTGATATCTGTTGGAAATATTTGAGGTAGTGTAAGAACTCAACAAATATACATAACATGGATTTAGTACATTTTTTATTAATTTTGATATTTTAATGTAAACATTGTCATATAAGTCGACATATTGTACGTTTAAGTCGACTAATCGCGCACATCCCTCTTCTCGTAAGCACTAACCTTGTACATTTTTGTCCTTAACTGACTGAATATAAAAAGCCTCATATAGTGGTAGTTTGTCTGCTCTGTACATCATGATTAATCTATCTCTTTCATCTTATACGCTCTTCTTCTCTCTGTCAGACAGATCTGTGTTAAAGAGCGGGTCATTATATCAGAAATAACTGTGATCTGTTGGAGCTGTGTCCTCGTTCAGCATTACGAGCGTTTAATCTATATCGAGCACAGACCCGGCAATTGAACTGATTCACTGCGTCACATCGGACTGAGCCACGTGGAACCCAAACCGTGTTGCAGTTATCAGGTCTGAAGTGGAAGTGTTATTGATCCTGTAATTTCTGGACATTTGATGCAGTAGATGGATCTTTAGTTGACTGTTGTTACATCTTTGGATTGCAGGGAGGATGCAAGAGGTCATTGATTTTAATATTTCCACAGAATGACTGCGATGTTTAGTGATGCTCGGAGTTTAAACGATGTTTAAAAGTGGCTCTAAAATGTAATAATGATGCATTTCTCTACGAGTGTTAAATGTCCTCAGAGTCCTTTTGTTATTTGTTTCAAACACACTTTGTTAGTTTGCTGCAGTTGACTCACTTCCTCCTACCTAATGCTGGAAAACTGTGAAAGCCCACTAGTGACACATTTGGGAGATTCATAGTGGAGAGGCAGATGGGCTCTGCTGACGACCGAGATGTTTGCATGATATCTCATCAGCAGCCTTTTTCATAAACATTGTCGAGGAGTTTCCCCTCCAACTCAAAAAACCCTGAGCCATTGTCAAGATCATTAGTGGTCAGTTCTGACACCAGTCTAGACTTTGAAGCATAGATCATAAGGGATATGTGTTCCTCATTTTGTAGTTACCCTAATTTCCACATACTCCACGCTGCGATCTGTCAGCGATGAACCGTGATTGTGTTTGCACAGCGGGCGCCGCGGTCCATCTTTAGTTTGGGATCCCTAACCGCTTAACCTTCCATCTACCAGAAGGGACTTACTTTATTTCAAAATAAAAGCACACAGCAAGTACTCTCAGTTTGAGACAAACATTCATAATAAAAGCCTAACTATGTGTATTTTGTGTGTAAATGTGTGTAAATGTGAAATAATTTAATTCAAACAAGTGATTCATCGTGATTGAAATATTGACATTTAGCGATGAATTGCATTTTAAAATGTAATCGCTTCACAGCCCTAATAGCAACTAACTAGCTGTCTTCACACATGCACATTTTCTAAAGTTGTTGTCACTCACAGAAAAAGTTTTCCCTACTGTAAAATTAGAGCTTATTAAGCAGTTGAATACTGCAAAGGATATGACGCTTCTTTTACTCCTCATTCTGCTCCTTCTGTACCTGCACCCTGAAGTCAAGAGTCCATACTCAGACCAAAGGGGGTGCAGAGGGTCCGCTGAAATGCGAAATGAAAATAAGAAATGCTGCACATTTGCTTCCCAGTTTGAACAAGAAATAAAAATGAGGAGAAATAAAATCAAAGAGAAAGACCCTCCCCCATAAAAACATGTATTTTATTCTAATGTGTTATATTAACCTTTTAATGTCCATGATTGTGAAGTTAAGCCACATCTACTGAGAAATAACTTCAGCGCTCTGTTGTTGCCTCTTCACATTTTCCTGCACATGAAGAGGACCGGTGAACTGTCTGAAATTGTTTCTCACTTTCTATGCCGCCCAGCTGTTTATGCAGTCTACAAACATTACTGCCCTCTGAGAGTTGGAGCCAAATGTGGACGGACACAATGCCGAAGGGTGATTTGTTTAACTTTGGAAGGTTCTTTGGTTTGTGTTAGATTTGCTGGCAGCTACGCGGCAGCAGCGGATCATCTAGCTCTTTCTCCCAAGTGGGAAGCAGCCAACATAGTCTCAGCGCTACGCGTGGGTAGAGAGGAAAAAGATAACCCCACCAGGGACCAAACGACAGTCCTCATTTAGGCAGCGCGAGGCAGGCCAGCCATTTAACAACACAGGAACAAGAACCCGCATTAGATAATCCTTTTTTCTCTCCAAGTCTCTCTCGGGAGTGTAATGTTGTTCTCTAACCAGCTGAGAATGAGTCAGATGTATCTCATGAATCATATTATGGCGCCTTTAATCCTCTAAAGTGAGGGTCTCTGGAGGGTGAGGCTGCAGATGAGGAGGCACAAACTAAACTCGGGGATGACGGAGGACACAGAAGGGGAAGAAAAGCGCCGCACAAACAGGTAGAAGACGAGATAAGTCTGCAACGCTGGGGTGCTGTCCTTCCAGCTGTCAGTTTGCACAGCTAGATGCTGCCTTTTCCACACGGGGGTTATGGGTAAAAAGAGCGTAGATAGTGCTGCTACCTTCCTTTCCTCATCCATCCCTCCTAATCCAGCCTAAGCACTTAACCAAAGAGGTGCGGTGCAGATCACCTGGGTCTGCGGGGGATCAAAGCCGCTTCATCGAAAATCAGAGAAGTCTTGACGAGGGGAAAGCTGATGGAACAAGAAGAGGTAGATTAGCATTAAAGACTTGACAGATGCAACAAAAAAAAAGAAGGAAAAGTTTCCTCGGGCTTGGCAGTAATCTTTGCCGTGAATCACAGCGCTCCTGGATTGCCGTTAATGTCAGGTATTCCAACATAAGTACCCGTCCGAAAATGCATCGCTTCACCAAATGAAAAGAGCGGTTATTGCAGTTACGTCTGTGAAAAGGAAGCTGGGATCCGTTTGAAAGGATTCAGAGTAAAATTAAAAGAAAAGATGAGAGATGTAGTATTTTCAGTGTCTCTATTTAAAATATGGCCTCCTATCTATAATCTGTTCTGTGCTCGCACCAAGCTGCAGCTCCTAGTCATATTTCAAAGCACACACGGTAATGTATTTTGACAAGTAAATTGCTCGCCTCTTTGCTGATAGCCACTTACTTAAATAATGAATTTTCAGTAATAGCTGCAGAAATAATGCATACTGCGGGCTGATGTGGATGAAGGAGTTACTGCTGAGAGAGGATACACATTAGGGATCCTTCCTGAAACAGATAAATCCCCCATAATGCAACTGACGACCACACTGAAAGCATTATAGCTCCCCGTGGGGAAACTAGAGAAATCTACATCCTCACTAGAATCTGTTTTTACCTGATTGTTGTTCTGGATAAAAGGTCGGAGCACGACAAAACAATATGTATCAAACTTGTTGTAAGGCTACAGGAAAAGGAAAGGTAACACCCAGGTCAGTTGTAGGGTTTTCAAACTTGCAGAAAAATTCCTGATATTTCCAGGAGGAGCTGCATGTGTGAACGCAAACAGCCAAGTTTTTCACTCAGACTTCACCCAGAGTTTCTCCTCCAGCCTCCTCGTATTTATTCTGCAGAAAGTCATAGTGAGCTGATGTGAGAACACAGCAGGATATAATCAGGAGAATTCACCTGGAGCCAGTGGGAGGGGGTGCACGCGATGGTGCGCTAGAGATATTTCTTGTAAAAACAAAAATGTATGGGTGATGTTTGCCTTTACTGGATATGACAGCTGAAGAGACAGGAAATGTTTGGAGGAGAGAGTAAGGGAGATGACACGCAGCGAAGGGCCGAGGTTGGATTTGAACCCAGGGCCGCAGTGAAGAGGATAATAGCCTCTGTTCTTGGGGCGCTCGTCATAACCACTAAGCTATCCAGAACCAAGAATTTCTACAAATGTTCAAGACAATTCAGTCGATTCTGTAGCTGTTGAGAAATGTCTGAAAAGTCTTGAGATGCTAAACTTGTTGTGATAAGAGGGATCGCCTAAGTAAAGAGCTAGCTACATCAGTATCTTCTTTTAAATCACTTTTAAAAACACATTTTTATCGTAAGGCCTTCTTATAATCCTTGTTTCATCCAGGATGTTTTATTTGTTTTACTGTTAAATTTAGCCAATCTTTGTCTCGGTTGTTTCTCTTTTCTCTGTTAATTGGATGATTGCTGCACTGTTGTTTTATTTTTATTTTTTGATAAGTGCTTTATAAATAAACTTTATTATTATTATTATAAGTAAGAAGGGTTCATGATCTGGGGTCCATGAAAATCAGAACAAAATTACATGAAAATCCATTTGATTGTTATTGATTTCACAAATAGTGAACTCTTTGCTGATCAGTTGACGATCTTCACTGTCACCATAGTTACTAAAGTTCATCTGGTTCAGGGGTTGTGCAAAGTTGGAGTTGGTTTCATTCATCCTCTGGGGGCTATGAACTGTAAAAAAAAGGTGTGGCATCCGGTGGATATTAGTTAAACTGTATGAATGTTAACACTGATGTGAACCCTTGGAGGAGAACATGGCCTCACCAAAGTAAGAAGGATTCAACCTCTGGGGACTTTGAATATCTGTAGCACTAAATGGATGATGGATTTAGTTAAATTGTGTCCCATTTGTGTGTTCATTTATATTTGTTCCAAATTTTATCACAATCCAACCGAGAGTGGCAGAGGTATCACGACCTGGATTAAATTTGATGAGTCATCGAACAGACTGACCAACATGACCCTTAAACCTCACCGTTAGCAGATGAATGAGATTTGTATTCATGGACATTTAAGGGCTCATTGTTAGAACGTCCGTCTAATCAAATGTACACAATAAAAAAAAATGAAGACTCACAGACAGTGAAGGACATTTATTCATGGCAAGGTTGTTTGTCTCCCATTGAGCTGTTCAGCAGAGTGGCGTCTGACTGGACGGCCTGAGGTGAGGGGAGCTCTGATAGGGAAGGGCGCTCTGATAAAGCAGCTGATTGGACTCTGATCTTTATCTACAGTATGGCTTATGATGCTCACAATCAATGGCCGGACAGAGGAGAGCTTGCCGCTGTGAAAAAGATGAAATATCTCACACCGGGTGATAAAGTAACTCATCGGACGCTGGTGTTAAACTTTAAGAGATGCTTTCCATACATTGTTTTGAGAGCTGATAAAACATACAACCTTGGATCACCGTGTTCCTCCATCACATCCTCTCTGTGTCTCAGCCTCTTGGCAGTGAATGGATGCAGCCAATTTTGGTCTGTTGTTCTTGGAACGCTTTGATGTTGAGTCAAAAGTCGTCCCTCTTCAAAGACTCCTCAGGAAAAAAGAGTGTGGCGGCAAATTGCTGCACATTAACCAACATAAAACAAAAGGGGCGACCCGGCGCCGCATTATGTGGATGATGAGGCTGTTTGTTGCACCTCCAAACTCAATGAAGAGTCACCCCGAACTAGAGGAGGCACACGAGCCATTTGAGGATTCTTTGATCTCCTTTTTGCTGAGTAACAGAGACCACAACCCGGGCTTTTACTGCGATGGGACTTTGAAAGGGCTCCTCACTTTTTCAAGCCTCTATATGATCATGAAATGTATCTGAAGTGTGCGTGCTCAGAGTGTAGGTCACTGTGTCATCCATTCTGGACCCACATTTGCATTGTTTCAGTCCAGTTGAATAAAATTAAAGTAAAGAGTCATAATGTACAAGAGGCTTACGTATGAAAACATTACAGCTAGTCTTCATTTTAAGAGTAAAGTCAGAATACATGAGATCAACAGACCAAGTTTATTTTCAGAAAATAAAGTCAGAATGTCCACATTCAGAATCAATAGTTCAAAGTTAGAGAGTCCAGAGCTGCGTCTCAGCTCCGTCTGAGCTCCGGCTGTCCGGTGCTGATACGGAGCTGAGACGCAGGGCTTTTTTATTTTATTTTATTCTTTTAAAGATTTATTTTTGGGCTTTTTGTGCCTTTAATATAGAGATAGGACAGTGGATAGAGCTGGAAATCAGGGAGAGAGAGAGTAGGGAATGACATGTGGGAAACGAGCCACAGGCTGGACCGCCCGCTTTGAGGACTATAGCCTCCATACATGGGGCGCACACCAACCACTGCGCCACCAGTGCCCCAGGGGCTTCTATTAAGTGGGACGGGAAGTCAGACACTGAACAACATTAAAACATCCGGTTCATTTTCTAAATAAAACACTCAGTTTTGACGGTTCAGAAAAATGACCGTTTGTGTTTTTGTTTATGTGTTTATAGGGTTCATATCGAGTTTTATACCACGTACATCGTATTATCTCGCACTGTTGCGAGCACAGCGGGAACTCCTTTGTATCGTCGCTCCAACTGACGACTGTGCTGCTCTGTACGGACGGACGAGGGTGCACGGCGCTGTAATGAACCAGAGCAACACGCAATGCACATGTATCTGGTGGAAGTACGGTGTTATACTGAATTGTTCTCAATATTAAGACACCGATCTTGAATGGCAGAACAAAGAAAACATCCTCTCTTCATCCTTTTCCTCTCAGCAGTAATGACTCTAACAGTGGCTGATTGGATTGCACAGTAACTCCTCCTCTAACTTTTGTATTGTCTCAGTAACCGTTCAGCAGATGCCTCTTTGCATTCATGTGATACAAATGTTTAGTTTCAGTAGAAACATGTCAAAGAGAGGAAGGACTCTGTGGAAGGTCACACGAGCTTAAGGCTTAAGAGAAAGACATTTTTTTGCTCTGCAGTGTTTAATATCGTCAGCTGGCACAGTTTGTCACTTGTTCCATTTCCCTGTGTAAGCATTACAGAAGAGGCTAAAGGCTCGCAGATCTGGAGCATGCTGACTCCAGATATTCTGTCAGTAAGATTCTTAGTGGGGGAGCAGAAGTGGGAGTAAACCAGGGCACGGTTGGGGGCGAGGGAAGTTTCATCTATTTCTTTTTTTTTTTTAAGACAAACTGTTAGGAGTTGTTGAGCAACACAGTATGAGGAAAAATAAAATGTTGAAGCATCTGTCTGCGGTTAAAGGATGAGGAAGTTTAACGTATAGAAGAGCGCTTAAATTGAACTTTTTTTACACAAGGCACGATTTCGCCCCCCTCCCCCGCTGGTCTGCGTTCACATCAGTAACACCGTTCTGTACCCGAGTACACTTGAGTATGCACACAGTCCGATACAGCAGGGAGCAGTATGCACATAGTTTGTTTACAAAATCAGCCAAGATGCAGAAAGAAAAAGAAGCAACCATGGCAACCACTCACAGGCTGAGTCCTTCCTGCTAACTGTGGATGTTTTTGTTGTTTCTAACACGCCAAAAACGACCCTCTTCCTACGTCTACATCTACCGTGCAGCTCAGAGGATGACACATGCTGCACAGATTCAACATTTTTTGAAGCGACAGAAGTCGTTCAGAATTACGTCACATTGCGATGCTATTTCTTGTTTGAGCACGGTTGTGTTCACATCTCCTGTGAACCGTGCTCGAGTACACATGAATCACGGTACCCAGTAGGGCTGGGAATCTTTGGGTGTCACACGATCCGATTAGACTTTGATTCTTGGGGTCATAATTCGATTCAGAATCTATTTTCGATTCTAAACGATTCTGGATTCATGATTCAAAGTGTATTTTTGAATTAGTACTTCAGGATCTACTCCAGTCCTCTGTGAGACTGGCTGAATTTCTTACTGCTCCATTTGGCATTCTACTGAGTTAAAGAGCGATTTTGAGAAGTTATTAATCGATTTTAAATCTAAATGTTTCCCCCCCACCTCTAGTACCCAGGTACGGTACCTTTCTGTTCATACTGATTAACTGAACCAGACTTTCGGGTAAAGTGCACTCTGATCCAGGCCCCTTAGTGTGGTCTCGCCTCAGCGCTGTGTCTCTGAATATTCAGGTGTCATGATTTAAAGGATCAAATGGTACTTGCTGTTTGTAGATATTCAGGAGCGTCATGCAGATAGAAACATCGTCCTAAAGAAGGAAGCGCATGTTGGTTTGAAATGTCTCTTGACACACACAGTAGTCCTGCTGCAGCCAGGTCTGGATGGAGGAAAGTCTCAGCTGCTCCTCATCCTCCCAGCAGGATGGACTCCAGTCTTCATCCCTGAGGATGGCGTTCAGCTGGAGCTTCCTGTTTGGTGGGAACCGAGAGGAGACTCATTAAAGTGATCCTCGTGTCCGGAGCAGCCTGATCACTTTCAGCCGTCTTATCCAAAGGAGTTCATTTGAAGACGAGGGTCTGATCTCAGGTGTGTAACGCTGTCGTGGTCATCCGGGGTTAGCTGCTAATGAGGCAGAGGACTGAGAGAGTTTCTCACCACTGAGGTCAGAGAGAGAAGAGAACGGAGGCGGAGGAGAGCTTCCTACTCTCTAGTGTTATTACCGAAGTGTAAAAAGAAGAAGTTAAGGAGACTGGGAGAGGGAGTTAAAGTTAAAGAATGCTTTGAATGTCAGATCTAAAATCAAAAGATAAACCTCAGACGTCTTCTGTGACTTACGTGGCAAATTTGAGCAAACAAAAAAAACAGATGAGAAAAACAAACTGATTTTCAGAGACTATAGCGTCACTTAAAAGACAAAAAGCCCTCATTAATTCTGTTTACAACAAGGTCTGGGTGAATACTCTATTCTGATTGGCTGAAGGGTGCCATGTGTGAGTCCATTAACTTTTGATATATGGACACCTAGGGAAGTAGTTCCAGGTTTACAGTCTGTTCACTGTTCCAAGTTATTGTGCTGTAGACAATAGTCTCAGATAAAGACGATCCTGTTTTTTTTGTCAGATCCGATACAATTCCAATATTTCTTTAATCGTCATAAATGTTGTTATTGTTGGTATCATGTGCAATGCTACACAAAGCTGTTGGAAACCAGACATTTAACTTCTTATAGAAAGAGCAAAAATACCAAAAAATATATAATAATTATAAATAAAAATGCATACAAATAAAAATGATTCCAAAGACACGTGTCTGAACTTTGTGCTGGCTTCACATACAAACAGGAAGCAGCAACAACTGTCAGGTTTTTTCAAATTACATTTGAACCCACGGCCGCTGCAAATAGGACAACAGCCTCTGTACATGTGACGCACGTATAGAGCTTGGCTATCCGGTGCCCCACCTTTATGTACTTTTTGATTGGAGGAAAGGAAAAATAAAAGATGTGATGTGGTCGTCAAATGTTCGTTTTTTCAGACTTTCTCAGACCCAGCAGCCGACATGTCGAGATTCTCTCTCTACTGTCTGAACGGTTTTGCAGCTGTTATTGAACTTAAAAAAAGTCCCATTGTGTTGCTTAAGTCTAAATGCTACTGAAAAAGAGAAACACTCACATCCTAATTGACAATATCCGTCGTACAGATTGAAATAGTAACTAATGCAGAGTGATTTGTAGTGAAATCTTTCCTCATTAATTCCCACATCAGATCTCAGGAGTGTTCCTCCTGCAGCTGCTGCCTCCGCTCATCATGTCGCACAATAATCCATATTTACCTCTTTCTGTGTCGCGTTTGGTACCTGTGAGACACCTTCAGGGTTTCTCTTTGTCTCTCCACGCTCCCCGGATAACAAACACACACACACACACACACACACACACACACGCACACACACACACACACACACACACACACACACACACAGTCTTCTGCCCTCAGTGTTACCTGAGCTGTGTGTACAAAAAGGCAGAAGTCACATCCCTGGAGGGAAAAGAGGGAAAACCAGAGAGGAGGGGATTAAAGCAGGGTGTAATGATGTGGGGGTGAGGAGTCTGATAAGAAGAGAAAACATACACACACACACACACACACACACACACACACACACATGCACACAAATACACTGAGGTTCATGGTTTCAGAGAGCACACACCTTTCTTTCTATATGGAGATCACACACACACCGTGCTTCAGGAGAACAAGGCGACGGTGTCAAAAACACTTTAAACAACCACCGGCAATCCAGGCAAAAACATGCAGGCAGAGATGATCAGATGTGAGTATTCCTGCCTCCATTTAAATACACAAAACATGCGCGTGGGAAGCAGAAGTGGGGAAAGAAACAAACCGAGAGAAAGAAAGAAGTTAGAGCTGAGAAAGTGGCTCTGAGGGAGGTGTTTCCATCACTAAAGCCAAAGTATGGAAGTAATTACTCACCGGTCTGATTCAACTCAACTCCTGCGTCTGTTAAATGTCTAACAGGGACAGCAGCAGCAGAAACAGCCTGCACAGCTTTGCACTTTGATTAAAGCTAAGTGAGCGCTCGCTGTAATCCCTGAATCCTTTTTAGTCTCGCTGGGATTTAGGTGAGAATGATTTCCTCTCAGCGCTCAGATTTGTGGCTTGCTTTGGCTCTTTGTTTGGGGTGACATCTCGCTGTGTTTTCAATCATTCTTCACATGCTCTGCAGCTGGCATTTCAGGGGTATATCAAAGTGCCAGAAGAATCTGCCCAATCACCCGGAGTTAAATACCGAGCTAACACCCGCCATGGAGGTTCAACGCGACGTGATACAGTTGTCTCCGCACATGTTGAGAATTCAAAAACAGCGAGCGAAAAGCTGCAGCGTATTGTTTAAACCCTTGTTGACTCGCTCGCCATGCAGACGCTCGTATCTGAAGTGTGTATTAGTGGCACTTTTTGTTCCCTCCCTGCACAAACATCTTGTTAATTACTCTGCAGCGCTAACATGACAGGAAGGCTAACGACATCTCTAGGAGGTTCAGAGATGACCGAGGAGAGATTTGGTTTGACGGGGACTCATTGGGAGGACTAAACCATCCGTCTGTGTGTGTATGTGTGTGTGTGTGTCTTTAGATGTTTGTCTGGAATAATCAAGCTTGACTCTTTTTACGTTACTCTTAACTGCGCCGTGTGCCCGGAGGTTCATGATTAATTGGAGTAAGAGCAGCGAACACGAGGGCTTCTTCTCCCAGGAGATTGAACGTCATGACGGGGGTACATGGATCTGTCATGTCTGATCCCTGCAGGGTCTCTCTGAGTCTCCTCAGAGGAGCAGGCCAGAGATGAAACTATCGCTCCAGTGGAAACGTCAGGCAGAAGAGTGTGACTTCATTCACTGACATTAAGTTTAAACCCCCGGCGGATTATTTTTAAACTGCAGGAAAAGAAAGGACAATAAATAAAATAATAATCAACCTTTTGGTTAGTATGAATCAAGACTTTTGAAGAAGTGGGAGAAGTGGACCAGGAGTGAGTAAATGACATGTCTCGAACTTGTATTTTTGATTTGATCACAGCAGCAGACTCCACTAGCTGCGAAAAGAAGAAACATTTCTTGGCCTCTGTAACGTTGTGTAATCTTGACACTTGCTTTGCTCATGGTGGATTAAAGGAGCAATATGTGACTATGTCACCTAGTGTTTAAAATGGGTACTGCAGTCCAAATTCAAAACATTGTAGAGAGCCCCCCCCCTCTAGAGTGGACTCTGAAGCTTCAGTGTTTATCCAGCTCTGCATGGGTCTGTAAACCTTTCTGTGTTCTAACCTCTCTCCATTTTTCAAAAGCATCTCCAATATTGATCCTAGTTTGAGCACGTTTCTGCTCGTGGAGTTTATTAGAAACATGCAGAGGCTTTTTAGGTCGGGTACAATCACTTCTATCTGAACCACTTCTCTTGACCGCTTCCATCTCTGCAACACCTGTTGACCTGATAACTGCTCTCATATCTGACAAACCGAGGGGCGTCCAAAACGGCCATGTGTGGGTGTGCCTTAAAACCGCCTACCTTCTCTGGTCCAAACAAATCCAGATCATTCAGGACCAGAATTGGCTGAGAGGAGCTGCTCCTAAAGAAGGTGAGCACATGGACCTGCTGTATCACAGGAGGTTTTTTTCTCTGCATAAAGATGGAGTCATGTTGAGCTGAGGACAGCGTCTTGAAGATTGGATAAGGGGTGAATAATTTAAAGTCTGATGATGAATCCTGAGGCTGAAATACGGTCGTCTCTGAAGGTAACTTGCAAGAAAGATGGATGTGTGGGATTGTCGTGCAGTTCTCCAAAAGAAATTTCATCTTGGGCTGGTCATAAATCTTCCTGTCAGGAGGAAAGTAGAATAAGTTCATCCTGACTACGTGTGTACGTCACACATGATTAGAGCTCAATTGTGCGCACTCTCAGGAAGCAACATGTAAACAGAGTCACTGTTGAGAAGTTGGGATTGGTCTGATGTTTAATCCTGTTGTTGATGCAGACTTTGAAGCTCCTCTGAGGATGAGCTTACAGGGTTTGCTGTGAGTTAAAGACTCTCGTGCTGTCACTTAAATGTTTAGCTTACTCAGAAACTTCCCAAACATTTCCAACAGTTGTGGGATTAGAGCATTAAACGCTCTGAACTGTCACAGGAATTAGAAAATAGCGAGACGGGCGGTAGAGTGCGAGCTGCTTTACTCTCTCTCTGATAAATGTAGACACTTTATTGCTCCACACGGAGAAAAAACACAACCTGAATCAATTTCACAATTAGCCACTTCAGTGTTTTAATTAAAAAACAACAGTCTCGCCTTTGAAGAAATCAATTCCAACTAAAGAGGCGACGAGAGAATCCCCCTGACGCTCCAGTATCCCTCAGCTCCGTCGATTCAAAGACGTGCAGAGATGCTTTCAGGCCTTGTCTTTGACAGGGGAGCTTTAAACACAAACTGTCCTGTGTAAAGGAACGCTTCTTTTAGTCTTTATTTCAGAACCAACAAAAAGAACAGACTCAGAGAGGGAGACGGTTTGATTCATTTTACACCAGGACTATTCTAATCTCTCATGAGAGTTCAAAGGAGAACCTGGCTTCAACTTTCATACTGGAAGTAATGTGTAACCATGTTTCTCTTTTATCCAAAGTGACGTACATCAGAGAGTAAGAACAACACAAGCAAGGATCTAGAAAAAAGGGAACAATGTCAGTAAGAGCAAACGATCAGCTTTGAGTCTGATTGGACACACAGGTGCTGACAGGAAGTGACCAGAGGCAAAGCACAACATTGAGGGCAGTTCTTGAGAGCTCTAATCAGTATAGAAACCATCTTATAAGTCATCGTTATCAAACAAAAACCATCGTCACTACCATCATCATCATCAATAATATGGAGACCATCATCATTAAGTTAGTAGGTATTCATGAAAGAGCTGGGTCTTTAGCTTTTTCTTAAAGGTGCAGAAGGACTCTGCAGATCAATGGAGTTTGGAAGTTCATTCCACCACCGGGGGGCGACAGAGGAGAAGAGTCTAGTCAGAGACTTAGGACCCTGTAGTGAAGGTTGGATCAAAACTTTTCAGAAAATGTGTGCTCAAACAGGCCGTTTGGAGATTTTCCCTTCATGACATCACAAAGGGAGAATTCTGCAGCTTCTTATCAACAGGTGAAACTCTTGTTTCATTTTTTTGTACCTTTAGAGATAGGACAGTGGGTAGATTAGGAAATCAGGGAGAGAGAGAGAGAGAGAGAGAGTGGAATGACATGCAGGAAAGGAGCCACAAGTCGGGTTTGAACCTGGGCCGCCCGCTTGGAGGACTGCGCCATAACCACTGCTCCACCAGCGCCCCCTAGCTCTTGTTTTGATGTGGACGGACGTCGTCGTTGTTGTTGTTTTTTTTTCAAGAACTGAAAGAAGCAAAAAATCATCTTCACTGCTTGATCACTCCGCGTGATGAGTACGAGACATTTTGTCTCATATACTGCGAATTTTGGGAATTTAATAGAAAAATAAACACAGCGGACTCGGTGTGTAAGGTGTTCTTTTTTTTTTCCCCGGGTTATGGATCCAAAAAAACGCATCCGAAATAAACAGACTAAGTGTGCAAAGGCCTTAAGTGTTAAACAGGAAGCAAAAGGTTAAACTCTTTGTTACATCTGATTTAATTTCACAGAAGAAAAGATGATTGTGGAGTACATTTTTTTGAATTCCCACTAAGACATGTTTGATCTTCAGTGTGGATTTCACAGAGAGCGTGCTATTTGTTCAGTGTTTCCTCTGACAGCGCTCCGGTTCCCACAGTTATCGATCTCACAGCTTTCATTTCCGTCCTCGCTGTGTTTTATCCTCTGAACACGACAAACATACACTCTGTCTGTAAGCACTGTGTGCCCGCTTTTCTGACAGAGAAAGACAAACCAACCCCGCCCATGTTTCAGGCATGTCTGTCGTGTCAGACCAAAGCTGAGCTGGATTCTCAGCCTGCTCTGACCGTTCTGACGGGGATCTGCTCTCTCCTCGCTCGCCCTGATGTGTGGTTTTTAGTGAGGAGGAAACTTCAAACAGTGACGCAGCGATAAGCCCCGCCTGATGAAAGAGAGGCGCTTCAGAGGAGAGGAGGTGATGAGCTTAACTTGGAGGATTTAGCCGCTCCGTCTATCTCTTCCCGCGTTTTGTCCAACACTCTGCAGCCTGAGTGTGATGCTGAGTAACCAGAAGTGATGACACTCGTCTCTGATTCCTGGGACGTGTGAGCACTCTGAAGAAAGCTGAATATGTGCAGGTGTGCTCTCTTGAGGAAGCATATCATTAATTCATGATTAAATATGTCTCATAACTGTTTTAGGTTTATGCCACACAACTTTAAAAATATCAACAAATGAGAAGAGAAGACGAGCTGGTGTCTCATTCACAAGTAAAATGTTTACTACCACCATCTACTGTTCACTCGGAGGAGTTCACTTTCCCAGCTCACGGCTCCATAATAAACAAGATGGAGAAAAAGTTCCGGTATGAAGCAGAATGTGTAAAAAAAAAGAGATTCATTTCTAACTACATAGTTGTAGAAAGTCGCTCCACTAAGACGCCAACACGCTGGTATTTCCCGTCTGAAGCACTTAAACACTTATCACTGCCTCTGTTATTGATGTCAGGGTTTACAGCATTCACAGAGAATCAGGAGAATGTGTTTATTCCCGCTCAGGCAGAAAAAAAGGTGAAGGTTTAATGTTCATTGAAAGCCCTCCGAGGTCTCTGACATTAGAACACGGCGCTCCACCAGCGTGAATCCGGTCCATTAAGGTTGATCTCAGGCTTTGAGATGAAGTACTTTAAGTTGAGTGATTGCAGACATACTGAGGAACTTTTCAAACGGTTTTCAAAACTTGTCATTGAATGAAAAGTACCTGTTATATTATAAACCAGTGCATACCATGGAATAAATGGATGTCAGTACTACATTTGGTCCGCAGGTTATGTGCTTTTGTAAGTATCAGCAGATCATTAATCATCCTGAATCTGTACTAAAAGATACCAGGTGTAAAAGACTAATGCTCGGCCTGTAGACATCATGCATGTCCAGAACTCACTAAGAAATAACTTGGCACAGGAAGGTAAACATGTCACGTTGATGAACAAGATGACAAAGCTTACATCAAACTAGGTGTCTCCAAATTCATTTTTGAGTGTCATGAAGCACCTTTCGAGGTCACACCAGACAACCTCATCTAAAGAGAGGGCAGAAACAGAAGAAGAAAGAAAATGTGGTCGGTGTACACTAAAGATTCAAATATAGAAGTCCTTCCACTGTGAGCTCTGTTTTTAACATGAGTTAATGACTTTTTGCTGCCTCATTGGCCTTCACTGTTTGTTACATTTAGAAAGCTGCTGAGCGGCACAAAAAAGACGCCGAGTTGTGTTCTTCAGAAGAAGCAAACATCTTGTCAGCAGAAGGTAACAACATCTCATAACGAAGACTGAATCACACGCATGGTCTCATTTATATATGACAACGTGTTGTACAGTTTTAAAGGTCACATATCCTCCTCCTCTTCTTCAGTGTAAATAAGTCTCAGAGCTCCTCAAAACATGTGTGTGAAGTTTCTTGTTCTAAATCCACTCTGATCCTGTATTTGATCATGTCTATAAACCCCTCTATTTCAGCCCTGTTCAGAACAGGCTGTTTCTGTGTCTGTACCTTTAAATATGTAAATGAGCTGTGTCTGACCACGCCCCCTCTCTGGAAGGGCTTGGGTATCGCGGGCTTTCTCTCTCCATGTCCTATTGTTTATGGTGAGAAGGCAGACTCAGAGGGCAGAACAAACACCTAGCTGTGGGAGTGTCACCCACCTGGGGGAGGGGTTACTGCCCTTTGTGATGTCATGAAGGGAAAATCTCTAAACGGCCTGTTTGAGCACACATTTTCTGAAAAGTGGAGCAGGCAGAAGATGGAGAGGATGGACTTTTCTCATCACTGGGGGGTTTGTAGACAGACTAGAGACACATATTAGAGTTAGAGAAACATGGAGAAGTGAGTTTAGAATAACATGTGACCTTTAAGATTATACTCTGCTGCATGAAATATCATTTAGTGCTCCTGATGAAGGCTAATTTGATGCATCAAAACAACGCTCACCTTCTCCACTACGGAGTAAAACCACCTCCTCTAATGTGGACCCTCGCTACCTTTTGACCCGACTGAGTGATGGACAGAGTGGTGAGATAAAGTGTGCACTAAATTCTCCTCAGAGCTGTTCAGAGCCTCTGGTCCCCCAGGAGCCCTTTAACTCCGGCCTCATGAGAGCCCCACAGAGACCTCTCTGTCACTCACTCAGACACCCTCCTCTGATTGGATCAGAGATTGATTACACCCTATTCACACGGCGCCGTCATTGGAGGACAGAAACACATGCACCGGCGGTCAACGGGGCTTTGTAATCAGAGCCGGTGCAGCGGTGACTCGCCGGCACCGTGGTGTTAGGAAAATCACCCGGCTGATTTCTGCGCGGACGCATGCCGAGATTCTGAATGGGAATCTGCTGCATCCTCAGTGTGCAGGAAGGTAATTTAAAAAGCCAGTGTTCAGTTTGTCAAAGCTTAAAGTGCTGCTTTTGATGCATCTGTGGAAAAAGAAGTGAAAAACATCGGGTCGACCTAATCCTCATTAATCTCATGACACGTTTTATGTGCAAAGCTTGATGCTCATTTGGTCAATGATATCATCGGACTCCTCTGACCTTCTTCCAGATTAGAGTCTTATGTTGAGCTAAAAGGCACTCGTAGGAAAAGGAGCAAGGAAGGCCACGTTTCCAAAACAGACAAATTGATTTCTATCCAATCACTTGGGTTAATAAAGAGAAATTTATTCCCAATAGTTACATCATCACTTCTCCAAAAGAGCGCTTTAAGGGGAGGAAATGTGTGAAGCATAACTTCTTGACGAGATGGGGATTACCATTTTCATTTGATTGACAGCATGCTAAACGTCACACACAACTACAAAAATGTCAATATGAAAACTTCTAGAATATGAGAAAGATTGTGGAGGAGGATATTTTAATGATAAAATCCCTGCAGCCATCTGTCGGCGTAATGAAAGGCCCGGTGCTGGCAGAAGATCTGGATGACCTCTCTGTGCGCTCTCTGTGTGCAGCATATGCCGCAGAGAGGAAGCCACAACCTTTTTTTTCCAGCGCCGCCGACTATCAGCAGCGTCATAATCATCAAAACCTCATCTGCTACATTCATAAATCCCTACTCCACTCTGGATTTCGTGAGGATTTGCAGAACAGAGGCGCTCCATATGCTGCCGTTCTGCACGCGCTCGGGTTTGTGTGCAAAGACAGAGAAATTAATTAAAAGCACGGCGTGCCGGTTTTCATTCTTTAAGACCTGTAAATATCACAGGAAACAACACATGTAGCCTTTCTAGTCGTTTTTTTTATTCCAGGAGGTATTAGATGGAGAGAGGAAGCAGCGAGCCACAAGTGCAGAGACTCTCCGTGTTAGCGATCCTCCGTGTACTCTCAGATTAACGACGTGAGCGAAGCATCATTGTTACTCTCCGTGACTCTGTGAGACTTCAAACGCCGGCAAGACTTAGAGCCACTCTGGATGCTGGCTTTTAAGTGCTAATAGGCTGGATATTAGTGATGTGGTAAAGTGTGTGTGTGTGGCCTGTTTGCCTTCATGTGGTGGCGTCTCCTCGCTGTGTGTCTGTCTGTCTGTGTGTGTGTGTGTGTGTGCGTGCGTGCGTGCGTGCGTGCGTCAGATGCTGTTGCACCAAGCAGAGGCAGTTTCAAGGATTACTGTCGGGGCGGAAAAGAGGCAATTAATCTCTGTCTTCAAACCGGGAAACAGCTGAGCTTCAAGGCCTGCAGGATCTTTATGAACATGATAATCTGCTGTTTACTCATTTCTCCATGTGGTCATGTTTACCTCGTGTGTGTGTGTGGTGTGCAAACATGTACGTCTGTGCAATTATGGGATGTTTAAAAGCAGGTTTTAAGTGATGAAACCTATCAGACATGCACAACAGCATCACAGTTTGTTTGATTTTGCTTTGCTCGTTTTTTGTTTTTTTTAATTACAGCCAGATCCCGAGCGGCTGCGGCGTCCGGGGTGCTATCAGTCAGAACAGGATGTTTGATCAGAACTAAGCTCGGATGACATTTTCGTTTGTGTCCTTGTTCCTGGCTCTGTTGTCAGGTCACAACCGGAACAGCACATAGTGTCTGCGTGAGGTGTGCCAGGGAAGCTTTTTTGGACTCTGAAATATCTGAAAAGTGCCGTCAGGGAGGTCAGGGCGAAGGGGGGGGGGGGGGGGTGATGGGAGTTTCCAGCTCTCTACCTGTCTGACACCAACGAGCAAAAACAAAATGTAGCCGTACATCAGCCCCCCCTTCCCCTCCTCCCTCCAGCTGCAGAATTCAGCCTGATCAGACCTGGCATCTTTACCTCCAGGAGCTCCACAAAGCTTTTCTCCATCTGTCTGAGCAGATATAACTCTCCACCCGCCTGCAAATAAAATACAAGTGGAAGAAAACAGGAAAATATGAAGCAGGAGCTCCGTTTGTGCTCGTTTGTCTTTGTATCAGTGAGGATCAATCAAAGCACCATCAAACACGGCGTGTAATGTTCTCATGCCATCCTTGATTAAATCTCAATGAGTAAGAACTTTTAAATGTTTCTTCAAGTTAAAAATACAGGTAGAGTTGTTGATGATATAACGCTGAGGTCTGGTGTTCACTGCTCGTTTAACTTGTTATTGTCCAAACAATGCCACAAAAAGTCTCTGGTGTTTTTAACTGTTTACGGTGTAAATTCAGATATTCATTAAGAACATGGCAGACAATAAGCAAAGACTCCTTCAAATAAAATGCATGACAAATCATCGGATGAAAAAGAGAATCTGAATCATTGTCCCCAGAGGCTGTAAAAACATGGACGCAGATCCAGTGACGTTTTGAAGTCCAGTGATGGCAGTCGCCATATTGTGCTTGACTGTCTGTATCACACTTTACTGTTGTGTTTTTGTTTTTGTGTTGGACCCCCTCAAAAATGAGATGGTTCATTTCAAGGGGCAATCCTTTAAGTAAACATAATTTCTCACACATATTGGAAATATTGCCTCTACCTAACTTTGGATCAATCTACAAACATGTAGAGAGGTGGAGCTGCGTCGGGCCTTAAACCTCGCCCACTTGTCTGTCAACCCAACCACACCCACAATTATGCAAATGCATGCAAAACTCTGTGACTTAAAATATTTAAAATGGATGAGTAAGAAAAAATAGCCCCTGTACAGTTTTTATGATAAAATAAAAGATCAGTGTGGACCAAATGTTATGCTGTAACAATTTTTTTTGTGGTGTTTGTGGAGCCAGGTCGGGAGAATCTCCGGAGCAGTCCTCCTGAAATGATCTAGATATTTTCAGGAGTGTTTTCATGTGTGAAATCTATGGTTAAGGAAACAGATAATAGAATCAAATCTACACAACATAAACTACGATATTTACCATTTAGCTAAAATTAAACTTTCATGGTCTCGGCTAACAAATAAGCAAACAAACACTTAATAACCAAGAACACACACAAGGTCATGAATAACACGGGCGGGGGTTTAGCATTCTCACATATCCTGAAAACACATCCCCAGAGATTCAATCCCAGGAACAAATCAGGAACGAGTCAAAGGAAATATAATGTCCCTTTTATTAGCTGCCATGTAGAACAAGGCGGGCCTCCAGTTAAAACATTCACACTAAGTTCTCTACATTTTAATATTCATTTCAGTTGAACAAAGTGTATGAAGAAGTATTTTAAAGAAATCTCTCCTTTGCTTAACGGAGATCGAATTAACTTTTCATTCATTTCCTCGTCTCCTCTCCTCTCCTGTCGCTCAGCGATAAGCCCCCCTCCCCACTCAACACAATGGCTCCATTGTACCAAAGCACAGAGCTGATAATGTTACGTGACATTAAGGGCAATGATGTTAGCTCCTATTCACAGACACCTTTTGATTGGAACGTGGACTCACAAAGACGCGCCATAATATTCAATGCTTTCACACATTAAGGAGTCCAATAAGAGACACAATCAGCCACAATCTGCACAATCATGGAGGGTTTTATTAGCATGAATGCTAAGAGATGCTCCTTCTCCAAACAGCCAAAAGACTCACTTAAAGGGCCGTCAAATGAGGGAGGTAGACTTGAATCATGATCTTTTTCTCCAGCTTCACATATCATGTCGCTACACGAAGCCTCATGCTGCCAATACGTTCATTTGAAACCCACCCCGACAATCTATCTCCAGCAGAGAATTCCCAATGTCATTCAGCTCCTCGGAAGTAAGAACTCAATTGTTTCCTCCTCTCTTTATGTTTAATAATATTCATATTCCTCTGAACGCTGACCTGCAGAAAAAAGGGGGCTAATTCCGAAGCTGTCAGTGCAACGTCTTTATCTCCAGTCTCCAAACGTCGGGGGGGGGGGGGGTCAGCCGGGACTCGACGCTCAGCAGACAATTCTCCCAAAGACCTAATGTGATTAATGGGTGTCACTTAAGAAGGGTGGGGTGAGGTTGAGGAAAGAAAAAAAATCTCCTCATCCCGAGGAGATTGTCGCTGACGGAAAAGGTGCGTTCATGGCACTTTATCGGCAAGAATCCCCCCTCATAACCCGCACCCCTACCCCCCCCCCCCCCCCCCCCCCCCCGCTGTAGTAAATGAAATGTTCAATGTCACTTTCAAAGTCTCAAAGCGTTTGGGGAATGCAACCTTGGCCTCCAGTTTGCAGCAAGCAATTAGTTTGCTTTGTGTTGGTAATAAGGAACGGCACATCGAGGCGTACTTTGCTCAGATTCCCGACATTACTCAAGAAAAAAATGCACTCTCTGGAGTCATTTCAACTTTGCCACGCTGCTTTTGGTGGGAAGGCAGCGCTGGTATTATAAAAGCCGAGGAGTCGGTTTCCTGTCACTGGCGTCCTTGCTCGTCCTCGTTTGCTTTCTGCTGGTCGTCTCTATGAGAACAGATTCTGCAGAACCCAAAGTACATGAGGAGGACGACAGCCAAACTGCTGCCTCGCGCCTGCTGTTAAAACATTTGTTTTTTCTTGTTTCTAGTCGGCGTCAGAATCCGCTCACAGCTGGAGACACTTTTCTTTTTCATTTGCAGAGAAAGCTCTGCAAACACTCTCAAATGTCACTTCCTCTCCTCATGTTGACACCACTTGAAACTTGTTTTGATTACATTTTTTTCCTGACAATCCAGTTTCTGAAGTGTGTTTCTTCTTGAAGTTTCTTCCACCTGTTTGGTGTTTCTCAGTGGAGTCTGAGAGCAGATTATCTTTTGTTTATCTACAGTTCTTGGTGGGATTAAGGAGATAAAGATTTCATGTAAAAACATGTAATCACATTTGACTTGGGTTTCTGATGAATGGCGGGATCTTTCCATAAACTGTTTACAAATCAGTGTCAGTGAGGTCATCCATCCGTTGGTTTCTGAAGAAGAGTTATGAAGCTAAAGGGCGTGGTATAATCATATTTAAATAATTTACTATTTTATGAAGGGAAATGTTTCAACTATTATAAAGAATAATGTCTGTTCAGTTGGACCGTCGATAAGCGATCGTCGCCCTAGTTTTTGTGGTGTGTCCTGCTCTGTCGCTACCCGTCAGCCCCTGTCGGCCTTTTTTTGGACAATTCGACATGTTGAATATGCGTCTTCAGTCGGTGAGAGCACTCTCTCTGATTGGCTGTTGGGAGGTTTCATTCCTCTTCAGCTCTCCTCTCAGGTTCAGTAAAGCCCCTTGAGCATGCCGCTGTAGTATCCATGCTTTCACCCATTAGTGCTGTTTCTCCTTATTTGTCTCTTCCTTCTTTTCTTTTTCCACTAAAAGACCAAGAACTGACAACACCAGCGCCATTTTCTACTTTTTATCAGACATTATTCTCCATTAGTAGTCTACCTATAATACGAGTGGTGCCCGACAGCGGTGTGAAAATGGTCTTCTCGTGTCATAACTATGGACTACCGTCCCCTGCTGGCATGGAGAGTTATTTGTCTGCTTGGTGTGTCAGGGCTTTAAATTGTCTCAAATCACTCTGTCAAGTTACTTTTATTTAGCCGTCACTGTGGCCAGCAGGTTGAGCAAATTCAGCCTCAGCTGAAAAAATAACACCTGTATTGTCAAGTGATGGGCGCCAATCTCTAACCTTTCTGTAGATTTAGGAAAGTTAAAGAACATTTTATTGAGGGATTGTTTAATGTAATAAGCGGAACGTATGCAGCTCACCTTGTACGGTGTGCATGAAACATCTCCATCAAGTAGAGTTTGTGAGGTTGGATCTGTCTGGCGTACATGGAGAGGACTTTTGTGGAAGACGGCCAATTGAGACTTCTCGTCTGCAGAAATACGTCACGACGTTAAATACCGTTGAAAAACGATCAAATCAAATATAAAAGGTGTATTAAAGTTATCCATTAATCTGATGAGGAAGAGGGGCGGCTTGTCTCAAGGCTGAACCCCCTTCACAATAATTAATGTGTCTTAATGTTGCTGTGTCACCATGGAAACAGCCGGATAATTAAGAGTTTTATTCTTTCTTAATCATCACCAATAGAAAAAAAACCTAAATATCAAAGTTTCCAAATGAAATAGTTTCTTTAAGATGTTGCATCGAATGTAAATAAGAAAATAAAGCCCGGGAGCACAGGAAGTGAGCGTGTGTGTGTGTGTGTGAGCAGCGTACTGATTGGCCTCCTTATCTTAGATTGCAGGTGTCTGATTTGATGATTGAAAAAAAGAGTTGTTGTGGCCACGTGTTTGCTGCAATCTCTGTTTGAATCTGACTCTTTAATCCACATGACATCAATCTGAAGCCGAGTGTTCGACTCCATCAGTCGCTGAACACAAACAGAGAGCACGTTAGCTATGGAGCAGGGCTTTTATTTTGTAGGAATTGTCCAATATTCCTGCGTCAGTTCTGTCGTTGAACTCACCGGTGTTATCAAACTGATTTAAATAGAAACACTACGGCACTCTCCCTGTTTCCTCGCTTAATTCTTAAAGTAAACATGGAATCTGTAAAAACAGTCATCAGGTAAGTTTGCTCTTTTAAAAGGTGATTTTTATATATAAATAAAAGGGAGTGTGTCCCTGTTCGTATGTGGGACTTTAAAAATCAACAGAAAGCTTTATTGTGGGGCGGCTGTGGCTCAGTGGTAGAGTCTGGGTGCATTCGAATTGTCCCTCCTATCTCCTTTCACTATCCACTTTACCTTAACCCCGGGGAAAATGTCATGAGGTCAAGGAAAGATGTTAGGAGAATTCATAAAGGACTTAGGGAAAGGTGATCTCGTTGCTCTGACAATCCGACCACATTTCCACTAGGCCACGTCATTAAATGCGACGGGCCGGCGGAGGTTAATGATGTGGGTCTGCCGTGGTTAAACTACAATGTTCAGAAAATACACAACTAAAAGAGCATCTAAAAAACTTTCCCCTGTGCCTTCTTACCGGTGAAATAATCCTAATTACCACAAGGTTGTGATTGAAATAAAAGCAATATAGACTACCAAGCTACAAGTAACAAAAGTGAAGCTTCCTGTCCACTCAGAAACCAACATCAAAATAAGCATGATTGTATGAAATTCATTTTTACATTTATGTAAGATATAACCTACACATAATGTTCGATTCCCAGCTCCTGCAGCCATACCTTTTCCCGAGCACTCGGCCTCTTTTGTGCGACTGCTCTTGGCGCTCAAGTTGAAAATCACCAGCGCTCTTTTCCTAATGTTTGATATTCCCCCGTAGTTTTTCCTGCTACAGATCATGTCTTGTACCCTCATCCTCCTCGCTCTGTGTCTGATTGGGAAATAAATTATCTCAAATATAAAACATGCAGTAAAAAGTAACGGAGCAGTGTCTGTCACACAGCGGCCGTTGTCAACAGACTGTTGTCATGGAGACAGGACGGAGGTGCAGCGCTTTTCTTCTCATCGTACAAACCCTTCATGCAAACTCTCCCGAGCGCACAGTCAGCTCTTTTCTGCCCTGAACCAAACGCCATGTGGACACGGGGCCTTGGTTCTGTACATGGAGCCGTTCAGAAACAGTCTTGGGGACACGTTATCGCCCTCTGCTCAGCTGCTGGAAAAGTTGTTTTAATGTCTGAGTTTTCTAAAGTTTCATGAAATAACCCCTGATGATGTCGTCGGCGTTATCTCGGATTAGGAGACTTTAAATGTTGAACAGAGTCTGTGTTATGAGGCGGGAGCGCCAGACGGAGGGGTTGCAACGCCACAGATAAGAGCTTTGCTCACATTAGGAACTGAAAGTGCTTCAAGTTTTACCTTTATTTAAAAAAACACACGTCTCCTCTGAGTCCTCGTCACGCCTCGACTGAAGTCTTAACCTGGAGGAAAATGTTCTCAGGGTTGATTTTTATTCTTCAGCTGAAAACAGACGTCAGTTAATCCATTTGTTCATCGACAGGAAGTCGAAGAATAACTGTGATCAGCAATAGAGTCAATGCAGGGGGCGCTAGATAGCATAGCGGTTATGTCGTGTCCCATGTACGGAGGCTATTTTCCTCATAGCAACAGCCGTGGGTTCGAATCCGACCTCAGCCCCTTTGCGTTGCCTTGTGATCTCCCCCCTGCTCTCACCTCCCAGCACTTCCTGTCTTAACTTAACCAAACTCCATCTTTTCACATCTTCAATCACGTTTATTGTTGTCATGGCGATAAAGGCCACCTTTTCTTCTGGCGCAAGTCAGTCAATGCGTCGATGTAAGCTTCGACCTTTAACCTTAGTGGTCTTAACTGCCTGATGTCACAGCGTTGTATTTAAGACTTCCACAGCATTTCAGGATGTTTTGATTTGTTTTGTTTTCTTAAACTCTGCACGTCCACGTCCGCAGTTTTCTACATTGAGACATTTTAGACGGACTGCTTCACCCAAAGTAAACCTTTTCAGAGAAGCTAGAACCAGAATCTTTACCGAACAGTGATGGGGCGCTGGTGGTTGGTGCACACACCCCATGAGCAGATGCTGTGGTCCACCGGGCGGGTGTATCTCTCTCTCTCTCTTTCTGTCTCTCTCTCTCTCTCTCTCTCTCTCTCTCTGTCTCTCTCTCTCTATCTCTCTGTCTCACTCTCTATCTCTCTCTCTCTCTATCTCTCTGTCTCTCTCTCTCTCTCTCTGTCTTTCTCTCTCTCTCTCTCTCTGTCTCTCTCCCTCTCTCTCTCTATCTCTGTCTCTCTCTATCTCTGTCTCTCTCTCTCTCTCTCTCTCTCTCTATCTCTCTCTCTCTGTCTCTCTCTCTCTCTCTCTCTGTCTTTCTCTCTCTCTCTCTCTGTCTCTCTCCCTCTCTCTACCTCTGTCTCTCTCTCTCTCTCTATCTCTCTCTCTCTCTCTGTCTCTCTCTCTCTCTCTCTGTCTCTCTCTCTCTCTCTCTCTCTCTGTCTCTCTATCTCTATCTCTGTCTCTCTCTCTCTCTCTCTCTCTCTCTCTCTCTCTACATGAAGTCATAACAAGCTAACTAAATAAACCTTTCGATGAAGCAGCTGTTTTTCAGCCTGTGTTGAACGTGTGGTTAACTGAGCAGCGTGTTCAACAACACATCATGTATGTGTGATCGTATGAGAAGTATCCGGGTCATTTCCAGGCCGGAGTGGCTGCTGACCTTGCTGTGTTTGTGTGTCTGTGTGTGCGTTTATACACATCCTCTAACGTGCACCTCGGCCCCACCCGGCCTGTTGGCTGTTATCTATTTACGCACCCCCCCTCTGCTAACATACCTTCATTACTGCCCCAGATAGTGGCATTGGCAACTTGTCACTTGTATTGATTTCTCTTAAACTGCAATTTACATGGATATTTGTGGGCGTCCTGAGGGCAGGCTGCAGCCTGGCGGACCGCCCGGCCCCCCCTCCCTCTCCTCCCCTCCCCTCCCTCTCTCTCTCCCCCTCAGGCCCGGAGGAAACGTTTCCACCCAACAACAGAGCCTCAAAGTGACTTTTCAATCTGACATCAGCAAACTGGTGCAGGAGCTTTTTCTGCAAATGTGTGTTTTTCTGTTTTAACATCCAAATAGTCGCGAGCTGGCGAGAGGAGCGGAGATGTTTTAGGGGAAATAACAGATTTCACAGTCATCAGAAGAGCAATTTTTAAATGTATTTCTGTCACTAATTCAGAACTCCTCCTGAAAAACACAAACTTTAAGAGGGTGAAACACCGTGAGTACAGAAAGCAAAGTATTTCTGACTCAGTCCTAAAAAAACGACTCTTTTCTCCCCTCCTTAGGTCCTGAATCTGTCCAGCAGCATGGCCCCTCCTCCCAGCGCTCACCTGACCTTCCACATCCTGCAGAGGCCGAGGGAATCAAACAATAACCTCGAGCGAGGAACGCCACAAATGCTTTCTGAAAGCCTCGACGCTGCACTTTCACACAAAAATGCCAAAATGTCGCAATCCTCAAACTTTGTGGCTGCAACACTCTGTCAGAGAGTTTCTGCCTCCCGTAGCTCGACTCAAGGTCACCTGCGAGCTCCAGACCGGATATTTCATCCAACAGAGGCTGTTTTGTAATCAGGACGCTAGTTTAGTTTTAATTAAAGCTGGAAAACAGGACAGAATATAACTTAAACAGACCATCAGTGATGTTTTGATGCTAATTGAACATTTTGCATCTTAGAGTAATCTCTCTCTGTGTGTTTGTGAGTGACTTTAGAACAGAGAGGGAATAAGAGGGAATTTATTTCTGATCCATAATCCTGAAAGCATATTATTCCCAGCGGACGGACACGAGTCTACAAGGAGAGGAGAAGGATTCTCCTAACTGAGGACTCTGTGGAGTTTGTGTTTATCAGCCTGTTTTTTTTTTCTTAAAGTTGGTGTTGAGTTTGCAGCAGGGTGACATATTGTGAATATGGAAACATTCCTCCAGCAACGATATCCATATCTGAGTCCCTGATGCTGCTGAAGTGCCCTGGAGCAAGAATCCCTTGACCATGCTGCTGACCCCTGACCCCCCTGTGGAGGGCGGAAGAGAACAGACTCACCCTGCAGTGTGTAACAGAAGTGTAAGGATTGGAAACAGTGGAAACATTTAAAAAAGCAGCGGGTGAATAAGGGGTGTGAGTTGGTGGATGTCGCTGCTGATGTCACACCTCCCAGACAGCCACGATTGGACCCTAATTAGAAAGCTCGGCAGCAAATAGATAGGCGTCCTGCATGATTGGATTCAAAGTGGCTGATGCCAAAATTTCTGCAGAGGCGCGGAGAACTGCCGGAGAGGAGAGCAGGCAGCGGAGCGAGCGCGCCGGGATCCGAGCTGCTGAGAGCCGCCGTGCTGCGCTGCGAACAGTCTGTCTGTGTGTGTGTGTGTGTGTGTGTGTGTGTGTGTGTGTGTGTGTGTGTGTGTGTGTGTGTGAAAGAGAGAGAGAGAGAGCTGCAGGAGAGCCGGAGTTTAGGAGGTGATATAAGAACAGCGAGACGCGCTCCCCTCCTGCTCTGGAGTCATAAAAAAGGAGGGAGAGCTGAAAATATAGTCCGAGTCTACGTCAAACCCGAGGACGCTGCGCTGTCAGAGAGCAGCGGAGGCTGAAGCCGAGACAAGTACAAAGAGGAGTCGATCCGCCGAGTCCGTTAAGTTATTCCGCGCTGCGCTCCACACGCCGCGCTCATGGCATCCGTACTTGGAAACAGCAGCCGCGCGTCCGGGGCTCAGAGCGGACAGGTGAAGTGTAAGCTGAAGAGGAGGAGGAGGAGGCGATCCAAGAGAAAAGGTACAACTTTCCTACACTTCTCTGCTTTTTCTCTCTTCTTCCAGAGGTCGTGCGCACCTTGTCGGGGCAGCGGAGCGCGCGGCAAGCCCGGCAGGCAAGAGCTCGCGCTGCTTCAGCTCGAGCCGCCGCGGCTTCACCTCGTGCTGCTCTAAAACATAAATTACCTCGACGGAGAAATGATCTGTGTTTGTTAGTTTGTTTGTGTCGCTGGCTTTTAAATGACGCATTGTTTTTTTTCTCTGGAAAGTTTAGTAGCTGCGTCTTTTGTCCTCAAACAGCCTCCGTTGTTTCTGACGTGACGAGAACAATGACAACACGAGCGACTCATTCTCTCTGATACAAGTTTGTACTGAGGCTTATCATAAGAAACCCGTTTGTTTCCCCTCTTTAGCACCTGGTTATAATACAGCCGAAGTGACACGCTGCTGTCACCAAACCCTCTTTAACTTCTTCCGGCTAAAACATTTTCTCCGTGTTTTAAAACTGATTTATTTATTCTGCTTTTAAAAGACAGCTCAGATTTTTAAATAAGAGGCTCAATTGCTCTGCACACACTGTAAGATTGTTTTTTCAAAGCACTTAAATGTAACAGCCCTGCAGCTCACTAACACCCTGATATTCAGCCTCTTATTCTTCATCATTTCTCAGAGCTTATTTTTCCTCTTCTCTAATGTTTAAGGTTTTTTTTTATACCTCATTAAAAGTCTGCTGAGGAATAATTCAGATACACTGAATGTTGAAACTCTGAGAAACATTTCAGGGCCTTAAAAGTAAAAAAAAAGAAAAGAAAATTGCATTTTTTGTTTAGTTCTCAAGAATAATATTTAATTTACTGCATTTATTTCCACATGTGTCATATTTATCAAATCCCCTCGCCCGGCTGCACAGAAAGGTTTCTAATGACTACGAGTTCATTGAACCGGTCTTGTCAAACCGTGTTTAAAGAAACGCTGCAGAGCAGTTAATTATATCTTTAATCAGAAAAGAAAAGCCTGCTGATTTTTACAGCGACTCACACAGAATAACAAAGCAACATTTCCACTGCAGTTGAGGTGAAATAGAAGCTGCCCCGAGCTGCTGGTGGAAACGCTCAGTGTGCTTTTGTGCAGGAACACGGGTCATCTGCAGCTGCACATTCATGCATTAACTGAAAGGAAATAATCACTCACTCCCAGGTCCACCTCTCGTACCATGAGGGAATTTGATGACTATTTTAGAATATTAAAAAAAACATTTTGACTTGTAGTTCTCTTTTAGAATTAATTTCTCATTGGTGGGTATTTTTTTGTATTGCCTCTGTTTGAGATGGAAAATAAATCAAGATTTAAAAAAGATGAAGAAACACGTCGGGGAAAGCGTCACTGCCTTTTTCCTTGATTCAGTTTAGTGGATTATTTCTGGAGCTATTAACAGGAAGTTCCTATCCTCGGAGGCCACAAACGTTTTGATTTCCCTTCATGTAAAAGCCGAGACGCTGTAGATAAAGCAGCACTGATTTATCTATATGTGTACGAGATGAAAAGACGACTGTTGGCGCTGTTTGTGCCGCCCCGGTGCATTGTGGAATATGGATGAACGCTGCGAGCGTGTTGACGTATCCGTCTGCGATTGAATGCATAACGAGCTTTCATAAACACTCTGCACTTGTCATCAAAGTACAAACAGACAACTGCTCCTCATTTCCATAACCTCCTGATTTTTAATAGCCCAAGTAATTGAGACAAGGGAGACAATACATAAAATATAGTGCTGAGGCAAATGTATTTACATAATGGAAACGACAGAATCGGTTCCACAACATTAAGCATTGCATATGAGAGCCACACAGACGCGCGCACATTAGCTGACAGGCCTCTCGCAGCGTGCTCTCCAAACGGCTAATTTATCAACGCCGCTGATTCATTCTGATAACACGGGACATTAGGGGCCAGTTCAGGGACCGGCTGCAAATGAAGTGTGTCTGTGGAAGTGCTGAAGGCCGCCGACTCCTCTGCAGGCTGCAGGAGGAGGGCGACGCTGCTCTGCATGTTTCCATCCTTTTGCTTTCTCTTTTGACTCCTGGAAGAGATTCGAGAAGCTCCTCCGACATGTGCAAATGTTTCGTTAAGCTGCACACTTTCTGATTGAAGGATTTCAAACTGAAATTCTGCAAATCCGGATTGCTCTTTTTTCTCCCCCATGTTTTGTTATTATTATCCTTCATCTAAAATGCCAACTGATTACTATCTAGAGATTTCACACTATTATTTTTATTACAGACCTTCAGGCAGAAAGTCACAGAGGGATTATTGCATGGCATTTGGGGCCTAATCCCTTGAAAAGGCTGCAGATTATTGGTAGATGGACTCTCTCAGACCGGTGTGCGTATTTAAAAAAATGTCTGTAAGCACATTCTTTTTTTTAAATTTTTTCCCACCAAACTCCTCTCTGAGATCGTTCAGCACAGCTGTAGATCGTAGAACAAATAACTGCAGGAAGAAGATAAAAAGTGGGAAATTATTTTGTATTTGTTTTGCTTACATGTCGCCGTGTGTTACGTGTCACCCTCGGTTTAGGATTCTCAGAAATCACACACTTCCTTCAGCTCTGCAGCTGTGTTTCAGAGCTCCGGTCAGCTCGCCGTTTTGTCGCCGCACATTTGTGTTTGACCGGTGTCGTCACTCCTGGAAGGATTCAGGGACATGCTGTGTATCGGCCTCTTAATTAATCACAGCCTCCTGATTTATGTCCCTCTGGGATGCTGTAAATAAAAGCTGTGTTTGACAGTCCTGTAATGCACAGGAACATCTCAGTGAACGTATCAGCGTCTGTAAAACCCCAGCTGTCAATCAAACATGACCTTCTCTACTCTCCGCTGGCATATGTACCACATACTCCTCGTCTTTTATCCCCAGTGTGTTTTTTTTTTTATGAACAAAAATAAGCAGAGCAGAGATTTATAGACTCACATTATTATTTTACAGCCACACTTATCAGCCTGTACTCTGAGCGTACACTTCAGCGTATCAGCGTATCATCAGGAGCGCCCGGGGACAAATGTGAAAAACACAGAGTGTAACATAATTTATGTAGCAATTACCGTTCACGCTCTCGGCCCGGCGAGGTGGCGGCAGAGGGGTCGAGTGTGGGCTGTTGGTTTGTGATGGAAGTGAGAGGAGGAGAGGGAGGAGGTGCAGGGCAGAGCAGAGGATGAGGGTCAGCGGCTTCTCGCTCTCGAGGCGGCCGGCGGAGGAGACATTAGCAGGGTGAGAGAGTCGATGCTCTGAGTCTCTGACAAACGGATGAGGACGAGCGAGGGGAAGCTGCGGCTGCACGGTCTCATCTGCTTCACTCTCCTAACAGAGAAAGAGGTGAGCAGAGGCCGAGCTGATTTTTACAATTTTTAACACGTCACAGTCTGAGTCTGTTCAACGAGAGAGGGTTGTTTCTACTTCCAGGAATTTAAAATGACAAAACTCTCAGTGTTTGTCGTGAAAATGTCAAGTACTGCACCAAGTCTTCAGGAACAAAAGCTTTGTCTTAGTTTAGTAAATGTTTTTTTTTTTTTTTTTAGTATTTTCAGCCTTTAAAGAGCATCAAATATAAAATGTGTTTCCATCTCGACACCTCGCTGCCTTTTCTGTCTGTCACAAGGATTCTGCAAATCTCTGCACAAATCTTCATTTTAATACAATTTTAATTTGTTGTATTAGAATTCTACTCATATTTTGAATCATTTTGCAAACGTTAGAAGACAGCTAAGAGGGGAAAACGCTGCTCTTAGTTGTTGTGCGTTAGAGATAACTAGACTTGTAGTGTCGTCGCTGATGTAAATTGCTGCTTTTTGATTGACAGTCTTGTCAGTGGCAGGTTCATTTGTTCACTTCAAAGCTCCTATAGCTAAAATGAGCAGTCAGCTTTGAGAAACACATCTGGAAAGCTTTGTGTGTACTAGTCATTTGAATTCAGTTACTCTGAAGCTGTTCATCGTCGGTGTTGTCAACTGAGTCAGGATTCAAAGTAAAGTTCTGGTAGTGAAGAGAACAGGAGTTTGGATCGGAGGCCTCGTTCATCATCTTTTTGAAGCAGTACAGTTTCCTCCTGTCATCTGCAACAGCTGGAATCATAGCATCAACAAACATCTGTCCAGTGCAAACACCTCCTTCAACTCACTGAGACATATTAACACTGGAGCTACACATCGTCCAAACACTGAAGGTAGAGCTGCTGGTCATAGAGCTGCTGGTCATAGAGCTGCTGGTCATAGAGCTGCTGGTCATAGAGCTGCTGGTCAGTGAGCGAGAGCTGTGAAGTTCATCTGTGACTTCATTTATCGTCCAGATGATCTTTAATCTAACATTTAAAAATGTCCGTCCTGTCTGTGTTTGGTGCTCATCAACACCTGGACACCTGGAAAGTAAATGAAGTGTTTTCTCAGGACCAGCGGAGATTTACACTCCGACTATCAGTCAATAAAATCCTGTAAATGGAGGGCGGGATGTAGCGCACTCGCTGCTCGCTCTGCAGATTGCCCGTGACATCATTTTGGTAATGTAGGTTTATTCACAGCAGGTGTGCATTTGAGTGTGTGTGTTGTCGTCACCAGAGTGTGTCTCCATGCTGGGACAGCCCAATGTCACACACAGAGCCTGTGTGTGTATGTGTCTGTGTGTGTATATGCGTGTGTGTGTGTAGGTCTGTGGGAGTGTGTGTGTAGGTCTGTGTGTGTGTGTGTGTAGGTCTGTGTGTGTGTGTGTGTAGGTCTGTGTGTGTGTGTGTGTGTATGTGTCTCTGCGTTTCTGCGTGTGTGTGTGTGTGTGTATCTGTGTGTTTGTGTGTGTGTGTATGTGTGTGTGTGTATCTGTGTGTGTGTGTGTATCTGTGTGTTTGTGTGTGTGTGTATGTGTGTGTGAGTGAGTGTGTGTATCTGTATGTGTGTGTGTGTGTGTGTGTGTGTGTGTGTGTGTGTGTGTGTGTAGGTCTGTGTGTGTGTGTGTGTGTGTGTGTGTGTGTGTGTGTGTAGGTCTGTGTGTGTGTGTGTGTGTGTGTGTGTGTGTATTTCACAGACGTAAAGCTCCAGTCTGAGCCTGAAACTCTTCCGTCACGTGTGTGTGTGTGTTTGTGTTTGTGTTTGTGCTGATAACCGCATTAAGAGCTGCGACAGAAACACCGCTGGCATTTATGAGGTTAATGAAGGTCAGTGCCGACGGAGACGGCGGCGCGCTCCTCCGTGTGTGCACGCATGGCTGTGGGAATATTACCCACACTTCCTGATTAAGGGTGGCGGCGATGGTGGCGGCCGTTTAGGACACGGCGTCCTCTAAGCGCCCAGGGAGGCGAGGTCATTACTACTGACTGCGCTCTCTCAGGGCCGCCTGATAAAATGACCACGGAGAAGGAATAGCACAACTTTAGCACATTAGCATAATTAGTCATTATCTGGTAATAGTCCCTCTTGGCTTTTTTTTGGGAGCTCGGCGGTGAGGAATTGTACTTAAAGTTCACAGAGAGGAAACAAATTCAGCGGCCGGGTGAAAACGACTCACGAGCGCCAGATTCAGATCAGAAAAGATTCAGGAGGCGACTCCTAACTTCATCAGCGTGTTGGTTTAAACTCCCACAGAACGAGAGAAAACACTATTACTCACAGCACGGATAACTTGATGCACTTGTTGCCATGACGACAAAACACAAGACATTTTAATTGTGTTGCTCACACACACACACACACACACACACACACACACACACACACACACACACACACACACACACACACACACAACAACAACAACATCGTCCCTCAACAGAGATGTGAGGACTGTTACAGTTCAACAGTTTGTGTTGATGTGTTTGATGTGAGTATGTATTTTAAAGATGTGTGTGTGTGTGTGTGTGTGTGTGTGTGTGTGTGTGTGTGTGTGTTTTCGGTGAACTGTAACCGGGCGACTCAGCAGCAAACTGTCAGTGTGTTTGTGCGTCTGACGGCGCAACACAAGCATGGACGATGTCGTCAACGAGGGCGTGAGGAAGTTTATGATGATGCAGTGCTGACTTTAAGGACCAGAGAAAAAGTCAGAGGTTTGATGACGGGCTGTCATTGAACGCATCATTACTGAATCAGAGAGTGAACTGTTGTGCATTTCTTCATCCAAGTTATTTGTTTTTTTTAGTCAATATTTTTGGTTCAAAGCAAATGAATAAGTCTCATTTCCTTCAACACTAGATGACCTCACTGAACATGTGAACCCCGTTAACGTCATCAAACGTGGCTCACGTCTAAATAAAATAACGGTTATTTATTCTGCAATTTTTGCGTTTAATACAAAACTGTTTCCTCTTTTTTTGTCAGATTTAAAGTCCAGAATTCAGATTGAAGCCAGAAAGACGAGCAAGAAGATTCAGAATGTTTTATTCTCTCTCAAAAAAGAGTCCTTAAGGGGCACTGGTGGTCCCCATGTATGGAGGCTGTAGTCCTCCAGGAGGGCGGCCCAGGTTCAAATCCCACCTGTGGCTCCTTTCCCGCATGTCATTCCCCTCTCTCTCTCTCTCTCCCTGATTTCCGGCTCTATCCACTGTCCTATCTCTCCATAAAGGCACAAAATGCCCCAAAATAAATCTTTAAAAAGGAGTCATCAAAACAAATTTTTAATCCATTTTCTGTCCTTTGAATTTATCAGCGTTGTTTTTGAAAAATGTCGAGGTGATCATGTTTCTAATTTCTGAAGCCGCGTCCTCTCAAAGTTCATCGTTGGGTCTCTGAGATTACTGCGCTGCTCTGAATCGTTCACATAAGAAAATAAATATATAAGAGAAAGGAAACATTGGGAATTTAGTCAATCAGAATGTCATTTTTCTTTTCGGCCTAAGAATTTTTGATTCAAATCAAAATTCAAATCAACCCCGTGTACAGAGGTTGTCGTCCGCATTGCAGCTGCTGTGGGTTCAAGATCCGACCTCTGCCCTTTTGCTGCATGTCGTCCCCTCCTCTCTCCTCCCAACGTTTCCTGTCTCTCGTCAGCTCTCCGATCCAGTAAATAAAAGTCAGATCTTTGACCCGGATTCCTTAAATACTGATGATGAGTCTATCATCTGTCGTCTCTTTTCTGTTAACTCTGAATGTAAACGTTGTTAGATTAAATTGTTCTTTTTATCAAACATTATCTAGAAGAGGTGTTTAAAATTCATCATTTAGCCTTAAAATCCTCGGACGAGAACGTGAAGCGAGTAAGCGACCCGGGAGGTGAACACCTTGAAACCTATCCGGCCAAATGTGAGCAAAATGTTTGAGACAAATTAGCTAATAAACAAAACCAAGTACTTCTGATTTGATTAAATGAAATAAGATCCTGAGAGCAGGACTCAAACCCTCTCGTCTTTTTGTCTCCAAAAACAGACGGCTCTCTCTTCTTTTTTTTTCTTTAAACGTTACTGTTTGAGCGTGCTTCTATTACGAGCTCTTACATCTAGTGTGAAGTCCTGCCAGCGGCGCCGAAGCGCTCCACACATCCTGGTGGCAAAACATTTCTCCAGTTTATGATCCTAATTAGCTCTAACTGTGCCGCCGTCCCTGAGTCATCACGCCTGGAGAGAGGCCAGATCATTTGACGCTCCGCAGTTTCACACTTTTCTTCTTCATCATCATCCCTCTCTCTCTCTTCTCCTCTTTCCTGCTTCATTTTCTCTCTCACACACACACTCACACACACACTCACACACACACACTCACACACACACACTCACACACACACTCACACACACACACTCACACACACTCTGTTATTGTTGTCCTCCGGCGTGCTTGTGTGTATTCACAGCACGCTAGCTGCGACTGTGAGAAGAAGGGACATATTTCATGAGCAGAAAATAGCTACAGAAGGTGTGAGAGCTCCTTTTTTTTCTCTTCTTTTTTTTTCTTTACGCCGTTTCACAAACGCAGTCAGCAGGTCGGCCGTGAGATGTGTTCGCTGCAGTTTGGAAAATTAAAAAATCACAAACACATCTGAGACTTAATCCTCCGCTCTGATGTCACACGAAGCCACCGCCACCTCGTTCGCCGGTGCTGACACGGCAAAGTTAGCACCAATACCCGCCTCATACGGAATAATGAAATTGGATGAAGCGGCTTAAGCGCTCGCCGTCCCTCCTCTCACCATCAGACTGTGGGTGCTTATTAGAGATAACGTTAATGAAGGGGACTTTAGCCCAGAATAGACACGTCTTACTGCTGAGGGGGGGGTGGGGCGCTAACAGCATTTATTTCCATTAATAAGATGGAGCGTTTTACAAGAGGGGCCTCTCATGAGGGCTCTCTCCGGAGGTCGCTGAGTATCCGACACCTTAACAACCTCCAGACGAGTTCATTTCAGCGGGCGGGCGCCGGGCGGGCGCGTCACCCACACTGCAGAGAGTCTCCTTTTTCTTTTTTTCTCCGAAAACTTGTCGCAACCTTGACGTGGTCCGCACTCCTCGGGCTGGAGTGGACACTCAATCATTCTAATAACCGCTGTCCGTCTGTGATGGATCTTTTTTTGGGTCATTAATATGAATCTGAGCAGCTGGAGGAGCGCCTTCCCTTTTTGCTCCGTCAGCACCGAGGGAGCAGGTGTGCACATAGCGACGAGTTAGCTCCAAGTTCTGAAGGGTTGTTACCCTCCTGCTAACCCGGCCCTCTAACTGTTAGGGGTGGATCGACTTTGCTGAGAGCGCAGCACAACACATATAGCATATACAGGAAACTATTTAAATAAATGAGCTGATGTGAACGATCAGAGCTTTCCCACTCACCTTGTGCACATTTCACATGTTTGATGGAGGTGTGTGTTTTTACGTTCTAGCTTTGATTCAATCAGAAGGATCTTCAGAAAGACATTCTTTTGCTCCATGTTAGTTTGTTTTGACGATGAAAACAAGTCTGAGTTTGTTCAACAGGTGCTGGAAGAAACACGTCTTCTCTGAATCTACATGTCAGCATTAAATTGATTTGGTACAACAGATAAACATAAGGTACTGGGGCGCCCAGATTTTAATTCAACCTGTGGCTCCTTTCCCGCATGTCATTCCCCCCTCCCTCTCTCTCTCTGATTTCCGACTCTATCCACTGTCCTGTCTCTCCATTAAAGGCACAAAAAAGCCCCCCCCCCCCAACAAACTAAAAAAAACAGCTACTGTCATCAGTTCATGACGCGCCATTTGTAGATGTCTGATGTCGGTAGATACCGATGCACTGGTGTAGGGCTGGGAAATATATCGAGTTTTTAAGATATATCGATATATTTTCAAACAAGATATAGGGTAAGATGATATCGTTAATATGGATGTAGTTTATGTTGCATTAAAATAACGTTACAGAGGTGCCAGGTCACCTTTTTCTCATCTCACTGATGATGACTGACTGTCTGTCCCTCTTAACCCTGCTCCTCCCCTCTCTCTCTCTTTTATTGTATTTAAGGAACATTTTTATTTTATCATATTACTTTTCAAATTCACAAACAGGTAGTTTATTTTTCATGTGTTTTCACTGTTAGTAAAATACATATTGATATGTATCGAGTATCACCATTCAGCTAATCATTATCGAGATATGAGTTTTGGTCCAGATCGCCCAGCCCTACACTGCTGCATGACTAACAATTTCTCTTCCTACAAGTCTCCGTACCAAACATTGCCGTGTGGATTAATGCAGAGATGGGCGGGATAGGATCGCCCTGTGACCTCCGATTGGAGCTTTAATTAGTTTCTTTGTAGGCGTGGCTCATAGCACGGTCGACTGTACCTTTTTATCTGTTTGTAAATGACCACACAGTGATGTAACGTAACCCCCACAGGACCACAGCGTTGTGTAATAAGTAGTAAGAATGATCCATTAAGGAGCTCGACACAGACTCTGGGATCTAAACCTCACGAGGGGTCAAGAGCGCCCCTCCCGGTCCTCTGCATTATGTAAATACATCTGACGGCCGCTGATGACTGGTAGTAAATAAACATTTCATCCTGCACACATTAGATCCATGCGGCTGATGGAAGCGCTTAATGGCAGATTAGTGCATTGATAGTGATGAGCTGCACACACACACATGTGAGCGTCCTGCCTGCTTCCTCATTCCGCTCACACGCTGCATTAAATAACAGTTTTCCCTCCTCTTCGCCCCGCACTAAATCCGCTCTCATCCATCGATTCTCGCGTCCTTTAGGGGCTCCTTCGAGGAGACACCGACAGGCTTATCTTGCAAATCCTTTTTAAAGGTTTTTTTTTTTTTTAAATAAATCTTTGCCTGCATTAACTCTGTCTGCTCTCGGAGTCGAGCGGCGATGGGCGAGCTGGAGTTTTTATACCTTTCGGGCTGATCTGTTTGCGATATATGTGTGAGTCCTGTTTTCCAAGTTTCTTAACAGTCACACGGCGTGGTGTTTATTTTTCCTCCTTGCTGCCTGATTTTGATTTGTACAGCTTGGAGTGCTGGAGCGTAATAGATGTGTTTGCATTCGCCGAAAAACTGAGAGTCCCAATCACTCATCCATTGCCTCTGATAGCTCAGGGTGTGTTTGGCTTCGTCCAGATAAGGCCTGAGTATACATAGAGTTGGATTCAGTTGAATTGTTTGTACACACATGGTGCTTTGGCACTGGTCTGCTTGGATGGGCTCTGGCATGATGGAGAATTTTATCCCTGACATCCTCCCCCTCTCCCCCTCCCCCTTCCTCCTCCTCCTCCCCCTCCTCCCCCTCCTCCTCCTCTCTGGTGCTTTGGGGCTGGATCTGTCGTTGAAGGGTGAAGGGTGCTCAGGACCTCAGGCTGCTAACGTTTCCTTGTAAAGGACAAAGAGAGAGAGAGAGACGATGAATCTTCATAACAACCTTTCCAAATGTAGTCACCTAAAGAGGGATTCCTCTGAAAAGACGACCTCACATCTGCGTTGTTCACCTTCACTTTGTTTCCTTTAATGATGGAAACACAAATAACCTTCATAGTCCAGTATCTGCTCGTCATGTAAACTGATGAAATTAGATATTTGAGGGATGATTTCCAATGAACATGATCCGCCCACCTGGGGGCCGAGAAAGGTTTCCACTGCTGCATGCTATGATCAAGTTATCAGTCTCAGATGCCACTTTCATTTTTATTGACCTGAATACACAGTTAAGTCAGCGCCACAGTTTTGCTCCATCAGACGGCGTGAGTTTCTGAAATGTGAGTGTAGCCGAACAACATGTTGCTTTGTTTTTCTGAAGATGACTTGTTGTTCAGCCTGTTTTGATGTAATGTTGATAAAATCATGAAACATACGATGGTGAGTCTTTATATAGTGTTTTATTTTGAAATTGACCGGATGCTCTGTGCGTTTCAATGTCTGACTTCCTGTCTGGGTCGTTCTTTTCTGTCCATCTTGACCTGTGCCTGCAGCGTACTCCGTTGAAAAAAATAGACTCGCTGCGTATTTGAAACGAACATAAGCATAGTGTGCGGCACTACCATGTTGGATGAAAACATCACCGGTCAATAAATCTTTTTAACGGGAGCTTGTTGGCGTGCGGATCTTGTTTGCTACTTTTTACCGGTAATGAAATGTTGCAGACGTGTTTATAATTTCGACAATGAGTGTCACCTCCTGGTACTTTTCAGCGCTCTGAATCATTCAAATTAAAGATATGTTATTGTTTTAAAAATGTGGTATGTAAAAGTCACATGGCATCATTTTGACAACCCTAATCGCTAATTATATCATACAAGTCAGGGCGGCGATGTAACGCTGTACTGACATCTTGTCCACTTCTTGTTTCTTTAAAACCTGCAGTACCCAGTGTTGCCAGATGGAAAATACAACAATATCGTACTGCAGCTTTAAAATTATTGTATTTTACTTAAAACTATCGTACATATTTGAAAAAACAAGACGGGTCCTAAATACCGCACTTAATGGCAAAACTATGCCCTGCACACCACATTAATTTAAATAAACAAACAGAGAAAAACTTTTTTGTAGGCTAAATTGTTTGCAAACTGCTCTGCCTCCAGCCGCTGTGTAGCTGAGTTAGTAGCATAGCATCTTAAGTTGTTGTAACGTGCGTTTTTCTTCAGTCTGTATGACAAAATGTACCACAGGCATTAGCAGGGCATCAGGTGATGATCTGATTGGCAGTTACAGCCTGGCAGCAGAGCGGCGGATGTGCTGGTTAGGTGCTGAATGGTACATATGTGATGGCTGTCTCAGTCATGCTGATGTGATTGGTTGCTCTCAAATCACATATAAAGTTTGGTTTATGGAGAAATTGAAATTGCCAAATTATCGTACATTTGGCCTTTTCTGCAATTATTGATCGTACAGAGGGCAAAATTATGGTACAAATACGATTGTTATCGTACATCTGGCAGTACCTGAAGGGTCTGAAATGGACACAACAGTCCCCGCAGGGTTTTTGTTTTTCAGCATAGGACTTCCTGCAAGTGTGTAAAATGTTGAACATATTAAATCAGGGTCAGTCTTTTTGCAGAAATCCACACAGTGATGTAAGCGCGGCAGTCAATAAAAGCAAACAAACGGCTCATCTGTTGCTCTGTATGCAGCGCAGCAGATCTGAGTCTGCAGTAAAGTGAGTGTGGCCATTGCTCTGCAGCACCGTGGTGACTGAGTTTAATGATAATAGCCCTGACGATAGCAGTGATAATCCTCCTGCTATTCCTGCTGACTGCAGAGAGCCGGCGCTTTGTTCTCCGCTCCCGCTATTAGTGTGATGGAGCTTCATTTTAATTTGAAAGGACCATCGGCTGGATAAGGAGAGGAGCGCACGGCCGTGAGCGTGAGCAGACTCCTCCAGCGTGGAGGAGAAAACAGGCACGGAGGGAGAAACATTTGAAACACACACACGCACACACACACACGCGCACACACACACGCACACACACACACACGCACACACACACGCAGTCTCAAAGACACAACAATAGAAAAGTGGCCCTCAGGTCGTCGTGGCGACCTGTCTGAGCTGCAGGTGCTATTGTCTTTTTGGCACCTGTTTCCGGAGAGTTTACACTTCCTGTCACAGCGGACGATGAAAACGCCAACATGGCCGGCGAAGGAGACTTCAGATAACTCAGGCAGACGTCATCACACGCTCGGGCAGCGAGCGATGGTGGACTTCAGGCGCCTTTTTGTTTCAGGAATAGCAGCAAACAAGAATCAAGAGTTTTGCCTTTTTTTGTTTGAGCCCAATTTCGGTTCATTTGATGCAAAATAAAAAAAAATGTTAGTCCTCGAATTGGACTGATACATTAGTCTGTGATCTTATTGGTCGACACGGCTTTTCACAAACATCAGTAATGAGGAAAATGTTGCAGAGAACAAAGCTCCGAGTGTTAAAGAAACTCTCTTATTGTCGTGTGTGTCCAGCAGAGGGCGCTGTGGTTCCACAGTTTAAAATCCTCTCAGCACGGTCGGCAGTAAACCAAGACATACCCGAGACCAGAGTGCTCCATGACGGAGACAAGACCAAGACATTTAGGGATCAAGACCAAGTCAAGACCAAAACCATGACCATAAATATCATCATCTTGTGTTTAGGGGGCGGTTCACTAAATTAGACCATAACAATGGGAAGGTTGCAGCTGTAACCGGGAGATAAAAATCAAACTACAAATGAATTGAAGTTCTTTGTTCTTTTATAAAGAGGCGTTTTCCTTCTAATCACAGGAATGACTTGGAAAAATAGTTTTTCAGTGGTGGTCTAGATCGGTCTTGATTTTAAAATCCAGAGTCCTGGTCTTGAGACCAAGACTGTTTACAAGTACTACAACTGAAATCTGAAGCACATGTGGAGAATTACAGCAGAGCTCACAGAGTGGTGGTCTGTGCTTAAATTGGTTGGTATAGTACATTAACTAACACATAAGGATTTACTAATCTTATTGTCAGTGAGGATATTTGATTCACAATTAAAGCGGAGTGTTACTTAGATATTAATTTCAGACTTCTTTAGAGTACAGTGACTTTATCGTTATTGCATGATGAAAGTTCTTTCAGCAAAAAGAATAATAAAGAAGACCTTTATAAAAGAGGCAGCTGAAAATATTCAAGAGGAAAAAAAACCTTCTCGGGATAATTTCACACATAAAACATTATTGCATCATAAATTTAGATGAGATGGTTATTGTTGTTTGCACAGGTAGCAGGTACATTGGGATTCTTTGTGCATGCTGAGTCAGCTCTACAAAAAGTAAAAGTATAAAAATAGATAAGATAAATAAAAACATCTAGACACTTTATTTAAGTTCACATGAAGAAGACGTTTCTCCAAAGTCACAATTTAAAGTTCTAAGAAAACCAAAATAAAGCAGAAAGAAGGAGAGTTAGCGTGCTGATTTTTCTGTCTTTCTGCAGGATTTTAGGGTGGCCAATCAGATATCTAGGGTGGACACCCCCCCTTGGCCCCGCCCCTGAGTGTTGGTGTTGGAGGCAGTACCCTCTAAAGAATCTAAATTAAAACACATTTTGCAGATATAACTTTTACATTTTACATTGTTTGATTTGGACGGGGCGAGGCCAGCTGTGTTCTCCGGTTTCCAGGACTCAGAAAACCACTCTATGTCCCCTTAAAGAATCATTTCACACACATCACTTCGTTGAGGGTTTTAAGTGTGGCATTAGGATGAGATAACTCAGAGTATATTTATTAGAGCGTTGATGAAAAAGGACGAGAAGTGTGTGAACTCTTCAGGACACAGAAACTAAAACCCGGTCAGAATCCAGTTAAATAATGAACGCAGGGAGCCGTCCTCAAGTGAGTGATTGTGGCTGTGAGTGGGAGAGTGTGTGCGTGTCTGTGTGTGTGTGTGTGTGTGTGTTTTAAACAGACAGGCGTACTTGCCTGAAGACAAATGTTCCTTCGACCTCTGCGTGAACCGGCGGCCCCCGCTGGGTGATAACTCATGACCTGGTGGACTGCTGGGTCGTCCATCTCTCACCCCGCTGAGGATGAATGTGATGATGAGCGCGGCGGCTCGCTCATATTTAGATAGCCCTGAAGTCACAGCGATGACAAACTGCCCACACACAGAGGCGAGCTGAGCCGTGTTTACTCTGCGTGGCCGCTCAGCACCGGGGCCGGTCTGAACAAACTGAGAGCGCCACGGGGAGCGGAGTCAGGGTCAGGATCACTTCCAGAGTTTACAGTATATTTATACACGGTACAGAGTACTGAGAGAGTTACTGCAGTGACACGAGGAGGAAGGTGAGGCTGCAGAAACACTGACAGGATGATGTTCTTTGACTTAAAACTCACCCTCAGGTTTTTACACAGATGTTTGTCTCATTCAGTGACGAGTTACCTCGATGAAACTAGTCAACCGTTTAAAGGGTTAAAACATGGAAGCTTATATCTGGAGCGCTCTGCTTCTTGCAAAGGAAGCTTCTGTTTTTTTGAGTCATGACGCTGAAGATTTGTCTCAGAAGACCGTTTGATGCAGTAAAAAAACAAAACAGGTTTCAAATACGCAGCCAGAAAACCTCGGCTAATTGTAGCTCCGTTTCAGAGTTCAAGGTTCAGAGAGTGTAGAGGATACATTAGCTGCAGGGTGTGCAAGCATGAATGAAATTAAATCAATGCTCTCTTCTTTCCTGTTGTTCATTACAAATGATTCATGCAGATGATATCACGTCGTTATATTCATGATCACAAATCCACAAAGAAGAGGACCTTCTTGCAAAGTGAATCATCCTTAACTGAATGAAACCTTTACTGCCCCTGGGGGGGAATTTACCTTTCATGGAGACACTAAAAACACAATGCAAACAAACAGGACAGCACATGATTAAATGAGGGATTTCAGTCGTAAGTTAAATGAAGTGCAGAGTTCATCCTCATGATCAGAGCTTGTTGAGAAGCTGAATCCTGCGTGGTACAAAGGATGTGATGCCTCTGTTAGTCCTCATCCTGGTCCTACTGTACCTGCGCTGAAGTCAAGAGTCCATACTCAGACCAAAAGGGGGTGCAGAGGGTCTGCTGTAGTCTTCTTGGCTAAATTCAATGTGTGCCAGTCTGTCAGGTTGCACATTTGCTTCCCAGTTATCTCGCTGCCTTGTTCAACAACCTCGTCCGGTTTGTTCTTCTTTGAAGTGAAATAAAAGAGCATATGAAGTGTTTTACAAAGTGCTTCACAGTAATATTCTGAACGCAGCAAACACACAAACAGATTATGTCGTCGACCCCGCAGGCTGTGACTCGGTGTTATGTAACGAGTCAGGGGGCTTGCTGATCGACTCTTTGTTCACATGGCAGAGAGCATTATCATTAGTCTGGCTTCAGTCGAGAAGCAGCCTGAGTCACGCTGAATACAGTCATTGTCTCTCTCATTAATGAAGACCGCCGCTCTGCTGCGAGCTACAATTTACCTTCTGAACACGAGACACTTTACTGAGCCAACATCACCTGTTCAGATAAGATCAAATAACATGAAACTTTAATGATCCCAGAGGGGAGAGTGTTCCAGCTGCAGCTTGTAATGAAGAAAAAAGGATTATGTTATGAATGAAGCAGAGAGGGGGGGGATTCAGAAAACCAAAAATAAGCCTGATGTAGTTCCCCCCCCCCCTTTTCAAGATAATAAATGGTTAAAGGTCCACTCAGTAAGATGTGTAGAGAGTGAAATGATAAAGTGATCTTACTATATGATCAGACATTAAGGAAACATGCTATGTTGAAGTGCTGGCTTCTCTGACAACAATGCAGCAGTCAGTATGTCCTCCTTCTAACTTTAGATTCTGCTCCTGAATGCTCTGGATTTGTTTGGACCAGAGAAGGTAGGCGCTTTTAAGACACCCCCACTCAGCCGTTTTGGACGCCCCTCGGTTTACCAGATATGAGAGCAGTTATCAGGTCAAACCAACAGGTGTTGCAGCGATGGAAGCGGGCAAGAGAAGTGGTTCAGATAGAAGTGATTGTACTCGACCTAAAAAGCCTCTGCATGTTTCTAATAAGCTCCACGAGCAGAAACGTGCTCAAACTAGGATCAATATTGGAGATGTTTTTGAAAAATGGAGAGAGGTTAGAACACAGAAAGGTTTACAGACCCATGCAGAGCTGGATAAACACTGAAGCTTCAGAGTCCACCACATGGTGACCTGTGTGAGCATTGACTCTAGAGAGGGGGGGGGGGGGGGGGGAATGCATTTCAAATACCCTTCAGGTTGAGACTTTGTGTCAAACGTTTAGAGGTTCATGTTATAAATGTATCTGGGCACATGGACTGAGCTAGATCTGAGTTCAACTTTATTCTTTAGTATTTGTGTGTCAGAGCCGTCCCTGCTCCTCATCAGAGAAGAGTCCAGACTGAAGTCCTCCTCACACCTGCTTGTTTTCGAGCGACTCTCTCGCCAAGATGTTAATCTGATCCTTATTGGCCAAACTGCAGCGAGGCCCATTATCGCCCTGAGCAGGTGCTGAGACGCATCGCTCCTTGATCACAACGCAGATCCTGCACGTAGAGCAATCCATTTTTCAATTTGGTCTCCTGCCTGAGATAAATGAACAGATGTCGATTGATTCCTCCTTCCTGTGCGACTGTGAGCCTTGTTTACACCTGACAGCCGGGCGTCACACCTGAGTGGCTGTTTGAGGCGCACACACGTTATAATTAGGCTTTTTTTTTTAATTGGCAGGAGACTTAGCAGGCAGTTACTTTGACATGTTGTACTTTTCTTACCTCTTTGTTAAGCTCATCAAAAGACTGAGGAGGTGTCTCAGGCAGAAGGTGGATCACACTTATACACACACACCTGCTAACCCATGCTTACCTGCTAACACACACACACACGCATACCTGCAAACAAACACACACACACACACACACACACACGCATACCTGCAAACAAACACACACACACACATACACACATACACACACACACACACACACGCATACCTGCTAACACACACACACACACACATACCTGCTAACACACACACACACACACACACACACACACACATACCTGCTAACACACACACACACACTAACACACACACACACACACATGCATACCTGCTAACACACACACACACGTACACGCATACCTGCTAACACACACACACACACACACACACATACCTGCTAACACACACACACACACACACGCATACCTGCTAACACACACACACACACACACACACACATACCTGCTAACACACACACGCGTACCTGCTAACACACACACACACACACACACATGCGCATACCTGCTAACACACACACACACATGCGCATACCTGCTAACACACACACACACACGCTTACCTGCTAACACACACACACACGCACCTGCTAACACACACACGCGCACCTGCTAACACACACACACGTACCTGTTAACACACACGTACCTGCTAACACACACCTGCTAACACACGCGCGTACCTGCTCTCACACACACACACACGTACCTGCTAACACACACACACTTATTAATAACATGCGATTGCTGAGTTATCAAATTAAATCAAATCACTTTTTAGATTCCTGTGAGCTTAAAATCAACCTCATATAAAGCGGGTGTAGCCTGGCACCAACACAGCCTAATGACGGGAGTCAAGTGGAGCAGCAGATATGCCCTCACTCTGCGCTGTCACAAGTCATTTCATTAAAGTTGAGAGAATGGGAGCCGGCGTTGCTTCGCTGTCTACTCTCCCCCTCCTTCAAGTCGTTATGCACTAATATGCATCTTTATTACCATCATCACAGCGCTGATAGTTTTCACATAGTGATGATGTGATATTATCTACGCTCCCTTCACGGCCTTATTGAGCTGTAATCACGGTAACAATGGGAGGAAAACATCAGCGTGTTGTTTAATGAGAAGTTAAAGAGGGACTGAGATCATGTTTTATCTCAAAACACCTTGAAAACTTGCTTTAAAGATTTATATTTAAAAAAATCTTCAAAGGAGCTTCCAGTATTTTAAAGCTTCCACATTTCTGGATTTCAGTGACTTAAAGGTGCAAAAATATTTAGAATAACATCACTAGACAGCTGCTATGTTTACTGCTTGTAGCTACACTGCAAGCTAACGCACGCTAGCCCAAGCTAACTGGCGGTGTTTGTCACCTTCCTGTCCAACAGGAAGTAGACCAACTCCACGTCCACGGGTAAAAGACAACACAAGGTTCACCCTCGTTTTAGAACGAGCTTTATCCGCTTGGTGTTTCTCCTCACTCTGATTATATTTTCTCTTCTTTGCTGCTACGTCCACGTCCGTCATATTCACCGGTTTGAATGGCGTCCAATCACTGAATTGTATCCACTCCTAAACTCACCTGCTGCGCTGTCATTGGCTGGAGGAAACACACCAGCTCCGCCCAGAAACATCTCGAGTCAACCAGAACAAAGCAGAACAGTAAAATCCAGTCAGAGGACAGAGTCTCTGCAGACACAGTCACCACCACACATGTATGGAGGCCCAGAAGAGACGATGGAGCAGCTTCACTTTAGGAGAAGTCTGTACTTTATTTTGAAGGTAAAAGCTTCTGACTCCATCTTCTGATTCATAATTTAAAATGTCAGGAAAAGCTGCTCTAACGTGAAAGAGACTGAGCCTAACCATGAATGTGTCCACACAGATTTCTGTCACATCCTGGACGCTCTAACAAGCTGCATCAAACCTGAAAGACAAAAAACAGAGGAGAGCAGCAGCTCTGTGTGCTGAGCTGAGTGAGCAGCATGTTCAGCAGTTACACTTGTTTCTGAGTGTTAATTATGACACTCTGTCACAACAGAGCAGCAGACTTTCACAGAGGACCACAGGCATCACCACAGACCCACTACTCCCACTCTGAAGCTGAAACACCAGCCAGGCAGAGTGTGTGTGTGTGTGTATCTGTCATGTTCACACTGAGACCCAGCACGAAGAAGCTACACCACCCCAACCCTGTAATAATCACTGACACTCACATCTCTCTGACATCCTCCTCCTCTGTCATCTGACGCCCCGATGAAACCAGCAATTGGCCTCAAATCAGCCAAACATAATCCCTCCATCCTCCTCGTTTCCTGGCTGCAGCTCCGACTTGTACGCAGAGAGACAACACACAGGAACAAAAGGAGCCAGTGGTGGATTCTTGTCTTGATTCGGCTCAGGCAGTCGGCCTCCTCGTGTGTCAGAGAGCAGCAGTGTTTAGCACAGTCAGCTAGCACCATGCTGCCTCTATTGTTCTCTGTAATTGCACTCAGTGGACCCTGAGAGGAACACAGGCTGCTTCCTCTCTCTCTCTCTCTGAGTGCTGTTTGCACGGACACTGAGAAGGTGGGACACGTTCAGGTCCGCCTTAAAAACTCAAAACAAATTCCAACAAGAATACAGGTTACAGAAATGTGTCTGATTCCACCTCAAACGCTGGATGGATGTCAATGAGTGTGCAAGTTCATGCACTGATTATTTAACCCAAAAGCATGAACTCATATCATCAATTCTACAATTCACTTAGCAGACGCTTTTATCCAAAGCGACGTACATCAGAGAGTAAGAACAACACAAGCAAGGATCTAGAAAAAAGGGAACAATGTCAGTAAGAGCAAACGATCAGCTTTGAGTCTGATTGGACACACAGGTGCTGACAGGAAGTGACCAGAGGCAAAGCACAACATTGAGGGCAGTTCTTGAGAGCTCTAATCAGTATAGAAACCATCTTATAAGTCGTTGTTATCAAACAAAAACCATCGTCATTACCATCATCATCATCAATAATATGGAGACCATCATCATTAAGTTAGTAGGTATTCATGAAAGAGCTGGGTCTTCAGCTTTTTCTTAAAGGTGCAGAGGGACTCTGCAGATGGAATCAGCAGGAATCAATTCTTTGGGACAAAACAGTTTCCTCTGAAGTACGCTGCACAACGAAGAACGTAGATTATAAAACCAGGAATCAAGAACTGCATGGTGCTAGCAGACAAAGTAACATTAGAGTAAGAAATTACAAAAGTGAATTGACTATATGCTTAATATGATGAGCTTCATGAGTGTTACCTTAGGGTTAGCTTTAAACATTTCCAAATGTTGAAAAATCATCTACATAGCCGGTAGGATTTTCTAAACCCGGTACGATTCGATGCCACAAGATACGGCACGGGTCTACGTTAAAATCTGGTGCATAGTACGCACTATTAATGTTTTTTTCATGTAAAAAGTTGGCTGCGTCCTCCTATACTGGTGTGACCCATAAACCAGTTTAAAATGCTGACAAACGTGCCATCGATACCGAGAGTGCAGCAGCCACCTTCACACACGTTCGAGACGTCACCTACATTCAGAGTCACTTGCAAGCTGCCTCTTCCATCAGTGTGTGAATGTGAAGGTGTTACCTGTGATGTAAAAGAACTTTAAGATGTCAGAAGGCCCTTTACCGTTTTGCCTTTGAGAATGAGGCGAGCTCCTGGGCGCTCTTTGGCACTTTTCTGGTGTAGAGGGTTATTAATGTGTTCACTCTTTTGTTGGAAGCAGATCGACAAGTTCAATAGTTGAATCAGAACCAGGAAGGATACAAACGTGTGTGATGATCTCGAGGAACAACATAAAAAAGTCTCCTTTGGCCCCTTCACACTCGCCGTGCGGTCCCTTCAGTTCCTCTCCTCCGGCCCTCGTCTTCATCCATCAAACTGTCGCTCTCTAAACTCAGAGAGCTCTTCACCCTGGTGCTTAACCCCTCCTCTCTCCCTCTGCTCAATCATCCCTCTCTCCCCCTCACCGCTCCGGATCGTTCGCAGGTGTTTTTTCTGAGTTTACCTTCAGGCGTGATACCTGCCGCTGACCTCTGGTTTGGGGGACACCGCTCCTGACAGCTGTCCCGACTACCACACACACACACACACACACACAAACTGCCATTTACTCGTTTTGCTCTCCTCTCTTCCTCCTTCACATGAACACACAGTTTCCTGGGAATCACCTCCATTTTCCATCCATTCTCCTCCATGTGCATCCCAGCTCTGCTCCACTTTCCTCCCCCCTGTCCCCCGCGGACCCTCTCCGGACTCTTTTCACGCTCCTTCACAAGCAGCCCTGGAGACGAGGCAGCACACCCAGGTACCCGGCGGCGCTGCAGGGTACACGCTCGCTGACATGGATGGCTAACTGCTTGAAAGGCAGGTGGGATTATCCAGACAACGGCTCGGCTTTGTGGGGACATTTGTGGGCTTTCTGGCTGCTCTGGTTTGAGAGCAGAGACGCTCCCCTCTGTGCTGCCAGGCGTCCTTGAACAAGACTCTGAATCTGAACCAGGGCTGGGGCTGCTGTTTGGTAGCTGCTGCTGGTCTCTGACCTCTCTCTGGAGGAGGAGGAGGAGAAGGAGGAGAGAATGTGTTCCTGTTAAAGAAAGTGAAAAGACCTAAAGTTTGGTTTCTTTCTGGACTTGGCTTATGTGTGCTGTACTGAGTACTTTGAATCAATCACAAATCAGTGCCACAAACCCCTCCTTCACCTTTAAACTTCATTTCTTATTTATGTATTATTTATTTCCATTTAATTGAGGGCATTTTGATCTCAAGTTAACAGAGGAAAAATAAACAATCTAAAGCTCTGCAGCTCGCTGTTTGTTCTGCAGAGTAATGTAGGATCTATTGTTTGTCTGCCAGTTGTCCTAGATGTTACTTTGTAGTCCGAGTGATAACTTCCTCCGGTGTTTCAGGAGGCTGTGACTGTGTGTGGAAAATAATCCATGTGTGGAGCATAAGAGGCAAAATGCATCAGCCACGATCTATATTATCTGATTCTACATAGAAATCCAACTTTATTGTCCCAAAGGGGAAATTAGTTTTGCAGCCTGGTGAAAACCAGAAACGTACAGAAACACAGAAACATCGTCCCAGACAAAATGGTGAATAGACTTGAGCGTGTATATTTCTTTTCTAGTCTTCTGATTACTCAAAGCTCTTTCACACCACAGGTCACACCTACACATTCACACACTGATGGTAGAGGGTGCAGTGTAGTAAGACCATCAGTAGTCAGCGGTGTATGAATGGGATTAAGTGTCATGGCCAAGGCGACTTCGGACATGTTGCAGCAGGAGCTGGGGATCGAACCCCTGACCTTCTGGTTGAGACACGGTGACTCTCAGACAATAGAAACAGCGTGAACAACGTTAAAAACATAAATACTAGAGTTCATCAGGTAAGACTGAGAATGTAAACAAATCAAACTCATCAGTCATCAGGGTCATCGTTGGAGTTCAGTCAATTGATGGCCTGAGTTGTAAAAAAAAAGTCAACCTGTTGGAATTGGCTTTTTGTTGATCTGTATTTCCTGCCTGAGAGCAGAAGCTCAAACTCACCAAACAGAGGATGTGGAGGCCTCTGTAAGAACAGTGATATCTCTACTGATACTTTGATTACCAGTGAAAGTGGACAGCCTGCCATGCACTTGCTCCTGTATTGTGCCGGGTGAAGCTCAATGACAGACATTTTTTTAAAGATTTACTTTTGTGCCTTTAATTGAGATATAGGACAGTGGATAGAGTTTGAAATCAGGGAGAGAAAGAGTGAGTAGGGAATGACATTCGGGAAAGGAGCCACAGGCTGGACTCGAACCTGGGCCGCCCGCTTGGAAGAGTACAGCTTCCATACATGGGGTGCGCGCACTAACATGCGAATGTGGAGCTGAATCCTCGACCAAAGCACGTTCTGGGCATTTGTTTGGCGTTTGAGTGTTGTTTCAAATGTTTATATCTTGAGTGTTGTGTTGTGTTTGAGTGTTGTGTCAAATGTTTATATCTTGAGTGTTGTGTTGTGTTTGAGTGTTGTGTCAAATGTTTGTATCTTTGTTTCCTGTCTTAATTGTTGTGCCGCAAACGGAGCTGTGACGCAAGGCAAATTTCAGACTATGTCTGACAATAAAGTATTATCTATCTATCTAACCACTGCGCCACCAGCGCCCCACAATGACAGACATGCAGAGAAACAAATGGCGTCATGTCAGGTTCTTTATCCACAGTTGAGTCCAGTAGTTGACCTTCAGGTAGCAGCGCTAGTTTTAGAGAGAGGGAGATGTTCAAGATCAGATTATTTATTCTTCCAGTCAGGCTTGGAAGTGAGCGCTGTAGCTGCTGCTGCTGGTTAAATGAAATCATCTTCCTCTTCAACTATAAGGTCTATCTCTCTCTCAATAACAACCTGAGCCTGTCAGGGACCAAAACATTAAGGGTAATGTCGCAGCCATTACAGCCTGTGTCTCCGCATTCTGCTGCGATCTACTGGAGTCCATCCAAAAGTATTTGTACCTCATTTAGGGAGAAACTGTGCCAAGGATTAAAAAACAGGAATCTCCTTTAATCCATATCCCAAGGATGTTTTTTTTGTGTTGATGCCAACCTCTCACCCCTGTGGTGAGACTAAAGAATGAATCAGTGTTTGTATCTAAATTCAAAGCAGAGTGCGGTCATGCTCCCCCCCCCCCCCCCCCCCCCCACCCCCAGTTCATCTAAGAAAGCTGTTCCACCAGTAAACACCTTCCTGTTCTGTTCATGTCAGGCGTGTGCTTCACTTCCTAAACAGAGAGCATGTCTTCTCTTTGTAACATCACAACGTGCTGTCTGAAACATATGCTGTATTTTTAATCCAACAAGGGCGCTCCGGAAGCCTCGTAGCGCGCCATACGCTCGCATCTCCGAGTGACGTTCCCCTGATGCTGACAGAGAAATCAAATGTAAAATGGAGCAACAGAGCGAGTGAGCGAGCCGCGATACAGAACAGATGTTCACGGGGATGTTGACTTTTTGGTTTGGCCCTTATCTCTGACGCTGCCATCCTTTCGGTAAAGTGAGTGACGGAAGGCGAGAGAATAGAGAGAGAGAGAGGGAGGAGGAGAGGAGGGAAGGGGAACGTTTGTGAAAGTGGAGCTGTAGCTAGAACTAAATGGAAGAAGTGTTGGCAGGCGGGGCCATTGGATGGCAGGAAAGTGGGACAGCCACACAGCTGTGTTTTGGCGTCGAGGGACCCCCAGATTGGTGTCACTGTATTTCATTGTCAGTGAGAAGAAAGGGAGGAACACAGGAGACGCTGTGATGTACCCAGAGAGAAAAATCTGAAGTAGAAGGACAGAAAGACTCTGCAGCAGCTGCTCCTGTTTTACCTGCTGGTGCAAGAGAGGAAGGGACTGTGCTTTTGTGATAGAGCCCCCCCACACTGAGAGAACTGTTGCCTGGATCAATATAAGAGTGATCATACGGGTGTTATCCATCATTTAGAAAAACATTTACATCGACTTAGCTTCTTCTTCTTTGGCACCTATGAAGAACCTGGAAACTGGAACTTGAGAAGTAAGAATAGAGTCCTAAAACCAGGAAATTAGCATTTTAGCACTTCCTGTTCCTTCGCCTCGAAGTCTTTGGGACCTTTGAACCCGTTTTTGATCGTCAGATGCATGAAGATAGATCTTCTGTAATCACACACTTTCTCAACTAGGACTACAGAGTTTAACGGTAACATTAAAGCAACAATATATAGGAATTCAGTTGGGTGCACTTTGGCGCCCTCCTAAGTTCTCTGAGTGCAACTACACTGTTGTCAAACTTTTGAATTTGTAAGATGGATTTACTTTTGTTTCTGCAAACCTGAGACAATTAAGATAGAAAGAGGAAATGTCAGAAAAAATAATGATCATTATTGTAATACTGATGTGTCATAGACATTACATATCAGCGATAATCCAAAAACCCTTGCCATGTTGATGACTTCTTGGTTTGCTGACAAAACTCTGTCATCCCTGCAGCTCTCTGTACATTTGGATACATTGCTGTGATTGTTTGTAAAGCTCAGTGTGACTCTTAAACGTGATACCTTACAAGCTTTTACATTATTTCAAAGGCTTTTAGAGCGGACTGACAGTTCAGCTCTCCACCTCACAACAAATAGCTCCTCTGAGTTATCTGACATTCGCTTTGATCCGTAAAAATTTACGATGAGCCATTATTTCATCCTTTCAGGGTGATAAATACGGTGATAAATGCTCGTGGCTGAGGCAAAACCTGGGGTCAGGCTCTCTTCATGTTCTGCTACTTCCTGTTTATTTTTCTCTTGTCAAGGTGAAGTGTGTGAGTGATGCTCCTGATGTCAAAGCTGAGAGTGCAACAAACTGACTCTCATGCAGTCATCGCAGGAGAGGATCTCACCTCTGCCTTCCTCGTAGAATTGTGTTCTTTGGTTGGAGAAAAACCCACCTGCCAGAGATCGATGTCTTATCGCTCAAACATCCACTAAATGCAGCGGATAGAGGGAGTAAATGTGGAGCCATTGTGGTCATGATTGCTTGCCGCAGCACTTGTGTCGGGAGTCGCAGAGTCTCTGAGAGTCTCTGGGAGAGTGAGTGATGGCCGGCCTGATTCACACCACCAGCCTTTCTGTGCCTGGATATATGGGACAGCCGAGGTGAAGAGAGATAAAGTAGACGCTGGCGGCAGAGAGAAAGCCTCTTCAGACCTCATCCCTGGATGTTTCATCTTAAATCATCACCCTCCTTTAGGATTTCCTGCAAGACGCTTTTAAAGCTTGACCCCAGAAGATAAAAAATCCTCCTGTCATCTGAAAAAAAAAAAGAGAAAAGTAAGCAGTAAAAGAAGCAAGACAACAACAGATGAATATGAAAATCTGCCCTCCCCTTCCTTTCTCCCTCTGCTTTCCAACAGTCTGCTGGTAAACAGCGCATGAACAAGCGGGCTGCAATTTTGAACGCAGCTTTATTTTCCACCGTTTATTTAAGCCCAAAATGGGTCCTGATGGAGTCATCAGCCCCCTCTCGCCGGCTAATGGTTTAATTATGTCCATCTGGAGGAGGCTGGGAAACGCCAGCTCGCCTTCTCTCCAGTCAGTCCTCTGGTAATTTGTCTTCCCCCGCGCTCGCAGACTGCCGCTCCGATGGTGTGGAGAAGCATTCTGGTGACAGAGCGGCCTCCTGCCTCCCACCAAAAACACCCAACCGTCATCGCTTCTTCTACCTCTGTGCCTGTTTGTGATGTGACCCCTGACCTCACTATGGCAGATTCAGTTAGAGAACAAGGTAGCCCCGAGATGTCGTTTGAACTGTGAGATGAAACATCAGAGGTTCAACACAGAGCTCAAATGTGATGGAGGCCATGTCATACTTTATCTCTGCAAGCCAAGCAGCAACTTGAAAAATCAAGCCACTGCAGACGTACAAAAACTGCAGTTCCTCGAGTGGCCACTTGAGGCCGTCTCCAAAAACAAAGGAATCCACATTAGGTCATTTCTCTATTCGTAAGGAGGGTGCGCTTTCTTTACCGGCTAGACAGTGTGTTTCTGCAAACGAGATTAGATTCACCGAAGTCGAAAGATTTTCCAACATGGTGACCAACATCTCTGTTGCTTTGTCGGTCACTTCTCCATCGTTCTTTTTACGTCATGTCTTGCTTCAGGAGACCCCCCCTCTCCCGTTTGACAGGGATAGTCTCCAGCTGTGAGGTGCATGTGTGAACAACCAGGTCAGGACAATATCAGGAACTTGTGAAATCCTCTAGATATTTTCAGGAGTGCATGTGTGAGAAGCTTTATGTGATGTTATCAGACAGTCAGAATAACAATCTGAGAAAAGGAGCTCTTTTCATGGACTGCTGGCTAAAGCAGTCTACTGCACACATTTTAAGAGATTTTTCCTAAAAATTAGAGATGCTGCGATCCACTTTTTTTCAGTTCCGTTCTGATACACATGTACCGATACAGACACTGATTCCAATATTTTTATTATCATAACTAATAGTGTCATTGATGTCGTTGGTTTTATTTGTGAGGCTACACAAAGCTGCAGTAAACCTGGCATTGCTTTGTGCTGGCCTCAAAAAAACAAACAGGAAGCAGCAACAGCTGTGAGGTTTTCTTTTAAACTGGAGTGTGAGAATTGTTCTTTAGATCATAAATAAGTAGCTGTCCAATTTTGTCCGAACGTCTTGATGTTTGCGATTTCAGGACACTTCTTACAGTTCAGTCCGAACGTCTTCAAGGAATGTTTAAAGTGAACAACCATCTGTCTTGATCTGTGACGTCGATGTACACCAATACCTCAATATCTGACCCTGATACCAATATTAGATCGGGTCGGCCCCATCTCCAGTAAAAACAGACCTTTATTTTGAAATTCTCCAACTTCCCTTTCAGTGGCTCATTATCTCAAAGACTGTGAAACATCCACATATAACACCAAAAATGATCCTTCTAAAATACTGTGACAATTCAAACTGCTTTGTTTGGATCTTCGTCTTGCTCTGAGATTAACCACTGATGCCGACCTCGCTGCCCTCCTGTCGCCGTCATGTCACCGTGTGGATAAACTGCTTTTAGATCACATTGCATGGTGGATCTCTGCATAACCACGTCTTCTCGTCTTAAGCAGTCTGTCGAGCTGAAGGCTTTGTTAGTTTGCAGAGTGAACATCATTACTTAGTCTGAGTATTGTTACGAGCAGACTGAGCTGTATTCCCCTGCCAGGAACATGACATTGAATTACTTGTTGAAGAATTGGGTCAATAATGAGCTCCAGCTCCAGCAGTGCACTGATGTGAGTCAGTGTGTCTGCCTTATTGGATCAACTTATCACATTTACATGACAATTTGGCGTCTTTGCATGCAGATATTTTTCATACAACGGAGGAAATTCCTGGCTGCTCTCATGCATGATGTTTCTGGTTCTGTCTGATTTCCTGGTGTCTCATCCCGGCTGCAGATTCTGGGTCAGAGAGTCGAGTTATTATTGCTGCCATCAATCCAGCAGGACGTGCAGAAACGGCTCGTCCCTTTTGCAAGGTGATTTAACATTTGAATAGAGGTCTGTTCTGCACAGATGACCTACTTACCTTTTTACTCCTGAGAGCACACAGTTTGTTATCTGAAGGTCGCTCTGACTCATGGACATAATATGCTGTTAGGGCATAAAAGAAGAATGTTCTAGGCCGGTATGTTTTATCAGCATCTCTGCATGAAAAGGGAAAAGAAAGCTTTCACTCTGCTCCCTTTATCGGCTGTCACTGAACGTTGTGTTTGTAGTCTCTTCTGTGTTAACCCACCATCTTGTCTCTCAGCTCTTTGCATATACTCACAGGATTTATCCTTAGCATATTTTTTCCGTTTTTTCTGAGCAGTGACGTTGTTCCCGCTCGTTAGCCGTACTCGCCTCTGCCGGCACCTTAAAGAGCGAGTCTCATGTCTGACACTGCCGCCGATCAAAGCGCGGAGAAACTCTGACAACCTGCAGACTGATGCTTTCCCCCCTGTTGTGGAGGACGACACTTTGTTTCATGGTGATAAAAAGAACAAACATTCCTGACAAAAGATCATTAATTTAATAACACTGTCTGACACTTTGAAGGTGTGTGAACGATGAATAGGTCATCCTCAATTCTTCTGTTTGTCATATTAATGTAAAGTTTTCTGACAATAACCCAGATGAGGCTCCACGCCTGACTCTGAAACATTTAACTATAAACTAATGATTGCTAAATATCTGTGATTTTGTCATTTCTTCGATGGAAAATTAGGTTTCTCAACGAGGTTTCAACAACATATTTGAGTGTTTTTACTCGGTGCGGGTGCATTAATACCTCACTTCTGCACTGCTGTGATACAACAGGAAACGTGTAAAGTCCTTGTTACACTACTTTCAGCTAGCAAAGCTAACTGTAGCTACTTAAAGCTCCTATTTTCTCCTCATGTTCACCTTTCATGTTGTCAGTCTGTGAAACCTTCAGAGCAGCTTTACATGATTAGCAGCTCAAAAAAACCTCCTTACTGACGTCAGTGAAAACCTTCATTTCAGCCTCTGCATGAAACGCTTCATTTCAGCTACTGTCTCTTTAAGACCCCCCTCCCTTTGTACCCAATCTCTTCTGATTGGCCAGCTCTCTGGAAGCAGAACGCTGCAGGGCTGCCAGGGGAGGGCAGCTCTCCAGTGCTGGGAGAAGAGAGTCTATGTAAGAGGTTTTACTGTAGAGGCTTGAAGCCGTCTGGTGGAATTCTTGGTTTCATATCGTGGAACTATAACTTGAAGACGTTTAGCGCCCTCTGCAGACTCATCCTAGGATTACACCAGCATACATTTACTTCATGATCTGAGACTTTGCCCACGTTTAGTTTGAACATCCAGCATTGTAACACTATATGTGCGTTTGAAAATGGAGACCAGCGGATTAGGTCAACTTTAACAGTAACGTTAGCCAGGAATTGGTCGAATGTTATCACGCCGTGCTTTAAATTGACAGCCATGTTTGAATCTAATGTGAGGCCTGAGATTCTTATTTAGTGTCACAGCAGATTGTTTCCTAAATCAATGTTGTGGAAGTGAAACAGAGGAGGAGAAACGTCTATAAACTTTGACACCAGCCGTTTCTATTTCTGTCTGTGTGACTCGTGTTCCTGTTGTTTCCACCCTGAGAGAGAGAGAGAGAGAGGGAGAAAGAGAAAGAGAGGTCAGAGCGAGCAGTCAGACACAATGTGTGTGTGTGTGTGTGTGTCTTTGTTCAGACATGTTTGTATCTGTGAACAGGAGACACTCTGTGATGGGCTCGCACACCTCTCCATGTTTCTATTAGCAGAAAAGATTCCCTCTGAACTGAACGTGGGTCGCAGCGTTACTGCAGCAGATGCTCTTCTATGAAATCAGAGGTGCGGCGTACAAATATGAAGAGTTAAAGAAGCAACAAGCTTTAGTCAGAATAAATTCTGTGTCACACCGCCCGCAGCAACAACATAAAAGATGATTTTATTTTTTGAAAGCCCGACATGAATCACAGAGCCCTTCAGAGAAAAGTCAAGTACCAAACATCGATAGAAGTCGTCGTCTGGGAGGTGCTTGTGATAATAAAAAAAAAAACTGCTTTAACACCTCTTCAAACAGCCAAACCTCTGATGATGAGGAAAAAAAGGTTTGTGTTTTAAGTTTGCTTGGGGAAATCCAAAGCAATGAGGTTAATGTTTCTGAGCGATAAAGTCTTGAATGTACATATTGTGTACAATCAGATGTTTGTTCCTGTGCTGCTGCAGAGAAAGTTGTTCCAGGTTTTCTCAGGACTCAAACTTTATGACTTCATTTTTCTTTCAAAAAATATTTTTTTGGTCACAGTTTTTTTTTTTTTTTTTGGGGGGGTGGCTATTCCATTCCCCCAATTTCCACATACTCCGTGCGGCTGTGGCATTTTTTACAGAAACCTTGAGGGGTTAAGGAAAAAATACTTTTATTCATAAAGATTGTTTTTTGATACTTTAACCAGGATTCATTGTAATGGACAGTTCAAAGTACCACCATAAATGACCTGCAATACAAAACAATTAAACACAATCAGTTCCCTATTTGACATGTCAAAGGTCACCAAATCTTAAGAAACTTGGGATGCTTGTTTCAACACGTCTGTACCAAATTTCTTCAAACCATTTTTAAAAGAAGGAGAGGAGGTGGATTTCCACTCACTCAGAATGAGTCTAAGTCTGTTACTGTTTTTTTTTATACTTTGTTTTTATTTTTTCCAAAGAGTTGCTTCATTCATATGGTTAACAACATAAGATGTTGAATGAATCAAAAAAAGAAGCAGCAACATCTTTAGAAATGAAAACACAGACATACACACGTGTGTAAGTCTGTTACTGTTGCTCAGGACTTGGCTCTCATTTCAGTCTGCAGGAAGAAGTCCGATAAACTGTTGAGGTCCTGCATCACCTGGTCAGATTTCCATTCCGTCATCCCGACCATGATCAGTTTGATGTTGTGACCTCTGTTCTATCATTAAGTATCGTCACATTTCTTTTAATAAACAGAATAACTAAGTTCTCGTGTGCCTGCAAAGTGCTGCTGACAGAGCAGCACTTTGCAGGTAAACGACTACGCCACCTGAACTCCTGTAAACATCGTCATGACAACAAACGGAACCTGTGTGTCACTCTGCTCTACCGGACACATTTAAAACCCACAGACACAGTCCAATGCAAACATCTGCTTTCTGGGGACTTCCTTTGTTTTTTGTGTGTTATTGTGTGTGTGTGTGTGTGTGTGTGTGTGTGTGTGTGTGTGTGTGTGTGTGTGTGTGTGTGTGTGTGTTATCATCATAGAGAGCCGCGGCGCCTCATCAGAACACAGATGCGCCCTGATTAAGGGGCGAGCGCTGCAATGACAGAACTGCATTAGTGTGATGTATGTGTTGTTAGCCAGCAAGCAGCTAATTCCAAATTTAACACCTGATTCGCACAATGCAGTCACACCTGAGTGCAGGCTGAGATTTACTGCCCCTGTCAGACCACTGATGGCTTTTATAAGTAATTTTTCGGAGTCTCCGATTCATTGTCTCTCAGCGTCGCTGATAATGAAATATGATTCTGGGTCAGGATTCAGCTTTAAAGCAGAATTATAGTCGTTTGGAAACTGGGTTGGCGTCAGATAGTCACTTCGCTGGAGGGAAAGCCCCCCCGCCCTCGCCCACTCTCCCCCCAGAGGTTTCTAGAAAGGAGTAAAGAAACTGTTTTCAAAGACGAATCGTCTTCGTCTCAGCAGATGCAGAATGAAGCGAGCCGGATTTCACACACACACATGAGCTGCATTTCCTTGGATAATTGACGCTGATAAAACATCTGATGTTGTGTTAACGAGCACCACACACTTCCCTGTTTAACGGTCATTTCCACTGATTCATAATGACAGTGTGTGTGTGTGTGTGTGTGTGTGTGTGTGTGTGTGTGTGTGTGTGTGTGTGTGTGTGTGTGTGTGTGTGTGTGTGTGTGTCTGTGTGTGTGTCTGTGTGTCTGTGTGTGCTCGTCATGATGGAAAACAAGTGTGCGATTCATGTTGGACGCCGCAGGCTTTAGTCTGCGACAGGTTGTGTTACTCTGAACAGGTGTATGTGCTGCTTTATCCCATCTGGCCTTGGTATATTTCCCAACCTGCTATTTGTCCCCTTTGATACCCCTTGCAGTGAAACAGCCCTCTGTGTGTGCGTGTGTGTGTGTGTGTGTGTGTGAGAGTGTGTGTGTTTGTGTGTAGTTTGTTGTGTTGTTCCAGGTCAAGCTGGTCCTGTATAATCATGGTTGTGTCAGCAGCACGCCCGCTCGTCACTGCACAAGGATACCAGCCGCTGACATTGACCCCCGCCCCCTCCCTGCATCTAAACACACACACATACACACACACACACACACACTTGTCCTGCTATATGTGGCGCTGAGTGTGTTTGAATTAAAGCAGTGGCCTTATTATCACAAGTGTCTCTCAGATGAAAAGAGGTGACTTGGTTCAGGGATGCAGACTCCTAACTGAACATGCTCACACTCCGGGTTCTGCTGCAGATGAATAGCAGACCCTGCAGTAAGAGGCGGTTAATATTTTGATGCAGATTACGCTATGTCTTAACTTGATTCATGGTCAATAAGCTGCCTGTAAGTTTCACTTGACTGCCCCAGGGAGTCCAGAAAGACTGCAGTTCCTCGAGTGTCCACTTGAGGCTGTCTGCAGAAGCCACATTCGATCTAAAGTTTAAATTCTAATTTTTACCGTAAAAATAAACATGTTCACATCTCTTCTGATTCTATGAAGGATTAGAACGACCTGGCTGAGTTACACACAGAAGGATAGCTGTTCACCAGGATGCCTCAGCTCCACCCCTTTGTCCCTAGATTGATCCAAAGTTAAAGGAGCGATATGTAACTCTGACACCTAGTGGTTAAAACGGGTACTGCAGTCCAAATTCAAAACATTGTAGAGAGCCCCCTCCTCTCTAGAGTCGATGCTCACACAGGTCACCATGTGGTGGACACTGAAGCTTCAGTGTTTATCCAGCTCTGCATGGGTCTGTAAACCTTTCTGTGTTCTAACCTCTCTCCATTTTTCAAAAGGACATTTTACCAAATCAGTTATAAACAGCCTGCACATTTGGGCTGTTTGCTGCTGTGTGCTTGTTGTGGGTGCGTCTGTGTGTGTTACAATAGATGCTGGTCTGATTAAGTGTGCAGCTGTGTCACTTGATTACCACACACACACACACACACACACACACACACACACACACATTCTGAAAAGTTATCAAATTTGCCTGTGCTTGCTTTTGTGAGTGATTTTGTTTGTGCTCCTTTGTGTGCGTGTGTGTAAAGTGATTGTGTCTGCTTTCTGGTGAGCACGTGTGTGTGTGTGTGTGTGTGTGTGTGTGTGTGTGTGTGTGTGTGTGTGTGTGTGTGTGTGTGTGTGTGTGTGTGTGTGTGTGTGTGTGTGTGTGTGTGCACGTGTGTGAGTGCATGTGTGAGTATTTGCCTGAGGACAGCAGTCATGCTCCATTAATTAGCGCAGCAACCTGCTGACTTTCAAGTGGCAGTGGCAAAATTAACCCTGAATCTCTGAGAGAGCGCACAAACTGCTCTGTTATTCCGGCCCTGATTACAGCTCCTATTACCACTGGTGTGTGTGTGTGTGTGTGTGTGTGTGTGTGTGTGGGCACATTTCTACATGCAGACTATGTGTATCAACATGAGTGTGTGTCTGTGGTCTTGTACATCTGTGTGTGCCATCAGATATTCTCGCTCAGCTGCAGACTCCCTGCTGAGCGCCTGAAATCAGCTGAAACAAATCCCCAACTGGCTTCTCTTTCCTCAAGAATCCCATCAGAAAAAAAATGCAATCAAAACAAAGTGGCTGCTAATTTTATTTTCCTCCTGAGAGGAGGAGGAGGGGTGAGCTTTAAATATGAAATAACAGATTCCTGCTGCATGCAGACACAGGAGATTGTTAAACTCTGTGGAGGAGGGTTTAGCTTCTGGACTGAACAGCTCCACTATCCTCCCTGAAAGAAAGACTGAAGTTGAAACATAAGGATCAGCTCTGCAGTCGTAGGTTTAAACATTTTGTCGCTCCCTCTCCTCCCTCCGAGCTTTTGGATGCCTAAAAGTGTTGCGAGATGTCACACTGCATTAAGACGACTTCCCATGCCTCCCTCTGGAACAATTACTGACTGTCAGGGTGTGTTTTGACCTCGCGGTACACAGATAGACCCAGCAACACACATGCACACACATATACACATATACATTACTGCATGGGAGTGTGTGTGTGTGTGTGTGTGGGGGGGGATGCTCCGGGCTCTCCTGCCTCCAGTGACACAGAGAAGTAGAGGAGCAGGATGCTGAAGGCAGTAAAGGTAGATTGATAAAAAATAGGACTGCTTCTGTTGTTTGTCCTCTGAGGTGACGCTCTGGATCCTGTTTACATTTCTTTTGATTCTATGAAAACAAGAAGGCATGCTTTTCCTATCGTCCCTGTCAGAGGATTCCAACTGACCACTTATGTGCGGATTTTGTTCAAGCCTCCAATTGAAGCTTCAGGGCCCTGTAAACAAATATTAACTCAGTCTGCCTCCCGACAAATGCCTGACTTTTTTTGCGCAGGCTAGCAAAGATACACAAGTGTTTGAAAAGCTAAAATGAATGCAGAGGTTCTTCCAGGTGTTGATGTTTACAGGGTAAAGTCATCAGCAATCTGAAGGTCCAAACAGTCGATGACAAATCCTTTTCCTGTTCATAAGAAGCATTACGACACTCAGTGTTTATACTACAACATGTACTTGGTCAAATGTTAATTTTTTTTCCTAATTAAGAACTCGAGCCTGACCAATTTATCGGCCAACCGATATTAGCACATCAAGTGATTATCGGTATATAAATTTATCTCTGATATGCGCTGATATTACGAGATTTATTCTCCAGTCAAACAGCATTTCATTTGAGTTTCATTGTATTACACTAGCAGTTCTCCTTCACCAGCAGAGGGCGCTGAATGGATTACAGCAAACATCAGAACTCTGCAGACTGTCGAGCGGTGATGCACGTACATGAACAGTTACTTTCCAGCTGAGTGACCATCTTGTCTTCAAGATAAATCTTTTTCCACAAGTGTTTGATAACTGCATTTGATGGCTCAACACAATAAATGTGTATATCTACAGTATATCTATCTCTACAGATCGAACACAGATCTGAGACCCAATATATCGGTATTAGATTTTTTTCTCTCCCCAATATCGATATCTGCCCCAAAAAAAAAACAGATCTGTCAGACCCTCAGATTCCCACCATACTCTGCTGTGATTGGAAGGTAATAGATTCCCAAAAGTTTCCTCTCAGGGATTTCTGCCACTGAGCTCTCCTACAGAAGTAGAAGAACTACGATCCTGAAATGAAGTGTAGATGATCAACTACTGAACTGAGTTAAAGCTAATGCCCTGTACTCACACACAGCATGTTTATCTCATACCTAGTACCTGCAGCATCATGAGCAGAATAAATGAATCCTCAGGAGTAACACAGAGAGTATTAGATGTGATGTCAGATGATGAGTAATGACATCGTGGCTGCACGTCGTCTGTGGGCGGGTTCACCTCTAAATGTTTGCTCTTTTTTTTTTTGCTGAAGTCATCACACAACTAATATGACTCATTTCCTCTTTCTCTTTCCCTCTTCATGCATCTCTGGATTTAATCTTCATCAGGTAAGAACTATTTTACAAACAGCAGCAGATAGACTTAACTACTTTCAGTTTGCTAATATGCACTCTTACATTTTTTTATTGCACGTTGCATATTTCCGTCCTGAGTGTGATGATCGTCAGATTTTGTTTCTTGGTGTCAATCAGAAGCCGATATTATTGCATGTTCTCAGTTGGAGTGAGTCTGTTGTTTTCTGTGACTGCTGGCTTTTGCTGCTCCCCCCGTCATCCTTCTCTTTATGCTAAACTCTAAATGTAGCTGCTGCAGGGATGTTTAAACACGTCTCCTCCTGAGTGTCTCTGGAAGCTTCTACCTGAGCGACAGCATACTGAAAGCTTTAAAAGTGCCACAGAAGGGAGTGACAGGCGGAGGCAAACGGGCGTTTTGTCTTCATAGATAACAGATTATCACTTTGTGTGTTCTGATGGGAGGCTGGAGATATAAAAACGTGGAGTGTGCGTGTGTGTGGTGTTTGTCCGCTGTCTGCTGTCATCAGAGCGTCTCCTCTCTGAGTGCTGCTGACAGCTCAGCTGGACGGGAGGCTGTCACATGTCCTTGTCAGTCCACTCATAGACCAGGGACACACCTCGCTATTGTCAGCTTCTATTACCTCCACACACACATGTGCACACACTCACACACACACACGTACACACACTGTCCAGACCCCGGAGACCATGCACACAACAGAACATGCTTCACATATCACACAGAGCGATCCCACACTCTCTCTCCTCTGGCTACATGTCGCTCGGCTAGCTCTTCCTCGCTTTGCTTCCGTCAGGACTAAAGCACACACTCGCGCACACACACACACACACATCCGGGGGGACCTTGTGACCTTCCCTGTCTACCCTGTCCCTGTTAAGTGTCAGCTCCCCCCCCCCCCCCCCCCCCCCATACCTCCCGCCTTTAGCCGCTGTTCCCTCAGGGTCAGATCAGAACTGTAGTACTGGGCCAGCCAGAAATCCTTGCCAGCGCTCCCAGCAACACCTCTTCACACTCACCGCCTCGCTCACCTAAATCGTCTTTATTTCCAAGCAGAGAAGAAGAAGAGGCCCTGGGAGTCTTAAAGTGTGATGGAAACAACCAGAGGGTGTGCCAGCTTGTCGCCTGAGCTTGTTTCTCATCGTTTGTCTGCAGCTCGTTTGGGGCTCGCCTCTGGTGGAATGTAAAACGTCGTCTCTCACTCTGACAGCAGCGATGTCACGTGCACGGTCAGGAGAAGTCAACAAGGCTGTGGCACTCTGCAGCCATCCTGACAGTCATCACATCTGCAGCTTAGAATCTAAAATCTGATTCTGTTTTTTTGGGTGAAATTGTTTTGGTGTCTTTCTGTGTTTTCTCATTTTGAACTGTGACAACGTGTGAGAGTTTGTTTGAAACTCAAGGACGAAGTATGTGTTATCACAATGTGGGGATCTGCAAAGCCTGGCGTCCAATTTACACATGCTTATACACACACACACACACACACACACACACACACACACACACACACACACACACACACACACACTGTATTTGTCTATTTCTGCACGCCGCTTCCCTTTTTTGACAGTTCAGTCACGTTTCCAAAGTGTGTGTTTGTACCTTCATCTGTAAATGTTTGAGATGTAATTCAGGATCTTTAATAATCTGATGAAAATATTTAGTGATGGTTGTTTGTTCTATTAGTAAGACAGTAACAGTAAAGATCCAAGTAGCTTTAGCTTGAGAGAAGATGTTTTTTGCTGCTTTTCTTACAAGAATCACAAAGTGTTGTGTTCAAACATTACACACTGTGCGTTTAACACAGTGACATAGTGGAAAAATAATTAACTTTACATCTGTGTTCAAAACGTTTTGTTGCTTGAGGTGGATGGACGTGTCTTTATTGAGCCTCAGATGTAGAGGAGAAATGTCTCCAGTGTGTCCATTCCAACCTTCCCAGGTCGTCCTTCATGCTGCTGCTGCTGGTTTAATCCAGCTGTCACGGCTCTGATGCTGTTAGTCGTGGTTACAGGACGCATTTCTCACATTTCTGTGCATCACCCAGGAGAAGTAGCATCAAGTATTACTCGTCTCTATTGGCCTTTAGATGCCAGAGTCCTGCAGGTTTGTTACACATTCAAGGCTAATCAGTATTTACTTGATTTAACTTTCAGTCTAAAGCTCTCTCTTAACGCTGAGCTGACACCTTTCTGTCGATTGATCCTCACTTTTATTATTCAAATAGTTCGATTAACAGAAATGACTCAAGATCTGTTCTCAGGAAACGGGTTAAAAAACAAAGATTTCTGCGTTCACATATCTTCATCTTGTTCTGTCTTGTCAGTCATCAGCGGTTGCTTCATTTAATCGTCAGTGATTGAGCCGATAAAAGCCGGTTTTGATGATTTGATAACAAATGATATCAGATGTAGAGAGAGAAAAACATGTGGAGAGAGCTGTTGGAAAAAAAAGAGAAGAAGAAGAAGCAGCAGCCCTCAGAGCGACACCACAATAATTAGCATAGCGGGAGAGAGAAGCGCAGTGCGGGGAGAGATAATCATAGAGCCTTAATGTCTGCTCAATGCTATTAATCAGCAGCATTACCCATAGTGCCCTGGCTTTTCTTCACAGTTATCTCACTGTGCGGGGTGATGATGAGCTCCCCTCTTGATCCTGAGCCATGTCAGCATGATGTGTGGTCGCTGTGATTCGCACATTTCACATTTTGAATATTTTCTCTCCACTTTCAACTCCATATGTGTGTTATTTTCTAACACACACAAACACACACAGGCCTCAGAGGTCCACAGTATCAGACAGACGATACCTCCTAATCTGGATAAGTGGCCCAGTGCTGCACATGTCGATCTGTTCTCCCATAATGCACCTCCCTGTGTGGGTTTAACGACAAGCTAGTGGTTTGAGCAACATGGTGTGACCTGAAGGCATGTTCACTTTTTTTTGCACCTAAAATCTTTAAAGGTCACATATCCTCCTTCTCTTCTTCAGTTTAAATAAGCCTCAGAGCTCCTCAAAACATGTGTGTGAAGTTTCTTGTTCTGAATCCACTCTGATCCTGTATTTGATCATGTCTATAAACCCCTCTATTTCAGCCCTGCTCAGAACAGGCTGTTTCTGTGTCTGTACCTTTAAATATGTAAATGAGCTGTGTCTGACCACGCCCCCTCTCTGGAAGAGCTTGGGTGTACTCAGGCTTTCTCTCTCCATGTCCTATTGTTTACGGTGAGAAGGCAGACTCAGAGGGCAGAACAAACACCTAGCTGTGGGAGTGTCACCCACCTGGGGGAGGGGCTACTGCCCTTTGTGATGTCATGAAGGGAAAATCTCCAAACGGCCTGTTTGAGCTCACATTTTCTGAAAAGTGGAGCAGGGAGGAGACGGAGAGGATGGACTTTTCTCATCACTGGGGGGTTTGTAGACGGACTAGAGACACATGTTAGAGTTAGAGAAACATAGAGAAATATTATCTGTGTAACATGACAGACTAGTACTGTTTGCAGTTGTTCGCAGCAGTTTATACTGAAATCATTGAAAAGTTCTCTCAACATAATTTCTTGTCGCTGAACCATTAGATTTTTTTGTCTTCTTCATGACCTGTTCTTCCGCTCGCTCTCATCTCTCATTGGCTGTCCTCCTCGTCTCTCCTTCAGTCTGTAGATTCCTTCAGTCGTGCATCTCGACCGCTCCACCTCTCCACATCATTTGTCACTCTAAACATTGCTCATTGCTCCCAGCGCAAATATGTTTATTGTTGTCATTCATTCATAATGGCTTTCCTCTCTCTCTCTCCGTCTGTGTGCATTGTGAGGAAATCAAAGACGTATTTAATGATAATGGACTGATGTGCGAGTGAATGGACGGAGATTGGAACAGAACGGCGTGCAGGAAAATCAGATCCCAACATCTCCAAGGTGCAAACATAATAGGAAGTCAAAAAGAATGCCTTCGCGCCTCAGCTGTTGTGAATTCTCCTTTTGTTAGGCGAGGCCCGGCCAGCGCCACCATTGTTCCGCTTTTTTCTGAAGGAATTGGATTTTTTTTTTTCTCTCTCCCTCTCCTCCCGTCTTCCGTCGCTCACTGACGGGGAGACTTAATTAGGACATTTCTGAGTGATTTATTCACAAAAGGACACTGGCTGTACCTCTGACCAATTCGTTTTGAAAAGAGGACAAAGCTCTCCAGAAATCACTAAAGGCGTGTCCGAAAAATAAGCAATAAAGCTGCAGGGCGGTGATTTATCTAAATTATTTCAGGCTGCTGATGAACTACATCCTGTTCCTTTGATTCCTGTTGGGTTTTTTTTATTGTGCTTTGATCACCTTAATGAAGTCGGAGGGTTGTAGAAAAAGTCATAATGACTCAACTGGAAACAAAGGTCACTCTTCTTCTCATGAAGTTAAACTCTGTAAAAGGATTGAGAGGGGGTTCCTGTGCATACTTGTGTTCTCATTCCCTATACTGACATATTGCCCTTTACCTCGGCGCCCTGCAAACACTCATGCTAACTAAATAAACTCAAGTTATTATAGCATTCTGCAAACACACACACTCTCACGCTCAGGCGTCCTCACAAAGGGAAAAGGTCAGCATTTTAATGGCTCGGCTCCCCGCGGTAATCGCCTTTTTTGGTTAGCCGTGCAAACTAAATGAAAATGTGTCGGCCCACGTGTGAGGTTAACCTACGCCGCTCCATTTCAATAAGTGATGTGCCATTAGTCGTGCCCTCCGCTGTGAGCTCTGTGAAATCGGGTAATCCACTGACTCACTTTGCTGCCCATCAGCGAGCGCCGGAGGAGGAGATTTCCCCGTTAAACTCTCATTTCATCAGCATTATCTCAACACGACTCTCTCCCACCATATGGCTGAAGAGCGGTGTGAGAATTCAGGGAGGATGGCGTTTGTCTGTGGATTCTGAGGCAGCTGGTTACATTTAATATTTCATCAAAACATCAGTGGTGAGGTTCAGTCACTGTAAGGGTTGTAAAACAGTTCACAGTTCATCAGCTGACAAACAAAACAAAGCTCCTTTATAAACTCTTTAGACTCATGGCTCCATTACTTAAAGAATCCTTTGACATGTTGGCAGAGGCACTGCTTGTCAACATGCAAGGCAGGCAACTGCCCGGGACCCCAGGTCTGTACGATTTCAGGGACAGCCCTTGTAAAATTCTCAACAAATGATCAGGAGTGCATGTGAGAAAACGGCTGTTGTTTGTTGAATCCACAAAAAATCCTGTTGAAGTTTACTGCTTGAACTATTGGAGGGATTGTAAAGTGAGTTTGAGCACATTGCCCCCCCAAAACAACATTCTGACATTGACATTACTGAATGCATAAAGCTATGCTAACCGTTTACCCCTGAGCCCAGTCTTAAGTTAAGCTAACCTGCCACATGCTTCAGCTTTAAAGCATTTATGCTGAATGTAAAGATGCAGTCAGCTCCAGGCAAAAGCAAACAAATAGATTCCCAAAGTGTCTGAAATTCCCTTTCCCTTTTCACTTACTGCCTAGTATGTTGGTAGGAAAATATTGTCTTTGAAATCCCGTCTGAATTCCAGAAGAAAGCTCCACGCCATGTTCATCAACAGAGTGAACCTGTGGCCACAGATATTCAGAGGATAACAGCAGTTTGTGTTTGTCTCTCACTGAAGACTCAAGTGTTACCAAACAAGATGAGATTAATTCCCCAAATCTTCCTTAAAGTCTCAGGACGTGTAAAAACAAGCCCTAACTAATAGCAGTAAATAGACTTAAAGGAGTCCTCTGAATGTAAAAACAGCTCCTCTGCTCCCCTCCCGCTGCAGCTCAAACCTCCTGATTGGTTTAAGAATGCACGCCTGCACAGATAATCAGCATAAATCCATGTGGAGAATTTCACAGAGTCCACAAGTGTGCCCTTCAGGGAGGAGAGACGAGCGACACAGGGCTCCATAGTCAATGTTGTTTCCACACTAGCCGCCGCTCGTCACGTCCTAATCCTTCCCCCTGGAACCCGGGCGGCGTTAAACTAGCTGGAATGAGCGCCATGCAGGGAGTAAATGGAGGGAGACGAGCGTCCACAATGGCCCGGGAAAGTGGCGGCTCTTGTAAACGGGAGGATTAGAGGGAGAGAAATCCTCCTCTCCTTGTGAAGGCGGGCCCACAGAGACAAAGCCCTGGTGTTTACTCTCTGTCTCTGTACCCACTAACTGTTCCCCGAGTCCACTTTGTGAGCAACCCAGAGCAAGAGGGAGGGAATCAGAGCATGCATCCAGCTCCAATCTATTGACCTTCTGCATCTCAGTGACAAGGAAGTCCTCTGACTGTCATTGCGACAGATGACCTCACGTCAATAAGAAGTAGAAATGTGTTCTTTTGTGTACTGATATCAAGCAGCAACCTCCGCTCTTTAAAAATGAGGCCAGTGTGGAAGTGCAGAATCCTGCAGTTCATCGAGTGTCCACTAGAGACTGGCTCCATGAACACAAGAAGTCACATACACACCAATTCAAAAAAACGTTTTTTTACAGCATAAATAAACATGTTTACAGACTTGTACAAAAAACAAATAGGTCTGATTATTTATTGTCATCACTGGCACACACTGAACTTATTTATTCGGCTCCGTTTTGATTTTATGAACGATACTGTACGTGTTATCCATAGTTAGGCGTGTAGCTGACATGATTGACAGGTGGGCGCGGTGTAACGGTTCATCAAGAGGTTTAAAACCCGCCTCAGCTCCAGCTCTCAGTCTGTCGTTAGGTTGACTGAAAGTTAGACTGAGACAGGATTTCCAACATGGCGGCTGCTGCTGATGAGCCTCCAGTGCAGGAACAGACGGGTGACGTCACCCAGGCTTCAAACATTCATATTTACAGTCTATGATTGATTGCTGCTTGTTATCACTGAGCACCTGCTTTCAGAGAGTTTAATTTTTTGCGATACAAAATGGGAACATTGTCTCTTGAACGCCACCCATTGGTTTCTGAAGAATCACTATGAAGCCAAACGATGGTGGTGCCTCGCCATATTGGAAACGCTGACTCCACCTGAAATTCAGTCGGACAAGAAATAGGCAAAGAGGCGGAGCGGAGGCGGGCCTTAAACCTCCTGTCATGACCCGGCTCTTCAGGTCTGGTGTGATGATGATGAGAGGCTGAGAGCCAATGAGAGAGTGAACAGGTTGACTGCCTCAGGCGTTAGGCCTAAAGCTCATTTTCTGAAACCCAAACCTTAAAGTTGAAATGACGCGTATGTGCTCAACAGCAGTTAAGAAGTATACGATAGCATGATAAAAAAAACACCAAGAGTTTAAATCACACCTACAGATATACTGCCTAAGTCCTATCACATATTTTCACATTTCTATGGTTTAACGCTGCCTCTCCTCCTCCTCCTCCTTGTTAGCGGCACATATGAGGCAGGTTGTATCTAATCACACGGCCGCCGTCTTTCTCTGTCATATTAACGCTGTGAAGTGAGCTCATTAAGTGGCCGCCCTCGAGGTCTCTAAGCTGTTCAGACTATCTGAGACAGCCGAGGCCGCCATTTGCATTCCACCTCTGACGCCCTGATAAATGGGAAAAAGGATCCCTTAGGTAACTTGGACAGGCTTGACTGGAGAGAACAGAGGAGCCCACCAACTCCACCTCCCACAATCCCTCACTTTCAGAAACCAACACTGTGCTGAGTGTACTCTTCTCTTCTTTGTTCTATCGCTCCTCCTCTGCTGCTCCACATTTATCCTGACTCCCACGGCTCTTTCTCATCCCCTCGTCCCCAGTATGGTAATACTTGTTGTCAAAGTAAGTCCACCAAACGTTGTTGTATTTGTCGCTGACAGGATTGTATCTGACCACATCATTGAAGGCGTACTGACACATATTGACCTTTTTTGTTTGAGAGAGAGAGAGATAAGGTTTTTAACAGGAAACAGATGTTACATTAACCTCTCTTTCAAGCCACCAGACTCCAGTGACAAAATCAGTGATTTAAACCTGCAGAACACAGGAGCTGCTGGTCTACCACTGCCTGGACTGGGTCAGACTTTAGTGTATTTAGCAGTACCAATACCATTTTTTGTTCCACAAAAATCTTGAAGAGAGGGATGTAAATGCTGTTTGTGGTTTTAAATTAGCGTCTCTCTCTTTGTTATATTACAGACAGGATTCACACATTGACCTGTTTTTTTACAAAACACCTTCAATAATAATCTTAACCTGTCAGTTGCAGAAGTGGACGTTGTATGGTCAGACGTGTTTGCTGCTAGGATTCATACTACCATCCTTACAGCTTGTTTCCTATGTGCAGGCTGAAATCATCGTCTGGAGCGATTCCTCGACTTGTTTTCTACCTATTTAGACTTCAATATAGGTAAAGATAGTAAAGATAATACAGCAGTTCCCCTTTAAGCGAGGTAAAAAAACGATTGGTGTAGGAGTGCCAATTTCCCTCAGTGGTTAGATTATGTGCGACATGTGCAGAGGCTTCAGTCCTTGTTACTGTCCCATCAATAAAGTCAGAAAATAGCCCTATCCTATTGTAAAAAAGGAAAAGGTTGGCGAACAACAGAGACTGCGTCGTCATTGATGTGTTTCCATCTCTGTATTGGACACCTGATGATCAATTTAGAGATGCACACAGCTAACGCTCTTCATTTCCACGTCCTGCAGAGTGTGATGACGGGTAAATAACAGAACATTTCATTATGCTAATGTTTGGCGAGTAAAGGTGTGTGTTGTGTTTGTGTGTCAGAAGACTGGTTGATGGAGCCATTCAGTCTCGTAGACGTGCCCTCCAGAAATACAGTTTGCTAATGTCGGTCGCTCCTCCGAGGTGTCTCTCTGTTTTCACTTTCCATTTCCTGCACAACAAACGGTCATAAAGCCTCATTTTTTAGATTGCAAATCATAAACACGCAGCAAACAGTTTTTCCAATCAAAGCAGGCCTCTGTGTTTTCAGCGTGGCGTCTAATCAGTGATGCTCTTCTAACATCGTCAAAGATTGCTTTCCAAATGTTCTCACAGAAACAAAGTATAGTGGAGCGAAACGTCGAACACATGTTCATTAATAACAAGTCTTTGGTGTAAATACAGAAGCTAATCAGACAAACCTCGCCTTATGAGGTAATCAGGAGAGATCTCTGTGTGTGTGTGTGTGTGTGTGTGTGTGTGTGTTTGTGTGTGTGTGTGTGATCGGGCTCCCAGGTAATTATAGTAGACAGCTGCCATGGCATCCTGGATCAGTCCCACGTCAACAAGCCACAGACACACACTTTGACGCACACAAACACACACACACACACAGATATACACACACACACACACACACAGATACACAAACTGGGTCCCACATCAACATGGCTTCATTATTAGCGGGCTGATGCCCAGATTTGTGTCGCTTTATTCGGCGCCTCAGACAAGAACCGGCAAATAGTGTCTTGTGTTGCATCCAGAGCGGCTCGTACATAAGATGAGATGCACCTGCTGCAGGAGGAGCTGTCGAGATAACAGGAGACAATGATTTCAAAGGTGTGCAGGCTGCAGACTGTTATGCTAAACATCCTCGTCTTTGTGAGGGGAGATAGTCTCTCTCACCCGGCTCACAGAGGCTGCAGGATGTGTTCTCCTTCTTTATTCCTACACCTGATCTTTCTCTTGATGCAGCTGGATCTGTCAAACACTCCCCTCTCTCTCCCTCTCTCTCCCTCTCTCGCCCCCCTCTCTCTCTCTCTGCTGTGTTCTCCAGGCGCGCTGTAGTATCATGCCTGCATGCATCATGAACCCCCTAACAAATTACACAGAGTAGCCACTCCGCTTCCCCTCTCACTCAGCTGTCAAGTGGAGCCACTGAAGCATTCTCCCTCCTCTCCACCCTCATCCATCCATCCATCCCTCCATCTCCCACTCCAGTCCTCTCCTCCTGGCACGCTCCTTTACTCCCCATCCCCCTTCCTGTTTCCTCTACCTGTGCACCCAACAGGGCCCCCCCTCCCCTTCATCATTCCCCTTCATTTATCCATCTGTCTTCCATTACTTCATCCCTCCTTCTTCTCATGCTTCCCGTCCTCCCACACTGTCGCATGCTAAAGACAGATCCTCTACCTTTTCAAAAACATACTCTGCAGCATTTACAGATGTTTTTAGCTTAGATTTCACCTCTTTATTTTATCACAGTGGGATAATGTTGCAATTTAATATATTCTGCAAATTGCTGAGTATTATGATTACACCTCAAATCATATTTACTCTTCATTGAAAACTTGTCATCAATGTTTGATTCAATACCAACTTAGCTTAATCTAAATGTATGAGCATGTTTCCTACTGAATGTTTCCTGCAGATATCTAACCATCTGTTAATAGAGATTACCTCTCAGTTCTTACATGCTCAATCTCTTTACACAGAATCTGAAATATTGCAAATGCAGAATCTGTGGGTGCAGGGGACTCTGATGTTTTCACTTCTGTTTGTAGTATGAGTAGCATGGGCATATATTATTGTAAGGGGTTTTGGCTGTATGCAAGAAGTATGTGTGGAGAACAGAAGAGGCAGAATCCTAGAAGCATCTGCAGTTTTTTCTAATAATGATTTAGCCTTAATCAATAATCTTGAGAAGAATTTTTGCATGTAACTGCAGCTAACAGTCTGCTCTCAGTCGTTGTTTCTCAACACCAATCAATTCTATAAACTTAACAACAAATGGAAAATGAGGATTCAGCCTAAAGTTCTTTATCAGTAAGCACTGGATGTTGCCCCCAAAAGTTGCCCATTACTCCCAGAGGCTACATTGTTGTGAGAACTTGGCCGATGGGTTCAGAGATAGATAAATGTTAAAGGTGACATATCCTCCTCCTCTTCAGTTTAAATAAGTCTCAGAGCTCCTCAAAACATGTGTGTGAAGTTTCTTGTTCTAAATCCACTCTGATCCTGTATTTGATCATGTCTATAAACCCCTCTATTTCAGCCCTGCTCAGAACAGGCTGTTTCTCTGTCTGTACCTTTAAATATGTAAATGAGCTGTATCTGACCACGCCCCCTCTCTGGAAGTGCTTGGGTGTCTCAGGCTTTCTCTCTCCATGTCCTATTGTTTACAGTGAGAAGGCAGACTCAGAGGGCAGAACAAACACCTAGCTGTGGGAGTGTCACCCACCTGGGGGAGGGGCTACTGCCCTTTGTGATGTCATGAAGGGAAAATCTCCAAACGGCCTGTTTGAGCACACATTTTCTGAAAACTGGAGCAGGCAAAAGACAGAGAGGATGGACTTTTCTCTTCATTGGGGGGTTTGTAGACAGACTAGAGACACATGTTAGAGTTAGAGAAACATAGTGAACTATTATCTGTTTAACATGTGACCTTTAACCTGCCTGCTCCTAAAGGCTCCTAGATGTATGTTGTGATAATGTGAACAAAAATAAATAAAATCCTGCATCTCTAACGGTGTAGAAGCAGTTAAACATTTCTGGTGGGAGTGAAAGTAAAAACCTTCTCAGTCCTTGAAGCAGGAGGAAGTGAGTAAGCTCCTTAGTCATCATTCAGCCACTCACGTTTGAAATAACCAAACTTAGACATTCCTTACACTTGATTGGACAACACATGTGCTTGGGTAACAACAGAAATGCGATGCATTAGAAATGTACTCAACTCTGGAGTGAACTTTAACATGGCAGGAAAATGGGGAGCTTCCCCGGTTTTAAATTTGTTATCTTGGAGTTATTTTAAATATCTGCTGCACCAGTTTGAACGTGCAGAAAGCTTTGAATGTCTTATCTCTCTGGCTGCATTTACACCTGCTTTTTATTCTGACACGGTCTCCAGTCCACTGATTAGCACTACATCCAGGTTAATAATAGGCTCCTCAGCAGCTGATCTGTGCCTTCATGACCTGTTTGGGGATTTGTTCTGTGATGGAGCCGACATGTGGGCAGAGAGCCTGAGTGCTGGATGTCTAACCTGACACTCAGACGTTAGAGCCAACACGCTGAGCTCTGCCGCTCTGTCTTCACAGCGCAGAGGAGCGAGACGCCGCTCTGATTAATAGTCTGACGGTGGAGCCCTGACCTCTGAAGGTCGCCGGGTTGTTGCCTGTTTGACTCGCCACATGAGTGCCCCCACACCGCACACTTATTCATGGCCATATATACAACAGCAACGCACACACAGGCAGTGTGACGCTCGGCTGCCTCTGTGAGGATATTTAGTGTGTTTACTGTCCTCTAAGGAGCTGTGAATATCTCCCGTTTACTGCTGTGATGAGATGCCTTGGCTTTCATTAGCATGTCACTGCATCATGAAACACCTCTACCAAATGACACAAGGCCGAGTCCAGGTCATAAATATACCCCTACAGTGCGTTGAAACTGATGTTTGTGCTGTATTTAAAGGGGACATATTATGGAAAATCCTCTTCTACAGTGTTTCTGAACATATTTGGATAATCTGAGTGTCTACAGACCCACAAAATGTGAAATAAACTCATCCAGTCCTTTGTTTGTGGTCTGCTTAAGTCTTACAACACAGAGAAAAATGCTCTGTTTCAAATGTGCTCTCCTTGTGATGTCACAGTGGGATTCTGGTAAAAAAAAATCCCCTCCCCTCCCCTGGTATCTCCACCCATGGACTCCACCCCCAGCCTAGAACAAAACTTTTGCCCATGTCCTCCATTTGTATTCTCCTTACAGTTTGAATCTGTATTCATTGCATCCTTCGATCAGAGATGATGAGCAGCACAAAGGGCTGACTTGTCTCCCCATAAAGTCACATAAGTGGAGCCGTCTGGTCCCAGTCATCACAGCTAATGCCCTCCTCCACCTTCCCCAACCTTGATGGCAGCCAAATAGAAGCCATCCTGCCCTCCACCCACCTTTGACATGGAAGGTGATCCTCTCTCTTACCTCCGTTTTAATAGCTGCCCCATTGATATGCATTGCTTTCCAGCAGTGGAGTCTTCCTCTGGAGGTGCAGAGGGGTGGAGCAGTGCAGGTCCTGACCCCTAAAGCCAGGAGGAAAATGGGGGAGGAAAAAGAAGCTGCTGGTTTCCCCCTCAGAGACGTGTTTAAGTACACGATGAGGGGACATGGTTAAAGTCGAGTTAGTATCTGCACCTCATTCATCCCTCGTTCTCGTTCCCTCGACCTGAAACGCTTTCTTACAAACCATCAGGTGTGAAACGTGAGTTCTGCAGAATTCTAGTTCCAGGAAGGTGTTATGTCGTTATTTTAAATTCTCTTCAGAGTCTGGATGTGGCTCTGAACTCATGTGGTTGGAGGAGAGCAGGTGTGTAAAACACTGAGTAATCACAGGCAGATTGTAGTTTGCCGTCGGGGTATAGGCATGAGTATGGCAGCTAAATGCAGCCTGAGGGGCTCCCCCAGTGTTCTGGCCCGGAGGGATCACACATTACATCGCTCATGGATTTTTGTGCTGCGGAAGCAAAGGGTGGGGTTCTTGCAAAGCACAACGAGAGCACAATTTACCGCTGTTTTAAGTCTTTATTTGTGATTTTAATAAAACAGTGTGTGTGGGTTGCAGCAGCTATTTAAGGCGGTAATTTGTTTTGTGTATTTCTGTCCCTAAATCAAACTTAACTCTTGCTCGTGCTTTACTTGTCTTTTTCTAATTTAATCGTTAAGTCAGTTTATCTCAGCTCTCGAGATCATCAGCTTTATGTCCAACAGTGATCAGCAGCACTAACAGAGGAAAGGCCTCGCAGTTTCTCTTATCATATTTCCTCGTTCCCTCTCTCCTTTGCCTCATTTCCTCGAATCTCTTCATGCATCTCTGATGGGGTGGACTAGTGTCGAGGTCAGACTGCATGTCAAAAGTATGATTGTAGCCTGATCCAGCAGAAGTAAGGTTTCGGGACCCGTCAACTCCTCTGTCATGTGTCAGGGTGAATGACGATCCAGGTCACATCAAGGCCCCGCCCTCCCAGACAGGAAGTCTACTGTCTTCTGGTGTTGCTTTGGTTTTATGATATTGGGTTAATTATGTTGTGATTTTTGTCTTTTGTTTCTTGTACTTTATTTGTAGATTTTTGCTTGAATGCCAACACAGTTTGTAATGCCTTTGTTTTTTTTGAAGATGCTATGTATTATTATTATAAAGTGATAATCAGCCCATTATTAACATTATACATTTCACCGAGCACTGAGGCGTCACTAGAACCAGGACAGATTAGCTTAGTGGGTAAAGCATTTTCATGTGAGGAGCGTTTTAATACCTAACCAGTTTGGCTTGTTTAAAACGAACTCCAGTCCATTTGCCGAGTTTGGGCAGTCAACCCTGTCAACAACGCAGAAAATATGAACTCTACTCGCTCTGGGGTTTATTTTAGTCAGATACAGCCTGAACACTCCGGGTGTTTTCTCCATAATGGAGGCGGGGAACGATCGTGCGTTCCCGTGCTTGTGCTTCTATTGGTGCTTGAGCAACTGTACCGAGCCGAAGCACACAGGGCCGAGGAAGTGCAGCGAGCTTGAGCACCTTTAGGGGTCAAAGGTGATCGGGCACAGTACGGATTGCCTAGTGTGAGTGCGCCCTAAATTGAAGGTCGCCAAAGACAGTATTGAAAGAAATGTAGAGTTAGTTCTCTTATTGTTACAGAACAGTTAATATCATCAGGACAGCAGTGAGTAAGATGTTCCTCAGAACACCGCTAAAGGAAGGTGTGAAAGTCAGACGGTGACTGTCTGATGATTGTTGTGGGCCACTCGGTGATCTCGTAGCAGACCTGACTTTTCCTGCAGCACACTCCGACTGAGCGAGCTAAAAGTGGAGCTCACTGACAGGCCCAGAATCTCTTAAATTGCCCGGTGTCTGCTGCTGTCCAAAGATGGCCGAGCCTGGTCTGTGCTGAGCTGCAGCTGCAGGTAGTAATTACTGATTAGGCCCCTCGAAGTGGGGACAAATGCAGAGTATAATCAGGGAGCCCGTCGACTGTGGGAGCCCTTCACAATGGCTTGTAATTAACAAGATAATTGGTGAGAGATGGCAAAGATTTCTGGAGTTCTTCCTTATTTGCATGTCGCTTTGCTCGCAGTCCTTTTATGACTTCTTTTTTAGTCGGTAATGATACCGTGTCCTGTGCTGTGACTCGCCTCGTGTTGTGGATTCAAACGGAGAGAGCGCGAGGCGGCGTGTGTGGCGTTGCACCTGTGCACTCGAGAGATGCAATATTTGTTTTGTGGAGTCGCTCTCCCTCGTATGAGTGTTGCTTCCACTGCTGCTCGTCACATTGCTATGCAGCACATGAATGCAGCGACAGGCCTTTTGAAGCATTAGTTTCTCCTGTGAGAAGCTGTTTCTACATCACAGCTCCTTCCTCTGGCCCCCGAGGACATCTCTGCATATGTATTCATTAGTGTTATTCTTACAATGACTGCAGTAATGAGTGCTCAGACGGCTTCCTTTCCAATACCGTTCAGTACATCACACACTCAGATACAGAGAGATGTTTATCGCTCCTTTTCCAATTATATTTCTCCAGATTAAGGTGTCGCAGTGGCACTTGTTTCCTTGACAACGCCGTCGTTATTTCACCCTTCTTCCAAGTGCCGTTAATCTGAGCGGATATGAACTTCATGTGTGTTTTTTGTTCCCAGTTAGCCGCTCTAAAGCTGTCCGTCCAGCCTCTTCAGCACACATCGCGGGGTTTCTTCTTTTTACTCACTCAAACGGGAAACCTTTTCTTTCCTCGCTGCCGCCTCCTCCTCTCGTTCTGTTTCTCTTCTGAGTTTGAAGGAGCTCCTTGTTGAGTTTCTTACGAGGCGTCAGATCGGATCAAAAAAAGCAAAGGTGATAAGAACAAACATCGTGTTTATTAGATTTTTTGTCTCATTGAAACAGAAGAGAGCGAGAGAGAGAGAGAGAGAGAGCGTACCTCTGTAAATTGATGAAGCATGAAGGGTGTTAATAATGTATAAGGTTTTCAAAATTCAATTTCAAAATGTGCGCCGTTGGAAGGAAGGAGAAAAAAAACCCGAGCGCCACAGAACGGAGTGTACATTTGACAGGTGACATGATTCTTTTTCCTGTAATTGATTTTCTTTGCCATTTGTTTCTCTCTTTTTTTCATCTTTTACGTGGAGCAAAGCAGGCCGCCGCCGTGATAGATGAACCTGCTGGAGTTCATTTTTCCCCCTCCACACTGCCGGGTCGCCTCCAGTGCAATGAGCAGTGCAGCTCTGCTGTGCAGGTTATGGCAGAATAGTAATGTTCCTCACTTACTGAACATATGTCTCGCTCTGTATATGTGGGGCTTTCAGTCCGCTCCGTACTTTGTTTTTTCTTTTAAAGAGGAGGGAAACCTGATGATTTAAAAGCTCTTTTGTGAATCACAGTTTGAACAGAAACATGCTCAAGCTCTGAAGGGGGCAAAGAACCCGTTTATGCAGAATCAGATTGTTGAGAGGCTCTTTGACTCAGAGAAACCAGGTACTGATCACCTTCACCTGTTGACCAGATCTGTTGTGAATGTGACATCAGAAGAGTTCTCTGTGATGAGTATGGTATGGTAGGGCATGGACAGAATGAGCTGCAGGCCTTTTTAATTGTTGATCATTCTTTGGTAACATCTTTGCACGAGCTTTTCACGCTGTGCTCGGACATAGGATGAGGAGTGAGCCATCTCACATCTTTACTATCTCTGCTGAGAGAAAACAGCAACTGTGAAGTAACAGGTATATAAATCATGACATCGTAGCAGCAGCCAATGAAACACCATGGCGTCCTGAATCTTCTAACCACAGGGAGCGTTTCATCCTCATCTCTGCAAAAGAAAAGTGTTTGACTGTCCTGCTTACTTTCCTTGACTGCTGCAGGTTAGAGTTGTCATGATACCAACATTAAGACTCCAATATTGATACCAAGATACTCTCTGGGTGATGCCGTGTTATATGCTGCATTCAGGTGCTCCTTGGTCGTCCTTCTTCCGACTTCAGTGTGTTTTATGTTCGGAAAGTCTGAATGTTGTAACAACAGCAACAAACAGCAGGGATGCTATGAAGAAGAAGATGTGTGAATGTCTCTGTTACAAGTAATATTTCAGCAAAAAGTTATTGTGCAATATGTGAACTAATAAAAAGTATCTTAACATAAAAAACAAACATATTTTGCCGCTCATCTGATGATGATTAAGATGTGAGGTAAAGCCTTCAGTTATCGGGCTCCTCTCCTCTGGAACCGCCTTCCAGCCGGGGTCCGGCAGGCAGACACAGTCTGTATTTTTAAGATTAGACTTAAAACTTTCCTTTTTGATAAATCTTATAGTTAGGGCTGGTGCTGGTGTAGACCAGCTCTTAGTTATGCTGCTATAGGCTTAGACTACCGGGGGAACTGGCACCCTGAGCTCCTCTCTCTCTCTCTCTCTCTCTCTCTCTCTCTGCATATACAGTACATCATATTACTGCATGTATCTATCTGTAAATCTCAGTCACTAACCACCTACTTTCCTGGGAGCTCTTGAGCTCTCCTAGGCTCCTCAAGATCGTCGGTTGACGGCTTGCCAGAACAACCCCCACCCCACCACTACCCCCTCCCCACCGGATCGTGGGTTGGCGGCCTGCCAGAACAACCCCCCCCCCCACACACACACCCCCTCCCCTCCCCACCGGATTGCTGATGGACGGTCTACCTCCCCCCACCCCCTTGCTCTCTATCCCTCTTCCTGCATCTTATCCCATCTCTCCCCCTATCCCTTTCCAAGCCCGGCGCAGTCTAGGCCTGTGAAGACTGTTTCGTCATGAGCCGGGGATCCGGCCGAAGATTTCTGCCTTTTAATAAGGCAGTTTTTTCTTACCACTGTAACTTTTGCTGCTTTGCTAAAGTGCTCATGATGGATAGGCCGGATCTTTGTAACATAGCAATAAGTAAGGTCTTTTACCTGCTTTTTGTAACATAACAATGAGTAAGGTCTTTTTACCTGCTTTTTGTAACATAACAATGAGTAAGGTCTTTTTACCTGCTTTTTGTAACATAACAATGAGTAAGGTCTTTTTACCTGCTTTTTGTAACATAACAATAAGTAAGGTCTTTTTACCTGCTTTTTGTAACATAACAATGAGTAAGGTCTTTTTACCTGCTTTTTGTAACATAACAATGAGTAAGGTCTTTTACCTGCTTTTTGTAACATAACAATGAGTAAGGTCTTTTTACCTGCTTTTTGTAACATAACAATGAGTAAGGTCTTTTTACCTGCTTCTTGTAAAGTGTCTCGAGATAACACTTGTTATGAGTTGACGCTATACAAATAAAAACTGATTGATTGATTGATTGATTGATGTCAAGTTAGCAAGTCGGGCTTCTAATTTTCTTCTGAGCTTCCGAGTTGTTGCTCCGACTTGAGCAGGTGTTCATGTGCATTTTCAACTCAGAAACTTGTTTTTCCGATGTTTCAGACACCGCATGAATGCACCATTATACATTCAAATGTTAGACGTGTTTCCGATGACGGTTACGAGCATTACCGCCACCTGGACTGGGGTTGTGGGTACTGCCGGGTGTTATTACCTCTTCTCTCCACTCATCGTGTGACTGCATGCACTGAACTGTGAAGTCACAGGTTTAATATTAAAGAGACTGTTCACACTAAACATGCAGAGGTCACCACACCATGCAGCTTTAAATACATGTTTTAATCACTGAGAATGCTAATGACTCTCTCTTTCTCTCTCTTTTTCATGACTTCCTGGTTGTTCTCTTCATCAGGTAAGACCTCCTAAGTGTGTTTGTTGATGTGTGTGTGTGTGTGTGTGTGTGTGAGTGAACGTACACACTTGAGTGGGTGTGGGTCATGATGTCTGACCTCTCACTAACACATGAACCTCCCCGCAGTGTGAACCTCAGGTCGGCTTTGTGTTGTCGTACATCATCTGCATCCCTGTGTGTTTGTCAGCTGCTCTCACACACACACACACACACACACACACACATACATGCATACAGTACACAGCGTGTGTGTGTGTGTGTGTGTGTGTGTGTGTGTGTGTGTGTGTATCCAACCTGAGGTTGGCTTATAATGCACAGTTAGCTTGTGCTTTCTGACTCAGGCTTCATCCTCAAGGTTGGTATGGTTTGTCTCTGCAGCCTGTTATTAGACGTCACTTTGAGAGGAGAAGTTTGAGTACAGCTGCAGCACGCACACACACACACACACGCACGCACACACACACACACACACACACACACACACACAGCTCTGATTCTTTAACAATTAGGACTAAAATGAGGATTGTTCACGTCGTTGTAATTCTTGTTTTGTCAAACGGCTTGCCTGTAGGTGAAATCCTCGCCGTCTTTGATTCCTCCTTCAGTCAGCGTTGTTCCTCCCCTCTCCTCCTTTCATCTGCAGAACACTCATTCACTTTTTACTGCCGTGTGAGTGTGTGAACAGCTTGCGGGGCGGGAGCGCAGTAATTACCACGGTTATGTCAGGCGGAGCTGGTGAACGTAGCCCGGGGAGGAGAAAGGCCACTGTGCGCTGATGGCCCCCCCGAAAATGAATGTAGAATTGGAAATGAATCAATAGCTAATGAAAATGTGTGTTCACTCTATTACTGCTTTTATGACGGCTGTAGCCTCAGGCGCGGCGCTCCGTCAGCTGACTGCACGGCGAGTGGCGGCGCCTGTGTGCGTCTCCTCGCTCTCTCTCATCATCTCTCTCTCTCTTCTTCTCTCGTCCTGCTTCAGTGTCTCTATTTCTCCTCAGTTATTATTCAATCAAGGTTTGAAAAAGCTTCTTTTCAGCATTTGTTTCATTGCATCTCTATCTTCTTCTTCTTCTTCTTCTTCTTCTTCTTCTCTTTTCATGTGGAGCGACTAAGTTACGTCTCTTGTGTCTGTTTGGTTCTTTAAAAAAATGAATCCATCCTTGAGCTCGCTTAGGGTTAACAGAAAAAGGCTTCTCATTTACTGTTGACACACTTGGCTGAAACTACAACTATGGCTAACTACGTAGCTAGCTGTGTTAGCAAAAACATTTTTAAATCATGAACACGTTATGGTGTTGAGCAATTGAGGCTAAATTTAAGACAAATGTTTGGAGGAGTGAGAGTGGGAGGTGACATGCACCAAAGGGCAGAGGTCAGATTCAAACTTTTGGCCGCTGCTATGAGGACTACAGCCTCCGTACATAGGGCGCTTGACCTAAATTCTAAGCTATCCGGCGCACCAAGACGTCCCATTTTTGACGCCTCTGTGTAATTTCCTCTGGGAATGTTAATATGCTGAGGGCTCTTTTTAAATGAACCAAAGGACTCAATCACTATTGATTTTAAATAAGGTCATCCTGTTACTGAACAGCTTCAGAAGTGATGCTACATTAAACACACAGTAGGTATATTCCTCCAGCAGGGGGCTCTCAATCGAAACAATAACAAAAAGATGACGTCGGGGCTGGCGAGGAATCATGGGAGTTCTCTCTGACTACTCCCACACTGCAGTTTAATTCATTCCTCCCACAATTTTTTTGGTTTTGTAAAGATTAAAAACAAAGACACTGTCCTCTAGAGATATTCATATAGTGGTTAAGATTCAACAGATCATGTGACGTGATCTTCTTTGGTCAGCCTTTTTCATAGTTTTATTATCTTTGTATTTATGCTAACGATATGCTACCTCCTCCTACTTCAGTTTGTGTTGCCACACTGCTTCATCTAGGTTGGAGGTTTAAACCAAGCAGCAATCTCCAAGGATAGAAAATAAAGCTCAAATAGAAGTGCGAAAAACTGCAGTTCCTCGAGTGTCCACTTGAGGCTGTCCACAAAAACCAAGACATCCCTGTTAGGTCCCATAGTTACTGCAAAAATACATGTTCACAGCCTGGTTCATTTCTGTGAAAACTGTGCGGTGGTTGGATTTTTCTTAAATCTTAAAAGTTATGCATAATTAGGGGTGGGGTTTATGTGACTGACAGGCAGGTGCATTGAAGCCAGTCGGCCTGTCTGAGCTCCAACTTGTCGTCTGTTTCTATATTAACCAGAAGGTTATGAGTCAACATTTACACTATAGAAACTGCCATCGTTTTTGGCTTCAAAACACCTCTTCAGACATCATCAATAGGTGACATGGTTGAGACTACTTCCATGTTGTATACAGTCTGTGGTTTAAACACAACACAAGAGAAACCACATCTATAAATCTGAGCCTTTAAGAGAATCAATAGATATAATGTCACATGACTTAGGTACATTGATTTTTTCTCACACCATGCACGCATGTTAGAGCCCCCTGCACATTAATACTGTTTAAATCTGGAGTGTGACCGGCTGCTGTGCCTGGTTACGGTTACTAAGCTGTGATTGCCACTCACAGCTTGGTGACGGTGAAACGGCAAAGTGACTTTCAGACTTGGTGATGTTTTGAACTCGTACAAACAGAACGTCTCCGGACAAAGAGAGAGTCGGGGAAGGAAAAGAGGAGGGAACCTTCTCTGTCACTCTTCCAGGTCAAACAGGGACGCCGAGCTCGGTGCACATTAGTCGACTGCTCCCTCAGGATTCACAGATCATTTCTCTTCCCTGACACGCTACAAGCAGCGCTGCCCCAGGGTTCCTGACGGAGCGTGACACCGCCGCTGTTTGTGTGTGTGTGTGTGTGTGTGTGTTGCCAAGGGGGCCCACACCTCCGCCCATCAGCACCTCCTGCAGCCTGTGAACCCTCAGGGCCCCCCCTCCCCCCATCCAGGCCTCACTCTGTTAATGCGCTGCTTGATACTGTAGATAAGCGCAAACTACATTTTCACAAGGTTGCCGTGGACAACCGTGCGTTAGCTCCCTGCAGGTTCAGTGTAACACAAACCCAGACTGAGTGTTTGCTGTTCAGACAATTAAATGTGTTTCATCTTTCTCTTGAGGTCCAGTGAATCAAACCAGTTATTCTTCACAGTCAGTCAGGTCATGCACAGAACTGTGTAGTGTTCAGTTCAAGTCATTCAAAGGCGATCTATGTATTGAAAAACTGCAGGAAATCAATATTTGTTTCGTCTTCACGTCCACACGGCTCACCAAAACATCCCCCTGCAGAAAGCAACATTTTAAGAAGTGCTTTGAGTTTTTATTTGCTTTAAAATGTCATCTGTTATTAAAAGCTTCTCTGCACCTCTTCTTCTCTCTTTGAAAGAACACAGTCCTGCAGCATCGATCTTTGGATGTGTTGTGGCTTCATATGTGTTGAGGACAAAGTCTCAGCTGACACATCGGTTTCATTATCATGCTGCTGGGTCCACTGGTCCAGGAGTCAAGGCTTCCTCAGGGGTCAAGAGTCTCTCCAAGTGATGATACTAACCATTCAGAGATGTTCTTGAAGAGAGGGAGGGAGAAAGATAGAGGGAGGAGAGAGGGTGAGACGTCTTATCATGCCACAGAAACCTGCAATCATCCTTGGAGGCAGATTAGTGAGCGGGCCGTGGAGCCAGAGCGGGCGGCCTCCCATCCCGAGTACAGCACATTAATCCAGTGTGTTAACAAATAAACAGCTCAGCTAATAGAGCACGCCACAGGCTCATGTTTCCGCCATTACTGGAGACGCCTTTAATTTGTCTTTGGACTGACAGAGGGGAGGAAAGAGGGATCGAATGAGGAAAGGGTGGAAGGGATTGAGAGAGGAAGAGAGCTGAAAGGACAAAAGTAGCAGAAAGAGCGTGCGGCCCGGCTCGGCCCGGCCTGGCTTGGCTTGGATCCTTAAAAGTTAAGTTTGAGAAGTCAGCAGTATCACACTCAGCCTGCTGTTGCCTCTGAATGTTCCTCTGGCTCGTTGTCAATCAACACCTGGTGTTAAGAGAGTTGCTTGCAATGTGTTTGGGACGAGTCCAAGAGGCTCGCGCTCCAAATATTACAAATAATCCCACGATGGTTTGTTTTAGAGTGAGGTGATCACACAGACATACAAACCAGCAAACCAAACGTAACATGAAACTATTCAGAGGGTAACCTTCCTGCTTTGGGGTGCAGTAGACCCTTTGTTAGCTCTCTGATTGGTGGTCAGTTGCCTCTCATAGCAACCGTTGCCGGGCTACTTCCAGTAGAGTCTTTTCAGAGTGTTGTAGTGAAATTGTGACCTTTATTTAGTTACTAAACCTGTTCAAAAGGTGCTCGGGGTGTCTGCAAGAGAAAATTCCCACATCGTAATATGGGAGGAGCCCGGCTGGAAGATAATTGAAGAGAATTTGTCTGTGCTGCTGTGATGAAAACGTCATGTAGATTATACTCGTATACATTAGATCGTCTGTAAACAAATTCTCTTCCTCAGGTCGGTTTCACCCGGTCGTCTTGACTACCGTCATCTTGGAGTTCTTCTTTGGGGGGGGGGGGGGAGGTAGCAGAGAAAACTCCGAAGATTCCCCGCCAACTTGGCCGGCATCATTTTGTTATTGTTTTGATTGAGAGCCCCCTGGTGGTGGAATTTACATACTGTGTGTTTAAGTTACTCAAACATGGAACAACAGGGTCCCCCCTCCCCCCATCTCCTTCAGCTCCACCCTGGCCTCCACCTCAGAGAGGCATGATGATTATGGAAACCATGTCAGCTTCATTTGGCTGATTTAGATTTAGATATGTTAAAAAAAGCTCATTAAACATGCTGAGCCTGCGACTTACCATTCAATGAAAACGTGACCAATCCTGGCTTCTCTCAGTGACCAGCACTTTGGTTTTCTATCTGTTGGGCAGCGTTTCTCAGAAGTGACTCACTTTAAAAATGATGAAAGTTATTATTAGACTTTATATTTTGCAGATGATGCAGACTAGAGCTGAGAGAGGAATGATGAAGACAGTGAATCACTTTTAACTGTTAATTTTTATTCTGTGATTCACATAACTGATCATATCAGTACAATTACACAGACTGATGTCGTAAAAAAAACGTTTTCTTCTTTAAAATAATTATTTTTTTGCCTACATTTGGTCGTGACAGCTGTAAAAACTTAAAGGCAGGGTTGGTAATTTTCTAAAACTAGCATGACTTTGAAAGTAGCATTCCCTCAGCGCTGTGTCTGCAACCACCCCTTCCCCTCTGTGCTCCCTCATAAGCCACGCCCCCTCACTTACATACAGAGCTCCGTCCCTCCAGAAGTGGACCTCAGCTCATCTCTTACATTGTGTAGAAACTACGTCGTCTCATGTCTCATTCAGCGGTAAGTAAACTCACAGTATAAACTCCTAAAGTCATCAGTGACTCTCTTTGAGTGTGAGCTAGAGCACGCAAGAGGTAGAGAGCGAGCAGGGAGACAGGGAGGCGCCTGATTGGTTCATCAGATTGTTACCTCGTGGCAGACATTGGTTGAAGTTTTTACAGACTTACAAACTGATACAGATGATGGATTTTCTTTGTTCCTGTTTCAGAGAAGATGAGTTATTCATTTCTGTCAGGACCTAAAGACAATTTCAACCAAAATCTAAATCTAAGTGAATCTGGAGGAAATGACCAACCCTGCCTTTAAGTGGAATGGTGATGGAGAGGGAATGGGGAGCTCATTCATGCAGCAAAGGATGTAGAAATATAAAAAGACGCTAAAATATTTTCTGAAATTAGCTGGGCTGTTGTTAGCATTCAGTGGTTTCTTTATGGATTTCTCCTCCTCTCTCCTTTCGTCCACACCGCCTCCCCTGCTGTCTCTCCGCCTCTCTGACATGTGTTCAGCGGTAACGATCACCTCCGGGGTTTCCCCCTCACTTTGTCTCACTGACGAGGACAAATCAATAAGCAGGTGACCGTTTTCATCTCACATTTCCTCTTTGATTCGAATGAACGCTTCCAACCTGCCGCTCGGGGACCTTTCTCCTCTCATCTCTCTCTCTCTCTCTCTCTCTCCAACTGAACGTCTGAACAAACGGACGCTTCCTTTAAATCCTTTTTTTTTCTGCTGTTGTATTTGAAGCATAAAGACATAAAGACTGAATGAGCTGTTAAATGTCAGAATGAAAAGCCGTGCAGAAAACGCTCGTATTACCATTCATGCCGGGGGGTTGTTCTGGATTATGAGGGTGCAGTTTCCCTCTCCTAATCACTTTGGCTCCATAGACACATTGTTTTAATTCATTTTCTGAAGGAAATTGAAACCAATTTGTACAAACTGCTGTAATATTATGTTACTGTAAACCTCTTTAGCGTAGGATGGATGTGTAAATTAATTAACGACAGCTGTATTATGTGACAAGAATATCTCAACATGCACGGTGCATTATTACAAATGTCTAAAGGGATTTTCGAGCTCAACACAATATTTCCATGCATTGACCTCATAAGTATGGAAGCTCTATTACATTTGGTGTCTTAGAAAAGCAATATGTACATTGTGTGCTATGTGTCTGTGATTTTGTCTGTCTGTGATTTTGATCTGTTGTACCCTTAAAGGAAGAATGTGTGACTTTTTGATCGTCGCCCTTGAGCACCAGCATGAAACCAAAACGAACTGCTGTTTGGCCACACCTCCTCCATTCTGAAGCCTCTGCTCTCCTCCAGAGACACACCTCCAACCCCCCTCCACTCACGTTCAGACAAAGGTTTTATCAATCAGAACGCACCGTAATCAAGCTCCATTAAGTGCAAGCGGCAGACAAAATTGTCCTTTTCTCAAGCTGCAATCAGCTGTGTCCTGCATTGTTGTGTTAGCATGCTAATGTTAGCGCTCTTTAGTTAGCTTGTAGCTTCACATTTCATGTAAACTGACACAGAATGAGCGTGATCTAAAAACTCTTACTAACATCCAAATAATCAGTGAGTATGTTCTTCTTCTCTCTAGTCCTTGACTAAAACAGCTTTTATACACAAGGGGAGGAGCCGGCCGTCCCGTCCATGTAAACACAACTCTAACAACAACACAGCCAGCGGAACTCAAGCTTCTCACTCATTGTAGACAGTCAGGACTCAGAGACACATTTACACAGGAGAGAGTGGATTTATGAAATATTAATGTTTAACATGTTGCACATTCTTCCTTTTAGTCTTTGAGGCTACTGCGTTGTGCGACTACAGTTTTAACCCTCCTGTAGTCCTAGTGCATTTTTAGACGTTGAAAGAGTTTTTGTGGATAATTTTGGCTGTGTTGATGCATATGGTGTACATTTTGCTACACGTGTGTATTTTGGGGTGAATTTTAAAATGTCATGAAAATGTATTTCTCAACTCTTTAATACACTATGTTAAAACTTTTTTTTGTGCCATTGACTCCCATTGAAACAACATTTTTTTAATACACTGCCATTGTGGTATGAAATTAATGTTTTATAAATGTTTTCATGGATCCATGATAGTGAGGGACTGGAATTTTAGTTTTTACTGTTTTACCAACATAGTTTCCAAAACACAAGCTTGCTAGTATGTCTTTGTTTACACAGGTGATATTGCATGGAAACATTGCCAAAGGTGTTTATTATAAACATTACACAAAAAGTAAGGAAATTAGTTTTTGGTAGATTATTTCTTTGTTGTAACAATGCTTCTTGGCAATCAATCTTATACCGTTGGAAAGCCTGTTTATTTCCCTTTTAAATGGTTCCACATTTGTAAGGAATATGTATTTGTGGGATGAGCAGCAGAGCTGAGTATGTGGGTTGTACCCATGAAAAATGTGCCAAATCTTCTCTTCCAATGCCAAAAAGCGTATTCTGCTGTTGACTCTTGTTTGGTGTCTTTTAGTGGATTTGGATGATTGAAACATAATAAATATTTGCTATGTATGGTGAGGACTGGAGTTAATAATAGTAACCATTAAAAAAATTGGAATTATACATTAATAGATCATTTTTCTATGGCAGTCTTTATTGGAGCATGTTTTTGCATTGTAGGGCGAAAGGTGGAACACAAATCTTAGGGTTGTAGGAGGGTTAACAAACAATGATATATAGAAGACTGTTCTCTGTCCATGGTGCTGAAATGAGTGGTTTTCACTGCTCTCTTTTGCTTGCAAACAGGAAACAGGTAGAGGCAGGTGAGGTAGATGTGAGAATACCTTTGTGTCTGTTTACACAACTTCTAGCAGCAGCAACATCACAGTATCCTGCAAATTCAGCTTGCTAGTTAAAGTCCAAAGTCAAAGAGACAGAAATATTCCCATAATTTGTGCTGGGATTGTCTGTGGATGCCATGTCACCAGTTAGTAATGAGCTGGTCACTGATGAGTAATTTCATTCAGGGCCAAAGCGTGCCGGTTAGCCGTCCTCTCGTTACTCTCCTCGTCTTCATCAGGCCCGTTTCCTGCTAATGAGGTCTGTTAGATTACCTCACACGTTTAACAGAAGATTAAATTGGCAGGACTGCGGGCTGAATATGTTTTTATAATACAGCCGTAATGAGTGAAAGTTAAGGAAATGTGAAGAGCTAAGCAGGAATAAGTCATTGGACATGGTGAACAAGGCCGGGAGGGCAGATCGCTCAGAGAGGCGCGTAATGCTGTCGGATCGCTGCTAAATGAAAGTGACGTGACAGCGCTAATGAGACGGCTTCACATTACGTGTGACTCCCGCCTGAGGGACGCATTACAGCTGACTTAATGAGAGGAGATATTGTACACAGGCACTTCTGTTGCTGAGCGATGAGCCCGCCGGCCTCGCTGCAGAGCTACAAGCAACCGCAGCAAGAGAGCGCTTTGTTAAAGAGGCTGACAGGCCGAGCAACAGGCGGCGAGACGGAGAAACCATCAGGACTATGAGGGTGAGAGGAGGTCAGGCCGTGTTTAGAACGTCTGGTTCATAAATATCCTGAAGAAGAGAAGAATCATCAGTTTACAAGACGTCACAGTCGCTTCATTTAAACAATGTGGTCGTCAAGGTTTGGAATTTGGTTCTCTTTAATACAAAAGTAGACATGGGGTGCAAACCCAGATGTGACACTGTAGAAATGACTCAGGGGAGACTGTCCGTGTGTGTGTGTGTGTTAGCGATGTGTTAGCGGTGTGTTAGCTCTGGTCTCTGTAGCCGTGTGCGATGTGTTGACAGTCTGCACGCTGAGCTCGGGTCAGGCCTCAGTCTGTGTCCGTGTGACTGATGGGTCTGCAGCTTCTATTGACTGAGAAAGAAGAGGAAAGAGAGGGTCACTGAGAGGTGTGTGTGTGTGTCTGTGTGTGTGTGTGTGTGTGTGTGTGTGTGTGTCTGTGTGTGTGTGACGGTGGGTATGATCGTCTTTCCAACTCTCCACAAGTCACACCTCATTAGCAGGTAGTGGAAAAGAGAACAGCGTTATGTCTGCAGTGAAACAGCTTCACACACACACACACACACACACACACACACACACACACACACACACACACACCTACCCCAATTACCCCTGTCCTGTCCCCTGAGCTGACGGCTGAGTTATGCTGACAGGCATAGTGAGAGAGGAGAGAAAGTGAGAAAGTCAAAGAGAAGGAGGAGAGGAGTAAAGGAGAGGAGGAGAGCAGTGACGGAGGAGTGAGAGGGGGGCGGGGGGGGGAGTTCAGAGAGGGGGGTGAGGATAACAGAGAGAGGGGGGGGGCAGAATGAAACATGTCTCCCTGTCACCTGCCTCACACTGTTAAATGGATGTCCCCCGCAATCTCGCCATCAGCGACGTATCTGCGCGGCCTCGGAGTGAAGAAAACAAGCGGGCAAAAAAGACAAGAAGAAAGCAGGGAAATGGTCGAGAAGAGTTTCTTCCTCCGCCGCTGCAATTTTTTACAATCTCTAAAGACAAATATGACAGGATGGAATTACTTTGCCACCACTGAGGCACTCATTTGCAAATGCCATAAAGTGCAGGTATAAATCTCGCTCCCGGATCCACTTAATCTCCGACTGGCTCTTCAGCTGCAGCCGGCTTCTCAAACATGTGTTTACAGTAAAAGGCCTCTCTCTTTCTCTCTCTCCCTCTCCCTCTCTCTCTCTCACTCTCTATCTGCTTCTTTGTTTAAATAAAAAACAACACAGCACAGTAGTGATGGAAGTGCCTTAAAAACACTGAACAATGATGTTAGAAAGCATTCTGACAGATTTCACAGGATGTTGAAAACCTGCAGGTCTGTAACTTAAAGCCAGAGAACAGATATCGACATGCTTTCATTAAGTGCACGCCGTCAGTTCACCTCAACAAATATTAAAAACCTTTTCAGTTATATTAAGAAGAAAGCTGTGGACAGGAGGTTCTGTGAGTCGTTCAGTGGAGATTCTGAAGTGATAACGTGAAGTTCATGTAATTCTCCATTTCCACCTAGCGTCTTTTTTTCAATCAGTTTCAATGAGGAGAGAACGTTCGCAGTAGCAGGCGGCTGCAAAAAGAAAAACCGTCCAGCGTCTTTTTATCGGCTGCTTCGCTTTTTTTGTGCGGCCGCTCCAAGAACTTCGAGTTGAAAGACACTATTCACGTCATCAGCGCTCTTTTCTCTCCTCCTCGCTCCGTTTCTGATCGGGGTAAAAATATCTCAAATAGAAACCTTACAATAACAAAGGAACGGAGGCGTGTCGGTCATACAGCGACTGTTGTCATGGAGGCGTGCAGCGCTTTTCTTCTTCTCAGAATGCAAGCTGTGAGTGCACAGCTAGCACTTTTCTGCCAGGTGGACACGGGGCCGTAAGGTTACCTGAAAGCCGGCCTTATGAATAGAGAAAACGCTCCTAACATTTTCTCTGTCTGACAAACGTTTCTGATTACGATTAAAGTCCTGAGAGCTTTGTTGGAGTCATGGCCGCCGTCATCTCCATTCCTGGTGGGGTTTTTTTCTCATCTTTTAAAATGAGAATCTGTTTGATATCATCAGAGGTTTTGAGCACTCTGGCTACAGCAATTGGTAAAGTTTAAATACATGAACATTGTCAACAGCCAATAGGAGCGCTCTCTGCAGCACAGTGGGGTCTCATTGGAGGGCTGCTGTCTCCGTGTCCTCGCTCAACGTGACGTCAGTGAACCAGGAAATGTCGGTTGTTGTGAGAAGGAAGGAAATGTTGAGCTAACAGCAGGCTGGCTCATAAAGCTAAATCAGCTAATGTTACGACATCAAACACTGCAGATAAAACAAACTATTTTTGCTCCATTGTTCATTTTTCTTTGTCAAATACTGAACACGACAGAGACTAAAATGTTATGTAAGGCTTCCCTCAGGTCAAAGGTTAATACTTGACCTGGTGTGCCATTCAGAAGATCAACAGTGAGTTTCCTTAGACGTCTCAGGTTTGAACTTCTAGATATAAAAAAAGTCTGTAACTGATTTAATAAGAATCCCTCTCCACACTGACCACTCTTCATTTCTAGTGTTTATTCAAAGGCAGCTGCATCCAGCTTTCTGTTTGTCAACCACTTTCTTTTTTTTCTCGCCTGTAGTTGATCAATTAGCAGCACTCGTTAGCGGCCTGCTCTCACGTCGTAGTAAACATCGCACACAGACAAACAGAACAGTGCAGGTGGCGGCGTCTGACGCATTAACAACAGCGATGAAAGATGATCACACGGCATTATCAGCACATCAGACCCTGAGTGATGAGTACAGTCACTGCCTTAATTTATGCATTGCTACTCCGTCTTGTCAGCGGCGTTCAGCTCGAAGGATTTTACTTCCACCACGAGGAAGTGAGGAAAGGACAGAGCGAGGGAGAGAGGGAGAAAGAAATAACAGAGGCAAAGCGCGGATTTTCCACTTCCTCTCTGACCAAATCCCACCATTTCAGGAGATTAACCTCGGCATGCGATAAATGTTCAACTTCTTCTTCCCTTCCAATTTCCTTGGAGCTAGAAACTCCAGAAGCCAGCACGGCATGTAAGATAAAAAATGATCACCTAATTCACTCAAGCACAAAATACATTTCTGGAGAGAGAAGGCGAAGCGGGCGTGGAGGAGAGAGAGAGAGAGAGAGAGAGAGAGAGAGGAAGAAGAAGAGGGAGTGTGTCACCGCCGTGGCACCCTCACTGCGCCGCTCAAAAATTCTCCTCAATCAATTATTATTAAATGAAGCACTTATTCAAACAGACCTGTGTGCAGGGAAGAAGAGAAAGGAGGAGTTTCTGTGGACATTTCTTCTTTTTCCTCTCATCCTGTGGGATTAATCTCATTGTTCAGCTCTCCCCGTTACCCATAGTGCACCTCACATGGCAGCTGTGCTCGGGCGCTGTTGATTGCTGAAGGTGCCCTCTGCAGATTGCTGCTGCCACTAAAGCCATTTAAATGGAGTTGTTAATAAAATGTAGCCATGATTGCCTTCCACTTCTCCCTCATTCTGGTTTGGCAGATGGTTGTCGCAGGACTAATGTCGGAGTTAGACTAACCATCAAACTGCACTTCTGCTCCAGCCAAGAAATCACTGCATACGTCTTTACTCGTCTGCTTTCACTTGTGCTGATGACTCTTCATAACTATGATCTGCAAATGAAGGAGAATCTGACTGTTGTTCTCGTGCGTTTACATTCCTTCCTGGTCTAACATCGGTACCTGAGGTTTCTCGTTCACTTCCAGAAGAAATAAACGACAAACAGAGATGCAAGAAAACAAACACCTGTACCCGATGTAAATACATGCATTATGATAAGCATCGTCACAAAGATGCAAAGCTAAAATAGAGACTGAAAAGAAAATGCATAACCACATTAACTTCACCACTGCAAAAATATCTCAAACAGATGCAGAACAAATGCGAGAGCTACAGTACGGCAAAAATGTGTTCTGTTTCAGACCAGTCTCCCTCGTGCACTGTTTCCCACAATGCAAAGCAGCAGGTCAGAGATGGAAATGATGGACAGCAGCGTCCATCATCACAGAGCAAAAAATCCCAATCAGACCAAACCACTCAAAGATACCACCAGTTACCTTTGTTGATTCTCTAAATCATGAAGATCTAAATGAATCTCTAATCAGCTTTTTTCAGACTGTAAGTGAACGCTACACTGAGGTGCCGTTTGACGTCAGCTAGGCTGTTGTTTACTTCCTCATTCCAAGACTGAAAACCCGCCTGGTGCTCTGCAGAATAACCACCAACTGGAGGTCACACTACAGATGACTGGTGAACAAAGTACAAACAGCTTACTATGTTTGATAGTAGTATGTAGTAGGCGGTTTTGACATCAGCCTGTGGCTACAGGGAGAACCTGCAGTGACTTATCTACGGTGCGCCAGAAGGGACACAAAAGCACACCATGAATGTGATTTTTTTTTTAAAAGATGACTGCATTAATTTCTGAGCTTGCATCATGATTAACGCGTTTACGCTGACAGCCCTATTTAACATGTGATGTACCCCAGAGGATTTGAACCCCTCTCTGAAAAGACGGCTCACAGGAGGAACATCTTCTTCTTACTCACTGACTTGTTGAGTTAACGTTTGAGTCTCTGCCACATGCCTAATGGTGTGTTTTGATCTGGTCTTTTAAGTATTCTTGTTTAGCCTGAATGTGCCAGCGCTCCATCTCCGCTGGCAGCCGGTCTCAGAGCTTCTTCTGAAACCTCGCTGGGGCTCTTCATGACACCGACAAATCGTCCAAGATGTTTTAATGGGCCAAAAGTTTCCTCTAATGATCCATTAGACCTCACAAGTCTCGCCTTTCTTTCTTCAAATGTTGATCATCGTCTGACTCACTGGAACAAAACGTTGTATTCACCTTGATGATCTTAGATTAAAAAGAAACCAAAGTGTTGATCCAGTAAGACAGAAACTGGACTCAAAGAAAGCAGCTTTCAGACGCGATATGTAAATGATGATTAGCTGCAAATCACTTCTTACGGAGGCGACGAGTGAAGCAATCACATTTTTCTTTCTGGTGCCTCTTGGCCAAAATTCCTCCTACACAATTGAATAATGCATATGGACGAGTGTTGGACTAATTAATGTCCACCAACCTACCTCTGCCGTAAAACAGACTTCCTCTGACACTGCGAGTTAATGAGCCCGTTGGTGATGCAGCTACGCGGCGCTCTGTTCTGGAGGAGGCAGTGATAGCAAGTGGGTGGGTTATGATGGTGATTAGAACCAGTGGGTCAGGAGGGCCCATTGAATTGTCATCAATACCGGAGAGATAGGATATGGTACTACAGCACACACTCACACACACACACACACACACACACACACACACACACACACACACACATACACACACACATGGCGCCAGTGGGCAGAGGTTTGTGAATATTAACTGTGAGGTGGGGAATACATAAACACTCCATCTTGTTGGCAGAGCGTGTTTGTCTCTCCCTGCAGAGTGTTGAGCGTGTGCCACGGCCAGGTCGGCCTGCATCCTCGTGATAAAAGGAGGGAGAAATGACACAAGCTCTCGCTGGACACACGCTAATGTATTCATTAGTGAAGAATGACGGACGGGGCTGCTCCAAATGTCACCGGGCCAAAGAGTCTCCCTGGACTAATGACCTCCGTGTCTGAGTGAGATAGAGTCGTAGTATTCTGGAGGATTTGGCTTTTCTCCACAGTGAGGTGAAAGTAAGGACGTCTGATTGGTCGTCGAGCCTCAGCAGATTATATGAACCGTCAAAGATTGGTTTCATACGTTGTTGTATTTGTTGAAACAAAACATTCATATTCCACTTTAAAGGCTTTATATGTGATTTTTTGATCCAGCAGATGTCGCCCTTGAGCACCAGCATGAAACCAAAACAACTCGTGCTGCATTGTTGTGTTAGCATGCTAATGCTAGTGATCTTTATTATGCTAATAATAATAATGTAAATTTACCTGAAATGAGCGTGATCTAGAAACACAGTTAAGCAGTGAGTACAGTATGTTATTCTTCTTTTCTCTAGTCCCTCAATTAAACAACTTTTATACACAAGGGGAGGAGTCAGCCAGCCGTCCTGACGATGTAAACAAAGTGAAGATAGGACTCTGAAAACTCTGAAAACATCACAGACAGTGGGACTCGGGTGTTACACCCATTGTAGACAGTCATGACTCACAGAGTTATTTTCAGAGGATATACTTGATTAATATTACATTTAAGAGTGAAAAATCACATATAAAGACTTTAAAGCTTGTTAGTGTTAGTGGTATGAAACCAAGCAGAGCTTAAAGGAACTCTGAGCAGCTTCAAATATCTTTAAAAGACCGCTCAAGTCAGTTGAAAGCATTGTCTCGGAAACTCCAAAGTCTGCAAAGAATATCACTTTTAATAACTATAGTACAGTGTAACCTTTAGATATGTCAGTCTGAAGCTAAATGTTGGAGCGACAGACGTTCACATCCAGAATGAAGCACAGATAGAAAAGTACAACCATCAGTTTGTCCAGTCTACTCAAAAAAACGAACTGAAGAGTAATGCTCATTAAAGGAATATCTTGTGAGTACAATGATGAGTTACAGCTGTGTTGAACGCTGATGGATCTGCCAGCTGTGTTCATTCGAGTAGGAAGCTAAATAAAGACACGCACATTCCCACTTGTAATTAACTCATGGTGGTTGACCTGACGTGTTGAAGGTAGCAGCTGGTGTTTGTAGACAACAACAACCGAACAAAGTGTGTTTGTTTAACTGTGTTCACTTATCATCTGGGATTCTATGAGAAGGGTCTAAATGTTTGGCTACAAAGCTTCATCCAGGGAGAGAAGTCGGGGCAGGACACGTGCAGTCGGAGGTCTCTCTCTCGGGCTCTGCCATGGAAACAGCTTTTGCAAATAGTGCAGGTTATAAAGTGTCAGGAGCCGTGATGAATACCTCTAATGATCCAGTGTGTGTTCTGGGTCACAGCAGTTAAAAGCGGTCACAGCGGAGCAAAATGCAACATGGCAACAACTTGTCCTTGCCGACGCCACGGCAGCGAGGTAAAAGCCACACAGGCCTTACGTGTTAATACACCTGACAAAACGCTGATGGAACGCTAAAAGCCCTTCTGAGCCAAGGGGGGTCAGGCGACTGCAGGCTGCCGCTGTCGGCTCCAATCACCTTACCTTCTGTGCCACGCCGTTCCTCAACACACAGCGAGGCTTTTTTTTTACTCCTTCCCACCTCCCTCCTCCCCCCTGTTGTTTTATTCATCAGGCTCAGGGTTCATTTGCCAAGTCCTCTGTTGTAGATTTAAGAAGACAAACGGCCCCGCAAATCCATCTGAACGCTGTTCAGACTAAATGACATTTTGCTCTGCCGCCTGGCTAATCGTAAAGAAAACAGCGGAGGATCAGCGCTTAAACCTCTGCGCGTCTTCGGGCGGATATCATGCTCAGCATCGCGGGGGGATCCTTTGAAGTGTTTGTTGTCTTCCAGAGTGCCCCCGCAGGACACACTACTCTCTGTCACACACACACACACACACACTGAAACACACACAGAGATAATGTTTAAAAACACACTCCTCTATGATGTACTGGTCGCATATTGGTGCTGCTGATGGTGACGCTCCCTCTGCAGCTTTAGCACTGCTGTGTTCATATCTGCACCTGAGAGAGTCCATTAAAGCATATTAGCCAAATGCTAGCACACACTGTTTTGCACATGCATGCACAGCAGGAAGAGCAGCAGTAAAAACACATCTGACAGGTTAGCACACGGATACACAGACTCCACCGGACACACACACACACACACACACACACTCAGAGACAGTATATATGGTGTGTCGCTTCAGGCGAGAGGCTATAAAAACATATTAGAGGAGGACGCTAGCCAGGAGAAGAACAAACAATGAGAGAAGGCAAGGACTGTGGGGTGGTCTGTTTATCTTTGGGTGAGACTCAAATCTGCAGATTTAGAACGAGGTTTCGCTCCAAGAAGAGATATTAAAAATTGTTTTTAGTCACGGTCGGCCAATTAGTTGTTATTTCTTGAGTCACAGCTGAACGGCTGCCATGCGCCTACTCTAAGTGCATATTTAGCCTTAAAGACACATCATGTGCAGAAAGAGGAGTCTGAAAATATTCTGTGAAAGCCCACCTTTGCCAACATTGTGTGAGTGCTGGCAGGCGTCAGCAGCCACACTTTGTGCTGCCATACTCTTAAATAAACTAACAGGCTCAACGCTGTGCACTAAGTTAACTCTGAGACGCTGTCTGCCAGCACCTTCATGGAGATTTGAGCTTTTTATCAAGTCCTTTCTTGGATTATCTTCAAATGCTTTATGTCTGTACAACGTAAACTAAGAGGTTCTGTAAGGCAATCATTACTTATTAAAGTATTATGTTGTGTCTGCCATTAAAAAAATAGAAAAATGAGGCAATAATCACACAAAGCATGATGCTGATTGTGATGTCACTTCTTGGTATCTTCAAATCCATCCATCCATTTTCTTATCCGAGGTCGGGTCGCGGTGGCAGCAGGTGCAGTAAGTCAACCCAGACGTCCCTCTCCCCAGCAACGTTTTCCAGCTCCTCCCCCTGGGGGATCCCGAGGTGTTCCAAGACTAGGCGGGCTATATAATCCCTCCAGCGAACTCTGGGTCTACCCCGGGGTCTCCTCCCAGTTGGGGCGTGCCCGGTAAACCTCCAAAGGGAGGCGTGAAGGAGGCTTCCTGATCAGATGCCCAAACCACCTCAATCTTCAAATCCTTCATAGAAAAAAAAAAACCTGTCCAACCTAAAGCTGGTGTGAGTTAAGTTATCATTCAGATAATATGGTGTTTAATTTCAGACAAGTTTAGTCAGTAATGTGCAAACAACAATCTCATACAGCAAAAACCTGACCGTCCCAAAGTTAGCATCTGTGTCCACAGAAGTTAAGCTCCGGAGTGTTTCTCACCGGCGCTCATTGTTGCTAGGTTATTAAAGTTAACTTCTGTTTCCCTTGGTAATGTTCGTTACCTGTGTTTTAGATAACTCCATGTTCTTAAAATTTGCTTTTATTCAATGAAATATCACAAAGACACGAGCACTGAGGACCGGAGTGTTCGCTGTCAGCTGCAGAAGAGACGAACACTTTGGCCATCACAGATTTGATGTGAGTTTGATTTAAACAAGATTATGTAAAATGCTGTGCTCCAAGCTGTATTAACAGGGCTACAATGTCTTATACTTTTCCAATAATGCATCAAATTAAATTTTATCTACTACTCATCTATTTCCGAGTCTGCTAAGTCGTGACACCTGAGCCCGTTTAATGACGTCTCGTCTCTTCTGGCTCTCGAGGAAACGCTCCCTCAGTCAGACGGGTGGTGGTCGTCTCAGCTCTGCCAGCCTCTGACTCACTGACAGAAACAACTTCCTTCCTCCTGTTGTTTGTGTGTTTGTGCTCCAAACTTAGCAGCAACACAATGGTCATGCATGAAGTGTCCAATAAAGAGAGAGAGGACACCGGGCAGGTTGACACCTCCGTCAGTCGCCAGCTGTTTGTGTCTGCGTGTGATGACAGCAACACCGAGAGCTTCCATGTCTTCTGTTTGTCTCCATCCATCCAAGTCATCTATCCATCCGTCTATCCATCGCTGTTATTTAATGAGATGCACATCAAGGTTCATTGGCTGTGTGCAGACAAACGCAGATTTAATTAGGCCCCACCACTGAAGCGTTCGCCCTCGCCGACCACTTTGCAAAAATAATGACACATTTACATTTAACATCGTAACCTATTTCTAATTAGTCAGTTGGGTTTTGTTTTTTTCATGGTGGCAGAAAGTTCAGCGAAATGACAAACAGATGTATTACCAATTATCATGCAGTGTGAACAGCTCATTATTCCTTCGTTTGTTTCTGCTTTTTTTTGGCTCTCCGGTCCGTACAAGTGAGCTTGTGTAAGCGAGCTGAGAGTCGGAGCTGGCACCACCTGAATGCTCCTCCTTGTGCCTCCACTGGCTCGGCAGTTGCACCTCCAGCCAGTTCAAATCAATAGGGCCAGTGGGCAACTGTGGCTCTGTGTGCAGCAGATGGCAGAAGAATGGCCCTTCCTCCTCCTGTGGAGCGCTAAGCGACATACAAATGGGTCAGCTCTCTCGTATCATGAAGCTCAGGGTGTGGCGGTTCTGGTGACTCTGCAAACATATTCTCATCAGATCTTCAGCTGAAGAGTGAATTCGATGATAAATACTTGGTATACAAGCAGTGGCAGCTGGTAGTCCAGTCCACTCATCGCATCAAAGGTAGAGTCACAACGAAACATGACGTTCAAATATGAGTGATACTCTAACTGCAGCTTGTCAGTCCAGGAAGGTTTAATGAGTCTTCTGTTAGAGGAATAAATACACTTTAGAGTAGGTAACATGACACCACTGTCTGTATTTTATAAAGGAATAACAAGGCAAGCAAGCCATGACCGCAAGGACTGAAAATTGAAACCAACACAAAAGTGCCAGAAACTGCAGTACCTCTTATGGACACTCGGGGGTTCCTCCATAAGCAAGTCAATTGCCATGAGATTCCATAGTAAATGACTTATTTTATGCGAATCATACAGGCTGAATTTTTATGAAACTTACCTGTTTACAATACATCATATTAATACTGAGTTGTCTCTCAGGTGGAAGGTCGAGGGTTCGATCCCCAGCTCCTGCAGCTACATGTCCGATCTGTCCTTTGGCAAGACACTTAACCCCATGTTGCTCCCGCTGCTTCGTCTGCGGTGTGTGAATGTGTATGAATGGATGAGTTAATACTGATGGACGCTTTACTCAGCAGCCTCTACCATCAGTGTGTGAATGTGTATGAATGGAAGAGTTAATACTGATGGACTCTTTACTCAGCAGCCTCTACCACCAGTGTGTGAATGTGTATGAATGGATGAGTTAATACTGATGGACTCTTTACTCAGCAGCCTCTACCATCAGTGTGTGAATGTGTATGAATGGAAGAGTTAATACTGATGGACTCTTTACTCAGCAGCCTCTACCATCAGTGTGTGAATGTGTATGAATGGATGAGTTAATACTGATGGACGCTTTACTCAGCAGCCTCTACCACCAGTGTGTGAATGTGTATGAATGGATGAGTTAATACTGATGGACTCTTTACTCAGCAGCCTCTACCACCAGTGTGTGAATGTGTATGAATGGATGAGTTAATACTGATGGACTCTTTACTCAGCAGCCTCTACCATCAGTGTGTGAATGTGTATGAATGGATGAGTTAATACTGATGGACGCTTTACTCAGCAGCCTCTACCATCAGTGTGTGAATGTGTATGAATGGAAGAGTTAATACTGATGGACTCTTTACTCAGCAGCCTCTACCACCAGTGTGTGAATGTGTATGAATGGAAGAGTTAATACTGATGGACTCTTTACTCAGCAGCCTCTACCATCAGTGTGTGAATGTGTATGAATGGATGAGTTAATACTGATGGACGCTTTACTCAGCAGCCTCTACCACCAGTGTGTGAATGTGTATGAATGGATGAGTTAATACTGATGGACGCTTTACTCAGCAGCCTCTACCACCAGTGTGTGAATGTGTATGAATGGATGAGTTAATACTGATGGACTCTTTACTCAGCAGCCTCTACCATCAGTGTGTGAATGTGTATGAATGGATGAGTTAATACTGATGGACTCTTTACTCAGCAGCCTCTACCACCAGTGTGTGAATGTGTATGAATGGAAGAGTTAATACTGATGGACTCTTTACTCAGCAGCCTCTACCATCAGTGTGTGAATGTGTATGAATGGATGAGTTAATACTGATGGACGCTTTACTCAGCAGCCTCTACCACCAGTGTGTGAATGTGTATGAATGGATGAGTTAATACTGATGGACTCTTTACTCAGCAGCCTCTACCATCAGTGTGTCAATGTGTATGAATGGATGAGTTAATACTGATGGACTCTTTACTCAGCAGCCTCTACCATCAGTGTGTGAATGTGTATGAATGGATGAGTTAATACTGATGGACGCTTTACTCAGCAGCCTCTACCACCAGTGTGTGAATGTGTATGAATGGATGAGTTAATACTGATGGACTCTTTACTCAGCAGCCTCTACCATCAGTGTGTCAATGTGTATGAATGGATGAGTTAATACTGATGGACTCTTTACTCAGCAGCCTCTACCATCAGTGTGTGAATGTGTATGAATGGATGAGTTAATACTGATGGACTCTTTACTCAGCAGCCTCTACCATCAGTGTGTCAATGTGTAGGTGTGACCTGCAGTTTAAAAACACTCTGAGTAATCAGAAGACTAGAAAAGCCATTTACCATTTAGGTATTTGGTTATTACAACTTGTTCTAGAAACGAAAACCAGAACCCTTTCCATGCTAAGAATCCAGACCCTGTGTACAGAGTCTGAATGTTTATGTGGAATCTGTATTTAGAGGTTAGTGCTTACCATGCATGACTTGTTAGCCGGTTCATACTTTGGTTTATTTGTGGCTGCCCGTTCATGACAGTCGGGATTGTTGTTGGCTTCTCAATGCAGAGTTAGAGGCAGGATGTTGTTGTGACAGGTCTGTTATTTTAGGTAACATGGTCACTCTTCCACCTGCAGTGTGTGTTCCTCTTCAGCCCTCACCTCACAGCTGGAGCTAGGAGGTATTAGCTATCTCTTTCCACCTCGTTTTAAGCTCAACCGATGGCCTCCTGGCGTGAGCTGCACAGCTAATGCTCAAACAACAGAGTGCTGTCAGTCCTTTCTTCAAACTCTCTCACAAAAAGAGAGAAAGGTTATTTGTAAAAATGTCAAACTGGTGAGCCACTGCTGTAACTGTGTCAACAGATTCTGAGCTCGTTTTAAACCTTTGTTTAAGAACCAGAAGCTATTTGTAGCCGACCTGAAGAGGTTGATGTAATCATTGAGTCATTAGTATTCATTTGTACACTCACATCGCGGGTGGATTGTGCAGTCGGACACAAATTTGAAGCAGCTTCTAAAAAACAGTTGGACAGAGAAGTAGAGATGGCATAGAAGACATGTTCATCCATACAGGAAGATACTTAGTGAAGGTTAGCTTCAGTTTGGATGTGACGTGTTATTCCATTGTGAGCCTGTTTTAAGGTTGACTCTTGACCTCTCAGTAGTCTATCATGCAAATACAGATCAATAGTTACAAACACATAATGATGCTTTAGTGTTTGGGACGTCAGCTGCTGATTTATGGCTTCTCCTCAACGGCTCAGTCTTAATTGGCTGACACGTGTGTTCATGTCAGCCTCTCTGTGGTGGATGGATGGCTGCCAGCACGACTCTGACACACTCTGCCTCATGTGTTCAGCTCTGCTTGGATGTATTTTAACTCCTCCTTGTTTCTCTGCCTGCAGTCGTCTTGTGTTCCTCTCTCTCTGGTTTGTTTTCTCTCCGTGGTTTTCCTCCTTCTCTGCGTTTCTCTCCCTCTCGATGCTTTTCTTTCCTCTCGTCTCTGCAGTCGATTGTCTGCCGGAGCAACATGTGGCAGGTGGTGAGAGCAAAAAAAGCAACAGTGACGAGGCGGGGAAAAAAAGAAACCTGACAAAAGCTGCCTCCCCCCCCGAGCTCGCTTGTAGCTGTAAAAAAAGAAAAAAAAAGAAAATACATCAATTACCTCGGTGATTGAATGATGTTAGCACAACTCAGAGGTTTGTTTTCAGCGTGGAGATGAATGCTGCAGCTCGTAGATTTCTTCTGTTTGTTTTCTGTATGCAGCCTCACCATCAGTAATTATAGCACCATGTTGCTGTCAATCAAATCAAGAGACGCTTATTTACTGAAACACCTGAGTAAGTTTGGTACTCGCTGTTTGGCTCTGGTCCTGAGTGCTAACTCCACAAAGACAGGAGTTACTTCTTTGTGCTGTCAAGGAGCTCAAGAAGGGGTTACTGGAGGTTAAAATCTATTTTGTGTTATGGCTGATAATCGGTTGAGCTCTAGATCTAACCAACATTACATTTAATTATTCTTTGTTTACAGCTCGTCAGGAGATTTCAATGAATGCCATGGCAATCATGACTGAACAAACCGGATGTAATGTGTGTGCAGTTTGGAAGAGGTCAAATAAACTGTGGTGTTTTCTCTTTAACAACATGCTCTACAGCTGAATCCACAGCGGCCTAAACCTCACGTGATACAGATGTGATCCACATCCAGCCAGAGTTCATCAGTGTGACAGAAACCAAAGAAACCAACACCGTTAAACACAAACTCATGTTTCTGCGTGTGTAATCTCTGAGCGCCTTGTGGCGTCTTTTCTGCTTCTCTCTCTCTCTCTCTCTCTCTCTCCCTCTGTCAGTCCCTCCCCTCTTCTTTCCCGCTTCCCTCTAATCTCTATTTGCATATCTGTAGGTACACATCTTTAGATCGTCTCTGACTCGGCTATCTTTTCATCCATCTGTCTGTTTGCTCATGTTCCTTGAATGCCGTACTCAGAGAGGTTGAATGATAAGTAGCTGTGTGTGTGCCGAGAGGCTGCAAGGCTCTGCAGAGATGTCATGTGGAGATGTGGAAAAGTTCAGGCCGGGTTTATGTGGAAGACAGGAGGCTCAGAATACCACAGGCTGCTTAAAGACTTTGAACCCAGGCTGTATGCACGGTGCTATCTGTCCACCACTTTGGGTGAATATCTCAACAATGAGTCAACGGGTTGGCACAAACATCGGTGCAGACTAAGGGTCCTAACGTCAAAGAGCCGAGTCCCTGGAGGCCTGGATCGGTCAAAACTTTTTTTAGAACCAGTCTGGTGGATGGCCCAGTTTCAAAGATAGGAACCGGTTCACTGAAGTTCACTGACTCCTCTCCTGCATTATGTGTTAAGGGTCACTAATCTCATGAGAAGACGAGAGTAACGAGAGCAGAGAAAGTTAGCTCACAGCGTAAGTTAGCTCACAGCGGATTGTCCCGCCTCACAGTTTTTTGTGTGTTTCTGCTCTTATCACAATTTCCATCAGCTGAGCATTAAAGACACTCGTGTGATATTACCCTCATTTTGAAGTCTTAAGACTCGATACTCCACATCATATCACATCACCTGATCCGCCTGCGAGGAAGCTCGTTCAAAGTGTCGCTGTGATCATCCTTCAGACTGCGTGGCAAAACTGTTAAAAGACAAAATAAGAAGCTTCAGTTTCTGAGCGTAGTTAGCCACATGTTGAGTGCATGTGCCACATTTACAGAGCCTCCTTGAAAGAGGGATGAGTCAAAGGTCAAAGGTGTCTTTATTGTCCCCACAGGGAGATTTATGTAGAAGTGTATGTTTTAATTTCCATGTTATTTAATAATGGTTGAAACAAACATAATCCTGCTCTAAAGACAGCAGAAACATGATTCATGATTTTAACATGATAAAGTATCTGTTCTTTCCAGAGAGGTTGAGAATTAGTCTTATTTCAATGTTCACTTTGGTTTTTTTTTACAAATTCCAGGTGTAAGAAGGCGGGAGAGATACAGTTGGAGTTTTAAACTTCAGGCCTTCTTTCGAAAACTGTCAGGAAGTGAGGTTTAGGGTGCAGTGCAAGAGGATGTCAAGCAGTTTAGAAATACTTTTTTCATATAGTTTATTGTAACTTGATTGCTCAGTGGCTTGCTTTTACTACACGCCATGACATGGCACAGTTACATGTATGTACACAGAAGGTAAATTGACAACATGACCTCCAGCATAACCTTCCTCTTTCTGTTCAAGATCTGTCCCCACGTGAGAGAGCTGATCATTTCAAAGACAGCCACATTGTTCTGCAGACACACAGAGGCCCCGCCTTCAGCCTCACAATGACATTTGGCTGTTCTCCGGCATTATCAGCGTGCTAAACGTCGATAAGGAAAACATGCATTAGAATGCTGACACACGAGGTAATGATAACCTATAACAATCCTAATAGACTGTCAGAAATCAGGATTGAAATCTCTCCGTTTCACTCGCTCTAAAAAGCCAATAAGCATGCGGGCGCTTCCAATGTCCTTCCTCCTCGTTCCCTGTTCCTGATGCTCACCTTACAGCGGCTGAAGATTTGTTTTGGAAAGTGTTTGTGGCAGGTTTGTTACTATATGCTGTTTACTATATTTACTGAGGGGGGGCTCTTACAGATCAGCTGACATGAGAGTCATGTTGTCAAACACATTTATGCCTTTTGTCTTTATGGGTGATGTTCACTTTGGATCATCACGTTATGAGGACGTCGTTATAATCATCATTACCAAACTGACCGGGTGACCAGGGTGAGCGTCATGTGTGAACGCATACAGCAGAATGTTTCTCTCTTCACCCAGAGTTTCTCCTCCAGCCTCCTCGTATTTATTCTGCAGAAAGTCAGAGTGAGCTGATGTGAGAACACAGCAGGATATAATCAGGAGAATTCACCTGGAGCCAGTGGGAGGGGGTGGTGACCTTTATTCCCTGTGATCGCTGCACGACCATAGACTGTCTGCACGCCACCTCTACCATCTCCGTGCTCTAATGAACCTGCTGCTGCATGTTTCCTGTTCTCCAGTATGTTCTTCTCCACTCTTTAGTTCACATTGAGATTCTCTTCAACTACACGTAGCATTGATACAAAGACACATATTCTCATTATAGCGTCGTATATGAGACTCTGCTGCTTCGTCTGCCACTTCCAGGTTGTTTTTTTACGTCACGTCTTACCTCAGGCTTTTAGTAGCGTAGTGTAGTATAGTTTAGTTTAGCTTAGCTTAGCGTAGACAGTTGTAACATTGAAAAAGCTAGCTTGGCTCAGAACCTCTAAAGCTCACTTATGAATTTGTTATGTCTCATTTGATTAATGCTAATCTAAGCTAATTGACGATTAGCATAATCGTCATTAGCCAGAGTCTGAAGGAAAGCGAGCAGAGACCCACGTTTACAAGCGGTCTCTGTACGGTTGTTTCACTGCAGCAAAAAAACGAACCGCGGTAACTTGGCAACATGTCAAGTTAGTTTGAACCAAACATGTCGGGTGTGTAAACGCTCCTCATGTGCACACGAACACTTGTATCAGCTGTGTTCATCTCAAGCCTGTCTTCTTTGTTTACACTTATTAAAGCATGCTAATGAGCTGCTGTTAATGAAACATGAGATTAACAACGGTTTCAATGGCAGCATGAATGTATACACTGAATGCAATTACCTCAGGGTGATTTTAAACATGTTTATTTATTCTCCTCCAGAATTTAGGACACGTCTTATAATGTTATTTTCATGCTGTCTTTCATATTATCTCTCTCTCTCTCTCTCTCTGCTGCTGACTCGATGAAGCAGGTAAGACCGTTATTAGCTCCCTGCTTGCAGCCTGTGTGTACCTTCCTGTGTGTGTGTGTGTGTGTGTGTGTGTGTGTGTGTGTGTGTGTGTGTGTCAGAGGTGGGTTTAGCTGAGATGAGTAAAGCTGTCTCTGCTGCTGCTGATATTGCTCCGGCTGTGTGTCGGGGGAGTGGGAGGCGGGGTGGGGGTGGGGGGGGCTTACAGGGGGCACAGCTGAAAGTGAAAGAATTATGACACACACTCATCCAATAACACACAGAGAGCGACCATCGCACTTAACACCCACTGTTGACGGGCTACAATATGATGATGCCGGAGAAACAGACGGTTGTCCAGTGCAGCTACCTCATCACTGTGACTGGACTTTATGTTAGATACATTTTTATATATTTATACTTTTTTTAAGATTTGTTTTGGGGCTTTTATCTCTTTGTTTGAGATCCAGCACAGTGGATAGAGTCAGAAATCAGGTAGAGAGATAGTGGGGAATGACATGTGGGAAAGGAGCCACAGGTTGGATTCGAACCCGGGCCGCCCGTTTGGACTACAGCCTCCGTACATGGGGTGCACGCACTAACCACTGCTCCACCAGCGCCCCACATACTCACTGCTTATTTGTAAAGCGCCAATTCACAACAATTGTTATCTCGAGGGTCTTTTCTAAAGAGCATATGGGATCATAAGCAGGAAGGATTTGTCCTTCGTATTCCTTGCGCTCCTGTTGTCCACACTTCCTCCCCACTGAGGTGGAGGTCGGAGCAGGGGACGTCACAGTCTGATGGTGGAGGCTGGGCGTTGGGCGATGGTTGAGGAACGACAGCCCTCTAACAAAACAATGCAGTCAACAGGTGATTGCAGCTCGAGCAAAGGACAATTTTTTCCGCTCCTTCATGTGAACGCGAGTGGAGAGTGGTTGGAGGTGTGTCGCTGGAGGAGAGCGGAGGCTTCAATATGGAGGAGGTGTCGCCAAACAGCAGTTTGTTTTGCTTTTTATGGCTGGTGCTCAAGGGCGACATCTACTGAATCAAAAAGTCACACATTCTTCCTTTAAGAGCATCAGTATTTATTCATTCTGTTCAAGTTTCAAATCAGCTGATGAAACCAGTGAAAGTTTAAGAGCCGTCAACACAAATGTAATGATTTCTAAAGTCTTCAACGTGAGTCCAGACTTCCAAACACTCCAGTGGTGAAGATTTGTTTTCCTGAAATGTGAACTTTTGTAAATTTGTAAATATTTAACACGTTCAGTAGGAGGCGAACATAGTTTTCACATTATTGTATCCCTCTGCAGGAGTCACATCCCCCCGCTGCCTCCAACTCTAAATATAGAAGATACATATAGAGCTCATTCACAGCAGCTGCTCTTTTTATTCAGTGCATACTGTACGTCTCAGCTGCTGTAATGTAAATGATACGAGATCAATCGGGTGAAGAAACACACCTGAATGAGGAGCGAAGCGCCGCCAACACTCGTGTTTGTCACACAAAGAGCCGAGCGAGGAGAAAGAGCCGCTGACTGACTCTCCTTTTACTCAGCTCCTCGCTTGGTAGAGCTGTCAAATTTCAATTTAAAACCCGCTGCTGTGCATTGTAACATTATTTCCCTCCATAATAGAAAAGGCAACCTGAGGTTACAATCAAATTCCAAATGCAGGCAACGGGTTGAGGAGTTTTCAACGAGAGGCTGTTATTTCTTAAATGGTAAAAAGAGGGAAAAAATGTGTTTTCCTCTCCCTTTGTTTCGCCGGCGTCCTCTGAAGGTTGCACATTGGGAAGGACCTTAATTAAGATTTTTGTGCCTGGGGCTTTGTTTGCAAGCTGTAGTACACGAGGAGTGAGCGAGAGCCAGATACAGATCATTGGCTGCCCGGGTCAAGTCATGTGATTAGGAGAAAATATTAACATTTTCACCATGGCGACCCCTCTGACTTCAAAATCAAATATGTTTCATTGTTGAGGGGACCGACGGAGGCGAGTAAACTCATTCACTACCTGCCACAGCGTCAACAGTTTGAGGTGAAAGTGACCTTTAATTTTAAAAAATTTGAAGAGGTTGCACAGTGACGGGAGTGTGTTGTTGTTTTTGTACTAAAGGAACACAGTGTGCAGAAATAAGAGCCCCGCTCTCACGGTCATCGCTCTCATCAACTTCTTGGTGAGACATTTTTTTTTTTTTTTTTACTTTGATCAGAACTTCACCAAAGACTGAAATCAGCGTTTCACTTTCTGTCCGCCTCATCTCCATGCTGGAGGACAGACGTGGAGGTAGCTGCAGTGTCCGGCACAGATAAACAGACGGAGAGTTCACACCTCCACCTGCAGGTTCATAAAGCCGATGATTGACAGCTGGATCACAGTATTGATTGAATCCGGAGCCTCTCTCTTTTTCTGTCTCTCTCTCTGTGTTTGTGTTTGGTTTAGTTTCCAGATGCAGGCTGGTTATTACACAGGGAGGAGAGGAGGTTATTGCCTGGTGTGAGGGGGCGCTGACTTATACTGGCCCTCCTCCGGAGCAGCTCGTCTCTGTTTTTTTTCTGCTTCTTGCATCCTCAGTTCTCTGTTTGCAGGCTGGCCTCCCTGCACATGCACAGAGTTGGGCTTGTTTAATGCAAAACAAGTCCTTCGACTTATGAATCCACAAAGGTCCTTTTGTCTCGACTCTCTAAATACGACTTGCCGGGTTGTTTCCCAAAGAAGCACCTCGATTAGCCAGGCAACATTGTTCAATACGCAAACCAAGCAGCAACTTGAATGACTTAAAGAACCAATGTGGTAAAAGACCTGGAAGTCCCAAACAACCCAGATTAAAAACTATTTTAACAGCAGGATTCAGGGCGGGTCCACTTTGGATTGACAACATGCTTGATGTTTCAATGCATGTCCAAATATGGTCGAAAAACAAAGATGGCAGAGGCCAAGATGCCAAACCCAAGACTTTAAAATTACAGTCCTTAAACCAACGAGTGATGTCATTCTGGACATGCACACTTCATAAATACAGTCTTTAACTCAGGTCTAAATATGGACCATAATAAGCTGTTGCCAAGACAACCTGTACACTATACAGTTTGGTACATAAAATATCAGAAAACATCAGCTGATCAGACGGAGCTCAACATGAACGTGCATTCATGTGCGAGCAGGTTCTTCCATTATTCATGCTTCTTCTCTGACAAACAGTCAATACAGTGAAAAATATCCACTGTGGGTTTTAACAAAGCTATTAGATTCAATAACCACGGGGCCAAGTGCTGGAATTGGCCTGTAATTCATCATCAGCCTGCCTTCTTCTTCTTCTGCGAACATCATTTACTCCAGTATGATTATTTTTTTATTTTATTATTCTGTATTGTCTGAAGCGCCTGCAAATACAGGCGTAATGGGATGAGAGGGAGGATAAAAAAAACACAGAGTGAGTACATGTAAGGGAGGGGGGCTGGCATGAGCCGAGAAGAGAGACTCCTAATAGCTGTTAATTCTGAAACAAATTATGCAATTAGCTCTGGCATCAGGATGTAGGCCATGAGAGAGGACAGCATAACCTTCATTTGATCTGCAGCGAGCAGAGCGAGGGAGAGAGAGAGAGAGAGAGAGGCACGGTTGATAGGAGAATTTCTTTTCCCCGAGCTAAACGCTAACAGTATCCATAAGTGCCACTTACTCGTCCCTTTGAGTGCTTTCTTTTTCCTATTTACGGAGGGATTTTCATAATGTGCGAGTGTGTTTTTTTTTCTTTTTGAGAAATACTCATGTCCTTAAAACAAAGAGGTAATTTGTCTGTGCATATGAGATAATATTGTCTGGGGAGCCGAGCGATTTGCTGCCCTGCCTCACTGCGAAACAGAGGGAAGGTGTTGATTTCAAGGTGTGTGTGTGTGTGTGTGTGTGTGTGTGTGTGTGTGTGTGTGTGTGTGTGTGTGTGTGTGTGTGTGTGTGTGTGTGTGTGTGTGTGTGTGTGTGTGTGCTGCAGTGTGTGTGTGTGTCTGTGCGGCTCCATCAATAAAGGTCTCAAACAAGCAGCAGAACTTAAACGTTGTCCCCGCTTCTTGCTGAGGATTTGTCGTTAGTTTAACACAATGAAATTTGTCCAGAGTGAGGAAGTCATTAATCCTAAGTGGACCATTCATTTAGTGCTGATAGGAAGCAGAGAGGAGAGAGTCCCTCTGCAGGACACATGTGAGTATCTTCAACGAGGCTTCACCACAACAAACAAACACAGGAAACCACAGCAGTATGACAAGGTGACACGGGGTAGAAGATGAGATGTTAGACTCAAGCAGACTGAAGAGAGTTAAAGCCGTTTTTTCAGCCTGGTCTTTGAGCAGATGTATAGCAGACTGTGCTGCTTTAAAGGGGCAACATGTTAAACATTCATATAGATGGATAACCTGCTTCTTTCCAACCACACGTGGGAACACCGTCGCCATCTTGTTGTTTCTGGTTCTCAAACACGAGCACATTCCCAATTGACCCAATTGATGGGATGTTATCAGTGCAGAGCAGGAGAGAAAAACAGGAACACTATCTGCTAAAGGTTAGCTGTATGTTAAATCAGTGACGGGGGGGGGCAGCTGTCTGATTACACACACACACACACACACACACACACACACACAGAGAGACACACACACACACACACACAGCTGCATGCGCACACTCACTACTGCTGGACCCATATTGACTTTTCTGTGTCAGAAAATCAGATACATCCTCAACATTCAGATTTACTGTCCAGGTTTACAGACAGACAGACAGGCAGACAGACAGACAGACAGACACACACACAGACAGACAGACAGACAGACAGACAGACACACACACAGAGACAGACAGACAGACAGACACACAGACAGGCAGACAGACACACAGACAGACAGACAGGCAGACAGACACACAGACAGGCAGACAGACAGACAGACAGACAGACAGACACACAGACAGACAGACACACACACACACACACAGACAGACAGACAGACAGACAGACACACAGACAGACAGACAGACAGACAGACACACACACAGAGACAGACAGACAGACAGACACACAGACAGGCAGACAGACACACAGACAGACAGGCAGACAGACAGACAGACAGGCAGACAGACACACAGACAGACAGACACACAGGCAGACACACAGACAGGCAGACAGACAGACAGGCAGACAGACAGACACACAGACAGACAGACAGACAGACACACAGACAGACAGGCAGACAGACAGACACACAGACAGACACAGACAGACAGGCAGACAGACACACACAGACAGACAGACAGACAGACAGACAGGCAGACAGACAGACAGGCAGGCAGCAGAGTCGTCACTGTAGTTTAAATGCTCAAAAATGGCCGACGTGTGTGTGTGTGTGTGTGTGTGTGTGTGTGTGTGTGTCTGTGTGTGTGTGCGTGTGTGTGTGCGTGTGTGTGTGAGACATCTGGAAAGCTGAGCAGACCAGTGATCAAAATCAAGCTGATGTGTAAACAAAACAAGGCGTCTGTGCAGAGTGAGCCGGCCAGCTGTCAGCGTGAAACCAGAGTAAATGAGTCTCTTTCTAAAAGTCGACACAATGAACCTGCTGCTTCATGCTCAGGTGGGGGGGGGGGGGGGTATTTTGAGGAGCAGACACATTAGATACAAAATGAACGATGTGATAACTGAGATGTAGAATATGTGTATCATCATGCTGTTATCATGTTTTGCCCTTTGTTTTCACAGATGATTATCTTATTGTCTACAATTAGATACAATTTCACATTATGCACCACTGCTTGATTAAAGTCGCTTTACACACTCGTGAAATCCCGTCACAAAAACCCCCTTTTCACAATTCCTACACGCCGTCCTCTCACACATAATTGTATTACAGTCTGTGTTACATTGTGCATCTTTAATTCACAGCCTGCAGCTTACATGTTGTGAAACAAAGAGACGAGGAGAGGACTCTGTGGTTCCTCACAGTCGCTCTGTGCCGGCGCAGACTCAGAGATCCTTCCCCTCAATAGGCGGGGACCATCCGGTCTCCACGTTCATCTAAAGTCAGGTTTAAACTGTGAATCTGGACATCCTGTCTGAGTGTTCAGGGCGCGACTTCTGCAGTAACCAGATAGTAAGAAATTGACATGATACTTTGATATGATATGCATTTATGACAACATGATTGATCATGAGTTTTAAGGAAGTTATTTTAGAAATTTTTTCATGCCTAAACATTTTGCTGACTGCAGTTTCTGCAACGTCGCCTTCCCAACTTTAAAATATCTGAATACGATATTGTCCCAAATGATGATTGAGTGAGAGTTCGACCCAATCACCAGCTGGACACCGTATAGCGATATTCTGGAAATGTATTTCTCGATTGGACGTTTATGCTCTGCTAAAATGAAACGAGTGCACACAAAATTCTTTAAATAAATTATTTAGTGCCTTTATTTTGGAGGGGCAGGACTTGGGTGGTCACATTGGGCTGGCAGGCCGCCACATCAAATGAAAGGTAGAGGAAACAAGTCTTTCTCCAGAATTGGAAACCCCCGACTCTAAGGTGGTATGCTTAAAGAGATGTATTTATGAGAGTATAATATTGAGCTCATTAAATGTACTTGAGAACAACACATATATATACAGTGAAAACGTTTTCATTCAGCGTTTAAATCCCTGAATCTGATGTTGCTGTTGGCAGGTTTGAACATTGCCAATAACAGAAGAGTTCTTCCTGCAGAAACACACTCTCTGCCAATTATCAGATGGTGTGCAGCAGTCCAGCGAGCAGCACATAATGTAACGGCTCCGCCTGTCTGTGTGTGTGTGTGTCTGCTCCATCACCACTGCAGAACACACATCTGGAACCTCCACATTCACCACTTAGCTAAATTACATTACTTCTAGCTTAGCGCCTCTAACAAGGTGCTGTGTGTATTTGACTAGCTGGGGAAATAGGAAGCGAACACAGAGAGAGACAAAGAAGTGGAGGAGCTAACACGCTGTTAACAATTGCTCAGTGAGTTCCTCTGCCTCCCATTACACATACTTTGCACCTTTTAACCTTGTTAGCGGGCCGAGGCAGAGCGCCGCCCCACAACGCTTGTTCAGTAATTAAAGGGTGGCTCAGGTGCTAGATTTATGGAGATTTCTGGGCCTGTGATTAAAATTGAAATTTAATTCTGGTAATCTGGCGGAAGGTGAGGGAGAGGAAGATTGAATGTGAAGAGAGGAGTGGGGGGGGGGGGTGGTTTGGGTGGTTGGCTAGCCACATATCAGTGGGAGATACTTCACACAGGCTGTTCAAACATGGACTTAAAACAGGCTTATCTCCCAAAAGGTTAATGAGGAGCGGCTGGCTGCGCCTGTTACAAATGCACAACAGAGGTCTCATCTTCTGCTGCACACACACACACACACTCACTCACACACACTCACTCACACACACACATTCATGCAGGCTGGATAAGCTGCAGGCATCACAAGCCCACAGCCTCACTGATAGAAATTCTCGTTTCCAATAACATCCTCAGACGACTTAATTACTTTTTCTTTTGATGCGACTCAGAAGAATAAGCGGACTGGAGATGGAATCGGTCTTTTTCTGTGCCTGTGTGTCTCTCTGTGTGTTTCTGCCTCCTCACTGATAGCCCATAATTTAGTCGTGGCATTTCAGATGCCTGGGCATGACTCTGAAGTCCATTTGCCTGAGTTGTCATACAGCTTATGGAGTGCACGGTTCACAGTGCAGGCTGAGGCTGAACACAGTGCAGATGACATGTGTGCAGCTCTGTTGTCTGATGTGTGGCGGTGGTCTGTGGTCGAAGTCGAACTAGAAGAAGTCGTTTGCTTGTGGACCTGCGCGGACTGAGTCAAAGGCAGGAAAACAATTTAAGATCAATTCCAATTCTCTCCTCGCCGTCGATTACTCACGTTGGTAAAATATACTAGAAATGTCAGAAATCAAAATGCTGTCATGTCTGGCACCATGAAATCAGAGCTTTCACTCTCTGGGTTGTTCTCCCTCCTCCTCCATGAATCATGTCTGGATGAACTGGAGATTGACCAGGTCCCTGTTTGATGACCCTGTTAGGATCAGTACCAGGATTTCTCTGGTGGATATTGACTACTGGTATTCTGTTTCAAATGTGGAGCTCCTGTCTGTCTGTCTCCACTGAGTGACACTTTCGCTGTTTCTAACAAGTCGTCCACCTGGGGGAGGGGTTACTGCCCTTTGTGATGTCATGAAGGGAAAATCTCCAAACGGCCTGACATTTTCTGAAAAGTGGAGCAGGCAAAAGACGGAGAGGATGGACTTTTCTCATCATTTGTTGACAGACTAGGGAGACATATTGGTGTTAGAGAAACATAGTGAAGTGAATTTTACATCATATGTGACCTTTAATGGGTATCTGTTGGAAACCTATTAAATGTGACACCACTGGTTATACCATATTTTTCCATTTGTTTTCATGTGAGAAAGTAAAACTAAAAGTCACAGCTTCATATTCGTATGATTTGTCTGATATACTTGTTGCAATGTTCCTCTTACAATTACTATCCCTTTATATCCGTATTCAAGAAGGTATTCCAACAGATTTTTTTAAATTTTGCAGCTTAATTTTTAGCAAGTTATGGGCTGCACTCCTAGCCTTGTTCCGTGTTACGCTTCCTCAGTTTGCATGGCAATATGAGGAATTTCTTCCATAGTCGAGGTCTGCATCTTAAAACTTGGGCCCGGTGACCACTAACCCCTGACCCCTGACCCCAGAAAAGGAATGACAGCACAGAATATAAAATGTAGATTTGGGATTTGGTCTTTGTTAAAGGAGGCGGTTGCACTATTGCCCTCTCTTGGTGTGGTGATAAAAAAGTGTGTTCCCCTTTTGTTCTCCTTCTTTTTTTATCTAACTCCTCACCAATGTGAAAGTGTGCCAGTCCAACACAGAGAGGTGTTCCATTTTACCCGGAGGTGTCCCATTTACCATCCTGAACTAACCCTTTTATTCCCCCTGTGCCTGTGCGTTTGCCTCTATTGTTGCTCCTTTAAAATGAACAGACTCTGGCTTTAAATCATCAGCTCCTGGACGAGCTCCTGCTGCAGATTTATGTTGATGCCACAGAGGTGTGTTGTAAATGCAGCACAGTGTGTGAGGTGTGAGTCCAGCTTGTTTTTTTCACCTGCAGGGAGGCGGAGGAGTGTGTGTCTTATCAGCACACAGCGGTATTTAGGCCTGCCAGCGGGTGTTTATGAGAGTGCATGAGGAGGGCCGGGTTCCCTGTGAGCTGTGTTTTTAGCATTTAACATTCAAGCTCGTAGCTTTGCTCATGTGCTGCATTTAGAGCATCTTTGCTGTTGTACTCCTCTTAAAAGAGTTAAATTTGGGAAATACACTTTTTTTCCGTCGGGACGGATGTGGAGAGTTAGAAAACCAGACTGATACCTGTCACACATTTTCTCGCTTAAGCTTGTTAGCTTAGCTTATGGTGTGTTCCATTCATAATGTGAGTGTTTGTAAATGAGCAGAGCTGATATACTCCCCCCTGCAGGACGAATTGTGTAACTTCCAGGACCTGAATAAATACACCTGAAAACATATTAAGTAGCTGTTTGTATCGATTGATGCTTCAAAACCAAGCGGCAACATCCAGTCTTTAAAAATGAAGCCGATGCGGAAGTGCAAAATCCTGCAGTTCCTCGAGTGTCCACTAGAGGCTGGCTGCATGAACACCGGAAGTCACATACACACCACATTCAAAAAAACTGTTTTTACAAAACACAATATGTTATTGTCATCACTGGCACACACTGTACGGGGGGGGGTGAATTTCTTTTAAAGGATTTTATGAATGATACGTGTTATCCATAGTTAGGCGTGTAGCTGACATGATTGACAGGTGGGCGCGATGTAACGGTTCATCAAGAGGTTTAAAACCCGCCTCAGCTCCAGCTCTCAGCCTGTCGTTAGGTTGACTGAAAGTTAGACTGAGACAGGATTTCCAACATGGCTGCTGCTGCTGATGAGCCTCCAGCGCCCCCTGCAGGAACAGACTGGTGACGTCACTCAGGATTCAAACATAACTGATCATTGATTGCTTGCTCGACATAAATAAAGCTAAATAAAGTTAACTCCGTTGACTTTCATAATCAACATTTCCACACCTGATGGAGTCGGGGGATGTGCTTGTGTTTGTAGAGCTACGTTAAGCAGCAGCAGCGGTGGTGGTGGTGGTGTGGCGTTAGCATCATGGCTTCTGTGTGGCCGGGGTTGTGTTTTACACAGAGATGAATGGCCCTCTGCTCTCAGCCCTCTAAGTAATCCTGCCAATGATGAATCGCTGCTCTCACTGACACCCAAATTGGAATCATTCGGTCCAGGAGCCAAAACGGAAAAAAAAAAAACCCAGGAAGGCCTCTGGCTGCGGTGTCTACTCATCTGTTACTGTGTCGCTTTCCGAGGACACAAGACTCCCCCCCCCCCCCCCCCCACACACACACACACACACACACACATCCTTCCACACTGTGTCCTCAAGGCCGCTGATAAATAGAAAACAAAGGACCCTTCAGAAAAGTGTCACATCGACATCCTTCCCCATCAAATAATGGTGCCACGATAATAATCTCCCTCGTAAGAGCAGCAACTTGAAGCACAACCATTTCTCTTTGTTTTGTCACTTTTTCCCGAAACATTTGAAAACATTTGAGCATCCTTAACAAATGTTTCTCCTTGTTCCGCCGCTGCTCGCCTACTCTCTGTTAGCGGTGGCTCGAGTCTGTTGGCGGCGCTTGTAAAACAAATCCCCCAACACGAGGACTGACTTAATGAACTTAATGAGGTTTTCTAATTACAGAGGGAAGTTAGGCCGTGTCAAATGGGCCTTTTCTGCCTTCCTTGACATGGATTAACAGCCGGACTATTAAACCTAAAGCCCTACATTACAGCAGAGGAGAGACGGAGACACAACGGGTCATATCTGCTGCCAGTCTGGCCTACATTCAGAACATATCTGAAGTGAATGATGTCGTATTTTTAAGAGGCAGCCTCGGGCACGATCTGAACCTGCACTTGGAGCCTTCTCAGGGAATAAAACCGACATGTTTAATAAAGACAATAACCTATTTAACAGACATTATTCCATGATAGTAGACTCTTCCTTTATGACGTTTATTCCTCTCTTTCTCCTTTTGTTTGTCACTCACTGAAGCGCTCTTCTTATTCAATTTCCGTCTCTCTAACTCCTCTCTGGCAGGGAGGATGATTTACTTTGTCATCATTAACACATCAAAAGAGCCAAGTGTGTATTTCAAAGTCATCTGATAACTGATACTCTTTAATGGCGCACTGGAACAGTAATTAATTTCAAAAACATCCCATTTATTTGTTCTGGAAGTGAACGCTCGCGCCAAAGCGGCATAAATCCTGTCTGTTGCTGCAGCTCAAATTAATTTACGTGTTGCGTCTCCTCGCATCCTTTGAGAATTTAATTATCTCAGCAAACAGGCGCTGGGTGTGTTGAATATACGTCCTATCAGCAGAGCTGTAACAGAGCCAGAACAGCAGCAGAGACACGTTTCATTCTCTCTCTGCTCGTTTTTTTTTTCTGTCTCTGGCTGGAGCTTAATACGAGGACAAACCTAACAGAAAATAAACTGGAGATTGAGTCGGGGGTCGCTCAGAGTGAAGGCAGCGTCTGAATGTCCTCAGCGGCTCCATCCAGTCCTGAGTCTCCTCCTCGCTCTTCCTGTGAGCACATTTGATCCCGGTCAATCCACGAGCCTGAGTGCTCGGCTTTCCGAGAGTAGCTGTTGGTGAATGAGAGCTGATTCACTAAGAGGACAGTCACTGTGTGATAAACGACTGATAAACACAGAACACAGTTCACGTCAGGTCGACACCCAGGTGAACCGAGGACTTCCTCTGACCTGTATAAGGTCAGTTCAGGAAGCAGAACACTGTCAGTGCAGTCATTAGCTGACATGAAACTTTGAAGTTATTAGTGTTCATGGGAAAGATGAAAACATGGGTTGGATTGGAACACTTTTATTGTCCCAGAGGGTCAATTTGGTTTGCAACAGAGTTTCTTACAGGCATCATAAAAACATAACAAAGACATAAATACATAACTCCTATGGATGGAATCATGATGGACGTGAGTGAGCAAACACATTACCGGCTGATATTAGCGTATCAAGTGACTATCGGTATCGGCTAATTTTATCTCTGATATGCGCTGATATTTCTAGATTTATTCACCAGTGAAATATCAATTTATTTGTGTTTCATTTTATTACACTAGCAGTTCTCCGTCACCAGCAGAGGGCGCTATACGGATTACAGCAAACATCATCACTCTCCAGAGTGTGGAGCGGTGATGCACGTAGAAACAGTTACTTTCCAGTTCAGTGACCATCTTTTTTTCATTATAAATCGTTGATGCATCTGAGGGATCAACAGTATACATGTATATCTATATCTATCTCTACAGATCGAAATAGATCTAAGAAAGATATCGGCCGATATATCGCATCAGATATTTTTCCTCCCTGATATCGGTATCGGCCTCAAAGATCACATATCTGTTGGGCCCTACTTGTGACTACTGCTGACACAATATCTTGACATTGGGCTCGTCAAAGTAACATAACTTTAAACTACCATAAGATTCTAAATAAAATTGAACGATATAGACACCAGGACCTGAAGACAATTTCAACCAAACTCTCAAAAAGTGGATCTGGAGGAAATTACCAACCCTGCCTTTAAATTTCAAGGTTTCCAGCTTTATTTAGATTTCTGTTTAAGATGTGATTTAATGTTGTATGCAGGCTGCCTCTGCAATTTTAAAGCAGTGTGTTGAATTTAACAATGAAATAAATATATTCATAGTTAAAAAATCTGAGCAAGAATTGTCTAAACGGATTTAATGATGTAAAAAATGAAGGATGAGAAACAGACTTCCAGCTGTTTCTCACATGAATTCTTAACTCTGAATCAGATGCTCACTTTAGTTTTCAGAGACAATCTTTGAAGTTGAGTTAGCGGACCGTGTGCCTCACGTGTTTGTGTTTTGTTGCATATTGATTCTCTCAGCTGGTGGGCAGAGGATTCTCTCTGAGTAAATCCCTTTAAGGTTTTTATTATAGAATGCCAATTCAACATTTTACCCGGGTAGAGTGATGATGTACAGGAGTCGAAAATACAGCGATGAAGAGCTCCCTGTCATTTTTGTTTTGACAGACAATCCAGATACAGCACACACACACACACACACGCGCACACACACACACACACACACACACACACAGTGCCAGACAAACAGAAACACACACACACAAAGTCAGCATGGTGCGATGGGGATTTTCTCACAAATCGGCCCCCTAAAGGGAAAGAGGCCGGCATAAATCAGCTGGTGTCAGGGCTACAGACACCCACGGCTCCTTATCGCCACACGCAGGCGGACACACTCACAGATTGATCGGTAGATAGTCTGTGTGACAGGCAGGGCGACAGGCAGCCAGGTACACAGGCTCACAGAGGCAGCAGCTCAGGGTGGAGGCAGAGACACAGAAACAACACGAGGTACAGGAGACTGTTTTATTCCTGAGGTTTTATAAAACAGAGTCAAGCTTCTATCCAGTTGGGCTACGTTGGCGTGCTTCCTCGTTATTCCTGCTACAAGATGCTCAAAGGAAGACGTGTGGCAGAAATGCATTGTTGGTTTAATTAAACGTGAGAAATGTCTGTATTTTTGGCCATATTTTTTTTGTCAATTTTTCTTGTCTAAAGAGTTTTTCATACTGAGGGACAAACACACTATACAAAAGTGGTTTTGCTAGTGTGATGTTTATGACAATTCTTTTAATTACCTAATGAAGCTTGTTCGTTTGGAGCCAGAAGTGACCATATGTGGACGAGAGGGTGGAGCTGGAAAAGAGGGAAAGGTTGGTTACTGAAAGTTTCATCATTTGATAGGAAGAAACCGCTTGAAGCAGCAATATGTAACTCTGACACCTAGTGTTTAAAATGGGTACTGCGGTCTAAATTCCAAACATTGTAGAGATCTGCTACTCCTCAAAACGGCCGTGTGGGGGTGTCTTAAAAGCGCCTACCTTCTCTGGTCCAAACAAATCCAGATCATTCAAGAGCAGAATCTAAAGTTAGAAGGAGGACATACTGACTGCTGCATTGTTGTCAGAGAAGCCAGCACTTCAACATAGCATGTTTCCTTAATGTCTGATCATATAGTAAGATACCTTTATCATTTCACTCACTACACATCTCACTGATTGATTCTTTAAAAGTTGCAGAATCTTCAACTTATTTATTGAGCGTGTGTAGACTTGCTAACATGGAGAGGTGCTAACATTAGCCTTAGCTCTGTTAGCAACCACGATGGGATTTCCCAAGAGGGAAAATACTGTAACAGAGAATCTACATGCTAGTACCAATATACTGTAGATTACTCCATTTGTTCCACTTCTGTGCTGTTGTGGGTTTGTTTGAATGAGAGAAGGCAGAAGCGATCATGTGCAAAGAAACCCTTAAAGCGTAGTAATATTTACAGGCTGTGAGGACAGAGCGTCTCCTCCACCAGGTCAATATTTCTGCATGTATGTGAACAGACAAAGGCTTGTATTACTGTCACTGAGCATTTAGGACACACTGTATCACACAGCACTGTTGTGTAGCAGTGACAAACTCCATTTGTTTCCAGCCATCAGAGTCTGCTCGAGCAACACTAAGCTGCTGTTCTGTTTCATGAGCATGTCTGTTTTGGGTCATGCACCAGAAGCAAAATGTTTTCCATGCACGCACGCCGGATAACATCTCTGATCCCGTTATTTACTCTGCGGAGGACTTAAACATTCCCCTGTGGTGTGTTCATGTTTTATCACAGGGGGGAAATTTGTCATCTTTAAAATCTGCTTCCACCTGGTTATACCCGGGAGGGGCTTCAAGTCTCTTCTGGTTCACAAACAAGCTTGCACCTTAAATGACGAAATAGCAGCCTCGAAATAGACGCCACCAGACTGAGATCAACGAAAATGAAACCAAAGAGTGATTCAGTGGAGACACACACACACAGAGCTGCAGAGTGAGTCTTCTCACACAGACACACACACACACACACACACACACACACACACACACACACACACACACACACACACACACACACACACACACACACACACACACACACACACCCTGTTCAAGTAAGAAAAATATTGTGATTTTTTCAGAGGCTTTGGGAGCTGCGTCGCAGGTTTCCTAGCAACAACTTGGTAAAAACAGGCCGGGCTTTGACCTGGAAGTCGAACAGTTGAAATGTGTAGCAGAGCAGAGGCTGCATTGTCGCCTGCCTTTGGATATCCTCATAAACTAGAGGGATAGCGTGCATTGCTATAGCGTCTGACGCAATAGCAAAGCGTAGAGTGTGTGAAATTTACAGAGCTGTAAAGTTGTTCATGGTTTCACCTCTTTGCGGTCTGATAACGTGTTAGGAAGGTCCAATGGTAGCAACGGTCAATAAATAGATTCTCCCTCGATGCTTGTATACTGGGACAAGGATCAGACGGCCTCATCGAGCTGTAACCATAGCTCGACTTGACTGTGCATGTAAACATGCTGATGGAGGATGAAAGTTGCCCTGACATGGGAGAAAAACGTTGGAAAGATGACATTATAATGGGAAAGAAGAATCTCACACAAAGTTAAAAAACATGTCAAAGGTGTGGACGGTCAGTTTGCACTAGCACAGGCTAGTTCTGCTAACAACAAGGACAACGTGCAGCCAGAGGAGAGCTGGGAAACGATGCTGCTACATGTAAAGACTACATGCTGTGTTCTGAGTTAATGATGGTTATAAATAAAATCAACTTTTTTTGACCTCCCCACATGATCTCACTCTCCCTCCCTGCACACACCGGAGCATCACATGTTCCTTCAGTTTCCCACTCTGCATCCCTCCAACATGAGGCCCCTCTAAAAAATGAGCCACCCTGCCTTGGCTTCAAAAAAAGACGGAGCGGAAATGAGCAGAATCCCCGTCGGTGTAAGAGTCAGGTGTGCCGCACACTTCACAGTCAAAGGGAGCCTTGAATGCGGCACAAATGAAGACGGCGGTGTGTCGATTCACACTCGCACGTCTCCATAATGACATCACTCTCCTCCGCTATTACTCATCTTTCATTCAGACACTGCTGAGGTGCGGAGGCAGAAGAGCCGCCTCGAGGATCGGAGGCTCCAGAAGGTGACGTGGGGGCGGAGCCTGTGTGAATGAAAAAGATGTGGAGAGGTTTGGATGAGACTTTATGACACCCACTTAGAAGAATAGTCACTCTCACTCCCTGCTTCGCTATCTTTAGCTTCTTTGGCTTTTCTGATCTTTACTTTAAATACGCCTTGATTGCTCCTGAAGCCTCCTCTGTCTGTGACTCCTCAGCACATCGATGGTTACCTGCAGTAACATTTAAGTTCATCTTCCACTCTTCATGTCAGCCTGAAAGACGGGTGAACTCAGTTGAAGCAGCTGAGTTTGGCTGTGTTTACCCTCCAATCTGTCCCTGCACACCACTGATTAAGACTGTTTTTACTGATCTATAAAAAGTCTTTAAACATATCCTCACGTCACATACTGTCGCATAAGTAAATATACAAAAACGACATGTATGCAAATTGTGTTAAACCAAAGTCCACCTGATGGACACACGATGTCTCCAGCTTCACTGTCAGCTCCATCCTCGACTCTTTCATCACCATGTTAGGATAGATATTAGTCTGCACATGGACACATTCTTTCTTCTGATTTCTGAAGCTGTACAGAAGCATGTTGTTTTCGACCGTTTTGGTACCTCGCTTTCTCCACTGATTCATGTGGAAAAAACTTTTTTTTTTGTCTCTGACAAAACATTGATGAAGAGAGAGAGAGAGACAAACTGAACAAGGGACGATGGGGTTGGTTGTCTCTCGACTGGAAGGTATAGGGGGTTCATGCTCCTGCAGCTGAGCACACAAACACTTGTTTGAGCCGGTCCACTCAGCATTTTCTTTTGGTGTCCCTAGTGCTAGTTTCAGCTGTTTCCATTCCGCTCCAAACTTCTGTAAGCCCGCCTACCGCTATCCCTGCGACATGATTGGCTGTTCGTTGTTTTTTCTTCTTCTCTGTAAAGTTCGGTTGCAACCAGTGTTCAAGGCACATTAGTGCCCCCTCCTTTCCTAGTGGTTGGGTGGTGTAATCACATGTTTACAACTGTCAAACTTTTATTGAAACATTTTTATATTTATATTGGCCCAGGCCTAGGCAAGACACTTCACCCCAAGTTGAAGTGTGAATGTGTATGAATGGATGAGTTACTACTGGTGGACGTGTTGGAGGTGCTAAGCTAGAGGTAATGTAGTTTAGCTAAGTGGTGAATGTGGAGGGGTCAGATGTGCGTTTTGTTTTTCTTATTAGTTTAAAAAAAACAACATTAGATAAACAAAGACACTGACTCACAATCTAAAAACCTTACGGGCACCCCATCACTTGCTCAAACTGTCACCAGGTGTCAGGTAGCCATCAGGTGTCCTGCAGCTAACAACGTAAACCCAAGACCTTCCCCTGTCTCCATGACCCTTTCCTGAGGTCAAACAGGATTTCTCTGCTGATCTGTCACAGAGAATTATATCATTAAGAACCCGATGATGGAGAAGACGGGCTCCGGCACACAGGCGGAGAGCATTGCGGCTCATGATGACACGACACATAACTTCATCTCACCAAATCAAAGAAATACAGCAGAAACCTTTTACTGTGTCTGCGTGCCGCTCCATTATTCAGCACATGGCTCTGAGCTGGTGACAGTTACAGACCTAAATATACCATTCTCTTATTCTTTCTCTTTAATTCTGCCTGACTGTACTCTGCTCTCATGTTGAGGCTCTGATTTTTTTTTATTTTTACAGCAGCTGTGCATTAAAGCAGCGGTACATGAAGGTGCACCTGAATGCAGCACGCAGGTTTCACCGTGCTGCCTCTGAACTCACAATAATTCAATGAATCCAAGCGGTGACCCGCGTGTGAGAGTGTTAATATTTGCATTACACCATAAATGTGAGGATGCAGTTAGCAGGGAACATACTGTCTCTCCCCGCTCGTACCTAAATCACAAACCTCTCCGTCTCAGACTTCAGGAAATCATCCACTAAAAAGACAGGAAATCACACGTTCCTGCTCCGGCCTCTTATGTCGTTTTCAGCTTTTTCTGCATGAATTTGGGCAAATTGGGAAATATTTCTAAGTCTCTTAGGACTAAAAACAAGCCTGGAGGAGACAGCAGAAGATCTTCTTCTTTTCAGTGAAGTAAATGTAAAACTGATCTTTCTGAGGCATTGAGTGCCCTGGGATTTTGCACGTCCCTTCACAGACAGTATTACTGAAGCTTCATCCTCCCCTGCAACATTAATGTCATTCTTAAGCAGCAAAGGAAAGTGCTCGTCGTCGGATAAAAGTGTTTTCTTTTTTTGAGCCATTTCCATTTCACTCAAAAGCCCCACTTTTCCCGTCCAGCCCCCCCCCCCCCCCTCCTCTTTCTGTCTTTGTTATATTTTGGAAAAATCACGTCTAATCACGTCTTTTTGTCCAGAGTTTACTGACTACCTTTCAGACCTAGATGTTTGACCTGCAGGAGGACCCGAGTGTGAACTCTCAAATTCACACTGCACACCAACAACAAGCAGAGCGGTGTCCATCTGAACGCATCAACATCAAACAGTTCTTTAATTGATTTAGAATCACTCTAAATGTGGAGCAGAGAATTGGAAAGGGGATATTATGAGCTGTCAGGGTGCATTCATCACCTTCTTCTTCTTCTTCCTCTTTCTTTGCTCGATGGAAACTTGGCAACTTTTATTTATGAGGATATTCATATTCATCCTAAATGTGGCAAAATATGTGCACATTTGTCATGCATGGTAACTCAAACTAAACAATGCAGCATGGTGCTCTTGAGGCTGTGATTTGAGAGAGATAAGTCGCTGACACAGTGACCTGATTGTTTTGTTCAGTGCCTGGTTGAACTCAAAGACGCTGACGATTATGTTGTTACTTGTTAGTCATGGGGAAATGGTAAATGGACTTGAGCTTGTATATTTCTTTTCTAGTCTTTTGACTACTCAAAACCCGTGATCTTCAACTTATTCGTCCTGATTTTGTCACTTCAAACTCCAGAAAAATGCCAAACTTGAGTCTTCCTAATGTAAGCCCAAATAAATGTTTTCATTGTCACTGAAGCTACGTCCTTAAATGCTGCTTCCATGTTAGAACATGTTTGATAACAATGTTACCACAATGCAGCCAAAAGGGGCTTTAGATAAAAGTCAATCCTGATACTAAAACTCCATAGCACATAGCTCTAAAATAATAATAACAGCGACAACCACCAATCAGAGACGTCACTCTGACAATCTAGGATTGTGGGTAGTGTCGTTCTTTTCCCTGTTATCACAAATAAACCAAGTTTGTGTTAAAACGAGGTTGATATCAGACGAACTTGTGTCTCCTACAGGAGCATAAACCATCGTTTCACACTCAGGTAGCTTGTGGTCAGTCTACCTTTGATAGTTATGACATCATGGCTAATAATCAAATCCGCAATGGATAAAATGGACGGGATTTTTGCTTCAGTAACCACACTGTTGAGCTCCATAGCTCCAGTTTCATAAAGCAGGATTATATTATACATTATATTATCCTCAGTCAGGAAGCTAGATTAGCATGACTAGCTAGCAAGCTACAGTTGATAAAATACTTGTTATGACAATTGTTATCGGCTACAAATAGAAGGCCTGACTTTGTCCTACATTTGTCTGAAATGATGTTCGTCATATTCAATGCACACGTGAACATTTATAATTTCTCCACGTTTACTTGAATTTTTAGGGCTTAATAGTTTAATTTACAGCCTCCTCTTTCTAGGATTCTTTCCTCTCCAGCCTCACATACCCCTCCCCCCACCCCCCCCCCCCCCCCCCCCCCCCCTTCAGTCAGATGGTTTCTCTGAGTGAGTCCCAAGCGGCACAGCCAGCCGGACCGCCTGAAACTTCTGACTAGCCATGTTCTTCAAACATCACGCCGCAACCACAGCATGGCAGGATGACAGATCGTCCCTTCGATGTATAGTGACAAACAAATTAGTGCAAAGATGCTTCTCGCTGCATACCAGATGTGTTGGGCTCTGTGGTACGGAACAGCCGATGAAAAACTGTCCACGTCCCATCTGTGCTTCGCCGCGACCATCGGTGCAGCAATTTGTGCTGAACAAAGTAGTGCAAACAGCCCGCCTGATTATATGTGTCATAATGTGAGGCGTAAAAAACAGTGCTGGGGGAGAGAGGCGGGGAGGAGAGAGAAGGAGGTGAAATAATGAAAGAGTAGAGATGAAGCAGGGAAATCAAAGACAGATTTCTTTGAGCCCTCCAAACACACAAATGGCCCTTCATATTCAGAAAATCCACCATTTTCCTTTCTCTGCTCCTCGCCGCTGCCGACTGCATCACACCGCTGTGACACCATCAGGCCTATTTATATCTAACCTCACACCTGCCTATTCTCTGGCACACACTCGGAGATTGGAGACGGCACGCGGGGTCACATCGCCGTCCAAGTGCCGTGCCAGCGTGGCGGTGCACTTACTGCCAAGACAGGCGGCGAGCTGCACAATGTTTTCTCTGTTCTGAGTGCACAGGCAGGACACCATTTTCAGCTCCGAGCACACAAATGTGATGAAAGAAACCGTAAAAAGGCTTCTCGAGTCAAACCAGAGAATGCATTTGATATTCTCGCTTTGCATCGGTGCAGTTGACAGCGCTGTGTGCGGCGGGCGGGCTAAAAGAGGAGGAATAACTCTGACAGAGCGAGAGGAGAGAGAGAGAGACGTTCCTGACCTGCTTAGTGTCATTACAGCACAGACTTATCTCTGCCTTGTAAATACACTCGAGTGCTTGTTATCAAACAGGCGAGGCGACAAACCTCATCCAGGTTTGAGTCCTCGGCTTCCTCTGCGTGCTTGTAAATGAGTCATTCTCATGGATGACAGCCCGCATTAATATTCTGTTAAGGAGGGAAGCGAGTGCGCATTAAATCCGCCACTTATCATGGAGAGATCCCGATCTGTGTAGGACCTAAAATACATAAAAGTCATGCTTGTTTGCTTTTAATTGCTGAAAGATATTCAGGGGAGACGACATATAGGATTCATGTTGATCATTTGTCTTCCTGTTGTATTTATGAGGTCATGATGCTTGAGTGTATACTCACTCCTCTATTTACTCCCTTTGTTTCCTTATTTTACGTCTAAATCTCTAATAGATGGAAGTTTAGCGTAAGGTAGCAGATGCCTGTCCGAGCGCCCTGTGCAGAAATGAAAACATCTTCAACTTAGGCGCAGCGCACCGTGGCGTCCAACAGGAGGGAAGATCAGGTCGTAACAAACGGTGTCTTGCTTTCCTGAGCTCAAGTTAGAGACCGCGGCATCACAGAGAGAGCGTGTGTCGTTCTCGTGAAGCGGTCGTGACAGAGCTGCAGCTCCTGGACGAGCCTAAACCTTCCCACATCACGTCGTGCCCCGAGGATCTCATGAACACACACCTTCTTCTTCGCTGCTCGTCTCCTCCTCCGCAGCAGGAGAAGGATCAGAGCTTTCTATCGAATAGTGGACAGATACATTTTGCTGTGGCAGAAGCTACTTTCCCGAGCTGTTTTACTGACAATTGTTTTGGTCACCCAGCAACCGCAGCGAGCGCAGCACACACTGCATCCTATCTGAAAGGCCCTGAAGGCGGCAATAGACCATCAACTCCCATTTTTCAAAGTAAAGTTCCTGTTGTTGTTAATGGCCGCTAGTTGAGAACCACTGTTCTCAAGCAGTTCTGTCACTTTTTAGATCAAGTTAGTGTTTAACCTTAAAAAAAAAAGAAATATATACATATATATATATATATATATTGAATGTCATCTTTCAGTGTCTTTTTTTTGCACCAAGTGACATTTTTTGAGGGTTTTTTGAGCTCGAGCTGATGTGAGCCGTGTTTGTTGGCGATGTGGTCGACCAGGCAGAGCCTCGGTGTGATCATAACCCCCCGCTATCTGACAATCCACCGGCGTCATACCCTCTGAGCAGGCTCCTCAGTGACACTGGACCATGTCAGGTCCTCTCTCAGGAGCCAGAGTAAAGTCTGTCAAAATGAAAATGTAAAAATGAGACCGAAAGTGGAATCAAACTTCTCCCCTTCACCAAAATATGATTCACCACTTATTCAACAGAAGAATACATAGTAAACGTGTAGAAAACCATAAATGTAATATCCCATTATATGAAGATTCATGTTTACAAATGGCTGTAATAAAAAATCACGACTTAAAATCACATTAAGTCTTATTCAAAATCCACTTCCCCACTTTTCTAACTCTAACATGTGTCTCTAGTCTGTCTTCAAATTCCCCCAATGATGAGAAAAGTCCATCCTCTCCATCTTTTGCCTGCTCCACTTTTCAGAAAATGTGAGCTCAAACAGGCCGTTTGGAGATTTTCCCTTCATGACATCACAAAGGGCAGTAACCCCTCCCCCAGGTGGGTGACACTCCCACAGCTAGGTGTTTGTTCTGCCCTCTGAGTCTGCCTTCTTACTGTAAACAATAGGACATGGAGAGAGAAAGCCCGAGACACGCAAGCCCTTCCAGAGAGGGGGCGTGGTCAAACACAGCTCATTTACATATTTAAAGGTACAGACACAGAAACAGTCTGTTCTGAGCAGGACTGAAATAGAGGAGTTTATAGACATGATCAAATACAGGATCAGAGTGGACTTAGAACAAGAAACCTCACACACATGTTTTGGGAGCTCAGAGTCTTATTTACGCTGGATGAAGAGGAGGAGGATATGTCACCTTTAAGTCCATCACATTTTCACTTCATGAACTTGTAGATGTAGAAAACCTGTCGTTCTTAATCTTGTTGCAAAGTTTCTTTGTATTTCAGTTTTACAGGAGAGATAAAGTAAAGAACACTGCGGCTCTTTAACCGTCTCTGAGGATATGGATGGAGCTGCTTGATTACATCTTGGCACAATAAGTGTCGCCTGATTAACAAACTTACAATAACAAATGTTTTTGGCTTCTTTACAGTGGAACCAAAACTAAAGTTCACTGTAATCAAGCTTTCTTAAGTATGCAGCTCCCTACAGAGACAGAGAGAAGAAACTTCACAAAGCTTTACTTTATCTGCAGAGCGAAGGTCATCACGTGTTTCACACTTCAACACTTTGACTTATTTATCTTTAAATGCAACTTCAAAGGTGTCAACAGATGCACGATTTGACATGAGAGGAAGAGGGTGGTAGATCTGATCTTTGGCTTCGACTAATCAGGAAAGTTAGCATAGACGGTAGGGTTGTTACCACTCTCGAGTCTGCAAAACAACCAGTTGCCAGTTAGCTTAGCCTGGCTGCACATAGACTCTTTTAGGCCTGGTTTGCCCCCCCCCCCCAAATGATTGGGGGACATGGCCCAATGCGAGGCTAGTCGCAGCTGATTAATCGTCTAAATAATCCATATATGTGAGGTGTCTATGGGTTATTTTGTTGCTCCTGATCATATCAGAGCTGAAAATGTAAACATACTGACTGATCTCATCAAGCTTGCACAACACGATCGATCAAATTTGATATAATTACATTTCAAGAAAATGTTCTAAACTTCCCAAGTAGTCCGTCAGATGATAGGCCTGCAAGCTGAACAGCTGAACTGCCCCTTCAATGTGCAGTTAAAATGCATTATAGCAACAATTAAAGCTTCCTCCCATGAGGACAGTCCATACAAGTTTAGGAAGAGCAGTTGGAGCACATCAGAGGGAACATTTGGAAAAAGCTTCTCCATTAGATCAAATCAGTGAACAAAGGTGTGTTTTTTGTAAAAAGTCCAAAATGCATGTTTATACTCAGCAGTCAGAGCTTCCAGAAACTGTCCTGTCCAATCCTCTCGGGGCATCTTCAAACTTAAAGTACGATATAAGATTTGTTACAAGTGAATGAAAAGAGGAGAAAAATGTGAGATTAAGAAACAAACTGATGTTTGAGGTGGAATCAGTTTGAAGCCTCACAGGGAGTCACAGCTTTTAACAGGATTAAAAGAAAAAGCAATGAGAGCCAACCTCAGCGTCTGATGAGAGCAGAGAATCACAGCCGGCAAACAGGAAGTAAGAGATCTTTCTGAAGGCAATAACATGTAAATATGTTAAAAAATCTGTTTTCTAAACCTCCCACTTTACTAGTAGTAATAGTAGTAGTAGTAGTAGTAGTAGTAGTACGACTGATCTGTCCAAAATGCAGTATGTGAACAAATGTGAGATCTGCAGTATGTCATAAATACCCGGATGTTGTACTGATTCAGTATTTTTTATAGTCCGTATCTTTAGAAACACACACTCAACATGTAGTCTCGGGGTCTACAGTAGAAACTCTGTGTCCTTGGCCTTCATGTCCAGAGGAGTACATGTAAAGCAGATGGCCTCACTGCTGCTAATCAGGTGCTAAATATCCATCAATCTGTGCTCACACATCATCAGCTTCACTCTCTCTGTCCTCGTAGCAAACAGAGCCTCAGCATGTTGTGCTCACACATTCCCCTAACTGTGAAGGATCCTAACATCCATCCTGCATGTGCAGAAACTCTCTCACACCCACTCTGACAGGTGGGAGAGTCTGACGGGGTAATAATCGCTGGATGTTTGATGTGAGCGAGCTCTCCCAGCTGACAGTTTGTTTTTACACAACAGTCAATAAAATATCGAACTGAGCTTCAGAGAACATGAGACATCACATGTCTACCCACAGCGTAGACATGTTTGTGTGTGCAGAGAAATCCAGGGTAAACAGCACAGTTAGTGTAAGTCAGTGGCCTCTTTCCTCACATCTTAGTCCTGCACTCTGCAACAAGGAGTCATAAATGAGGAATAGGACGTCTGGTTCTGTAGCTCTGAGGCATCTTTATGATGCCCAACATCATATAAATGAACAGTTTGTATAGTTTTTTATATTCCTGACAAACCGTTTTACCGTGCCCACCTGTCAGACAGCACAGCTACGGCTACAGCTACAGGAACAATCAAAACATAAACTTAAAAAAAATAAATAAATCCCCCCGTACAGTGTGTGTCGATTGAGACATGAGCTAATCAGACTTATTTGTTTTTTTGAACCAGGCTGTAAACATGTTAATCTCTGCTGTAAAAACAGGCTTTTTAGAATGGGTGTGTATGTGACTTCCTGTGCTTCTGCAGCCAGCCTCTAGTGGACACTCAGGGAACTGCAGGATTTTACACTTCAGCATCGGCTTCATTTTTCATCACTGGATGTTGCTGCTTGGTTTTAGTCCAACATAATGTTTAAGTATCACATAATAACAAAAAACAAACGTATCTACCAACTCAGCTGTGGACCAACAACTCAAATATCGCACGAGGTACATTTTTATTATTCATTCAATCAACCTTTATATTCGAGAGATCATTGTGGGGCATCCCTCATTTACAACGACATCGAGTGGTTACAGCATCAATTAAAAGACAGACAACAAATCACTCAAAGAAACAGAAGACAGACAAGTACAAGACCACAAAAGTAAACTGGGGGGTTCTCTAAGAAGATCAGACAATAAAAAGAAATATTCAAAACGAGAGTAAGAAACAGCCTCAAATTAACTAAAATAATGAAGTTGAGTAGAATAAAACACTAAGTTAAAAAACAGAGGTTTGTGGATAATAAGAACACTTTTTAAAACAGAGAGAGAGCACAAGTAAGATCACAGACGGGCGTACATACATGTATGCACATTTACACAAGCACATACAGAATCTTTGAAAACGCTCGACTATAGAAGTTTTATTTTAGCATCTGTTTCAAAAGATTTACATTTTTTTTTCCAGTGGAGTTGGGTGGCTTCGATGAGAGGGGTGTAACAGCTGTTCTCTGTGTTAAAAAAGACTTCTCTGTGGGAATCCTTTCTGTAATGTTGTCAGACACTTAGAATCACAAGCTGAGCTGGAGAACTTCTGTGGAGAGACTTCTTTGATACGTTTGAAGCACGAGTCAGCAGAGATCACTTCACAGTCTTTATGACCTGTGTCATGGCCGCCGGCTGAAAAGAGTCTGCAGGAGCAATGCCCAAACTTTTTGTGCATTTCATATACGTCACTTGTACGCCAAAAATCGATCAAATCAGAGCCCAGGTTGAAGATGCAGGAAATGGGTGTTCACTTTCTTTGCTCAGAGATCAGATGTTTGATGTGAGAGGAAGATGTTTTGGAGAGCTTTGCAGAAACAATGCCGCCTCTCATGTAGTGACTCAGTGATTTTCATTCCGAGGCCTGCAGGAAGAAAGAGAGCGAGAGAGGGAGAGGGAGGGAGAGAGAGTCAATGATTTCCCCCAGCACCGGTTTCACTCGTGTCTCCTGTCGCTCATCTGACCCATCCGTTATGCTGAGCCAGGGGGAAATCTGATTGGGCTCATTACCTTCTCCTCAGAACTGATACAGGAAGTGAAGGATGGAGAGAGAGGGAGAGAGAGAGAGGGCTCATTGTGAATGGACACCATCAGCAGCGTTGTCACTACCAGAGTGTATGGCCCCCTGCCAGTGCTCTCCTATCTCACCTGGCTCTCCTGTGTGTGTGTGTGTGCGTGCGTGCGTGCGTGCGTGCGTGCGGAGGAAACAGATGAGCCTGTTGGTCTCTGCGTCCTGCTGCAGGGAAGCGGGGGTGAGCGGGTGGACAGAGAGACTATTGGCATGCATTGTCTCATCACTCGGCTGGCTGCTGAATAAGAAGGGATGGATGACAGATAGCGTGAAGGGCGTGTAAGGTAACTGTGTCCACATCAGCGGTGTACGTGTGGTGAACTCGGCAGCAGGAGGGACTTCTAGATTTAAAATGACCTTCCTAATGAAGCTCTGGTTTCCTGTCAGGGCTGTCTGAGGATGTGTTTTTACTGATGTGACACCACATGTGACACAAACAGTTTAAACCTCTTTATCAGAGCAGAAGACACCATGTGTGAGGTGTTTACTGAGAACACTGCACGTGGTCTCTGTGTGGACGATCCTTCAGGTGTGCTAACAGTCTGGCTGCCAGATGGACTTCCTAGAAAGCAGCTGACTGTGTTAGTAACAGCAGAGAGACTGTTTCAAAGCACTCCAGTCAGCTCTGAGCGGACGTATTTAGAGGCGGAGAGGGTGGACTCTTCTCGTCATTGGGGGGGTTTGTAGACACAATATAGGGACACATATTAATGTCTGATTAAAAGTTGAAAATGGCGCTGGCGTTGTCAGCTCTTGGTCTTTTAGTGAAAAGAGAAAAGAAGAGGCAGAGGAGACAAATAAGGAGAAACCGCACTAATGGGTGAAAGCATGGATACTACAGCGGCATGCTCAAGGGGCTTTACAGAACCTGAGAGGAGAGCTGGCGAGAAATGAAACCTCCCAACAGCCAGTCAGAGAGATCCCTCTCGTCGACCACCGACGGCAATTCAACATGTCGAATCGGCCGAAAAAAGGCTGAAAACTAGGGCGATGATCGGTCCAAGTGGTCATGAATTATTTGGAGAAAACAGACAAATCTATGTAAAGACTTTAAAGACCCCCGTAGAGCTGAAGTGGAACGATCCTCGTGCTCGACTACGACTTCCTCCGACGGACGAAGCTATTCAAAAAGTTCTCCCTGAAATAACGACCGTCGTGATTTGATACTAATGATTGTGAAAATAGAGACGAGGAGAACAATTATTTTAATTAGTTCTAATTAAATGTAACCTACTACCCAGTATGTGAAAAATCTCAGCACAGCCAAGCGTGCAATTAAGTCTACACGACAATAAACGCTAACAATGAATCAATAATTGCATCGCTGGAAACGGACCCTTTCTTTCAGATACATTCACCTTTAATTAGCATAACATTACATCATTATTAGCAGGACTTCCTAATTAAAGCTCTCACATTCCCAGCAGGTAATTGGTGTCATGGAGGTCTGCTGACTGGCACGATGTAGCTGTGAATACTTGAATCTGAAGAAACGAAGCAGTTGTGTTGTTGTTCTACAGACTTTTATTATCTGAGCAGTTTGACGTCCTCAGATGTTACACACTCATAAATCAGTCAAGTGAGTTTCATGAAGCTTTCAGACGGCGATCATCTCAGCTGACATTTGGAGGTTGACCTCTAAACTGCTCTGCTTACTGCCGCTCAGTCCTTTTAGGCAGAGTTATTGAACACACTATGATATTTTCACTTCCTGAGACATTTCAGATAAACTGGTGGTCCATTGAAAGTGAAAAGAATGGTTTCTGACGGTTTCTTTGAATTATACAAACCTGAAGGGCTCTACAGACAGAGACGCTCTATTCTGACTGTGAACTCATTCATTAAATAAAAACACTCTGAATGTCTATTCAGGCTTTTCTTCAGCTCACTGATGTGTCCAACACTCAGGATGGTGTGTAGAATTAGTTTCTTCTCGGCGTCGAATGAAAGAGAATATTTTACAAAAGCAAACATTAAATAAAGGTTATAAAATTTAGCTTTAAAAATAGTAAATCTGTTTAAAATGTGCAATAAGTTACAGGTAACATTTACATTTGTTCTAAGAACAAACCTTCTGTGATGTGTTTAGAAATTATCCTACAGTGTTTTTTTCCAAAGATGAAACCTCCGGTTCAAATTCCTGCAGTTCCTGGAGTGTCCACTAGAGGCTGGCTGCAGAAGCACAGGAAGTCACATACACACCCATTCTAAAAAGCCTGTTTTTACAACAGAGATTAACATGTTTACAGCCTGGTTCAAAAAAACAAATAGGTCTGATTAGCTCATGTCTCGATCGACACACACTGTACGGGGGGTGAATGTTTTGATGACCCATCAGTTTTGATTTGATGAAGGATAAGAGTTATTCACAATAAGGCGTGTAGCTGACCTGATTGACAGGTGGGCGCGGTGTAACGGTTTGTCAGGAGGTTTAAAACCCGCCTCAGCTCCAGCTCTCAGCCTGTCGTTAGGTTGACTGAAAGTTAGACTGAGACAGCATTTCCAGCATGGAGACCACCATCGATGGGACTCCAGCGCCCCCTGCAGAATCAGAATCAGAATCAGAATCAGAATCGGGTTTTATTGCAAAGTACATTTACACATACAAGGAATTTGACTTGGTGTATTGGTGCTAAACAATTAACAAGGAAATAAAGCAGAACTAGCAACAACTTACAAATACAAATAATACAGTATAAGAAGATATTACAATATATAAAATAGAATTTAAAAATGTAAAATATAAAAATAAAAAATAATTAAAACCGCAAGCGGTGATGAAGGGCCCTCGCACCCCTGTGCATGTCGGGGTGTGTTGCAACCGCGGGAGTGCAGCAGCAGCGGAACATGGCTAAGCAGCAGACCGTGCAGTCCAATTTGTGTAAAAGTCATACTATGGTATGCTGAAATAGGCAGCGTAATGAAGATCACAGAACATTTTGAGGTAGAGCAGTTCAGGATGGCACTGTCATGATAGCTATGAAATATGGAGCAAATTGAGCATTCTATATAGGATGTAGTACTTATTCCTTGCAGTAGGGGGCGCTATGGTTAAAGTTCACTATTGTTATGTCTATGTGTTCAGAGGCCAACCCTGATCATACCTGTGAAATTTCAATGAGTTCAGACAAAGTATCTGAGATGCAGTACCGCCTCTTTCCAGTGGGGGGTGGGGGCGCTATGTTAATGGAATAATTGTATTAGGTTAGATGTGATCAGGCCAGTACTAACATTGTTCATTTGAAATTAGGTGAAAATCTGACATTGTATATGGGAGGTAGTACTTATTCTTTGCAGTAGGGGGCACTATGGTTAAACTTTATTATTGTTTTGTCAATGTGTTCAGAGGCCAACTGAACACAGTAGGTTCAGAATTGTAGGTTCAACATGCTGTGGGGGCTGAATGTTTGAAATATTGTAGGGGGTACACATTGTAGGGCACTGAGCCATTAAGCCACACCCTCTCAGTTAAACGGTATAAGATGTTTGACTTTACTATCAGGATCATATGTATGAAGTTTGGGGACAGTATGACTATGTGAAAAAACTACTTCCTGTTTGATGGTGAGTGATGCATCCGTATGGCGACAGTGTTGGACGTAGGCGTTTGAGCTTGAAAGTGTTGTATGGCCAAGGTGTTAGCATGGTCCACACCAATTTTGACGGGAAAATGAGCTACCGTGTAGCAATGGCTAATGCTAACTGAGAAGCAGTAACTTCCTGTTGTCAACAGGTGGCGCTGTGACTAATCGAAAAATGTCAATCATGGATGTGTTCAGGTCAGGTCCTGTATCATGCATGAACACTAGATGGCAGAGAGATAAGCATTTACTTTTTTGGCAAGTTGCCAAAACGCTCTAAAAACTTAAAACGCACGCCACGGCCACGCCCTTTGACGAAATAACGTGCAGCACAAAACGAGATATGTTGAGCCTGTCTAGAACACACTGACACTGAGATTGCATCGATCGGATGAGCACCCTCGGACAAGTGTGTTCAAATAGGAAGGCTGAAATCTGCGATTTTGGGCCATTATCGTGAAATTCAACTTTAATTTGTGGACTTCCTGTCGGTTTTTTGAAATGCTGCAAGAGGATTTTTAGTCCGTCCCGAGAAGCTTAATATGCGTACCAATTTTCGTGAGTGTACGTGAAAAAACCCTTTATGGGGAGGCCATTTTGAAAATTTCAAGGGGGCGCCACTGAGCGATTTTGCAATTTTTTTTCACGAAACCACCAAAATATAAAATTTTGACCGTAGAAAGTTTGGTGAGTTTTCGGGCACGTTCAGGCCCTCAAAAGTGGCCGCAAAGAGGAGGAACAATAAAAAGAAGAATAATAATCGCTAGGGTTTCAAGAGGGTCCTCGCACGGTTCGTGCTCGGGCCCTGAAAATGTACAAAAGGTGTAATGTAGGAGCTGTGCAGTGGACTATGAGGAAAAATGTTAGTGTGTGTAACTACTCACAGAGTGCATGTAGGGAAGATACATTCAGGAACATCTCTTGAAGTATTGTAACAAACTCAATATCCTCAAAACTTGTACGACCTAAATTTGAAGTTAAGTCCAAAAGGAAAGCATCAGGTATCACATTTTTTCCTCTCTTCTTGGTACTACACATAAACCAGATCTATTAAATATCAAAGTGTTTGCTGAGTGTCAGAGGAGATCAAATGATCTTGTACTGTAGCATCGTGTGGTTTTACAGCTCATGACCTGTGTTTCTCTGCCCGCTGGGCCCTTTGACTCTGCACAACCTGATGGTTCAGACCTCTGGACATAACTGTATTATCACATGTACCTTACAGGCACATTACACCTTTCAGGCCCCGGTTGGACGGGTCAGACTCCGGTGATAATGACCTGTAATTAAGTAAACAGTCAGAAGCAGGACTAAGCAGAGACACTGTAGACAAACAGTCTCTGATTCACCTCTAATCGTGCTCCTTTGTAAACCCACACGGCAGCCATGTTGGTTCACTGTAAACGGGCCTTTAGGGGCTTTAAAAAACAATACAGACTGATTTGAATATGGTTGGGATAATGACCCTGTTGGCCAGGGGAGTCGTTCAGGGCCAAATTGCTGCTCGTGTTGGGCTTTGCTCTGTAATTAGGTCAGAATGTAAACGCTCGTATTGTGATGTTGGCCCGTCAGGTCCAGCTCAGCTCCAGCCTCTGTGTTAAGAGCGTATCCATGTGTGTGTGTGTGTGTGTGTGTGACTCATCGAGCCCCTCTAGAGCTGTGAAGAGCCGGGAGGGGGGCCGCGCTCATTCACAACCTCACACTCTTATCACAACATGTTTATAGCGCTGTGATCTGATGTAGCGTTTATGCAGCTCTCTGAGACGCCAAAGATCCAGGACTGAGGCCGCTCACGCTCGACCCCGGGCTCACCCTCTCACCTTCCTCACACCTACAAGAACACATTTTCCTCTTTCTCTCACTTCATCACCTCCTCCTCCTCCTGTCCACCTCCTGCTTCCTCTCTCTCTCTCTCTCTCTTATTGATCATTAGCTGATGTTGGGAAGAGAGAGGGGGTGTAATTAAGGAGCCAGACCGATCCGTCAATTCTGCTCAGCGCTGCGTGGAGGGTGCAGCAGAGCGGGCGATGGCTCTAATAGGGCCTCATACTGTAAACAACACGCACACCTGGACAGCAGCGGAACCTCAGGAGACACAGGAGAGAGAAAGTGTTGACAAGTTGAGAGAGAGAAAAGAAGTTCAACACCGTAGAGCGTGTTTGTGTCTAGGAAAGATTGTAATGTTTAAATCAAATCAAACAGAAAAGTTAAGTAACATACAGCACACACTTTAAACAGGTTATTTTTTAGGTATGTGCACATTTTGGGTCTTTTTATTCCTTTGTTTTAGAGATAGGACAGTGGGTAAGTCGGAGACCGGAGAGAGAGAGAGAGAAAGGAGCTACTGGTCGAACATGGACCTTAAGCCTCTGTACATGGGGCATGCACACTGACCGCCAGGCTACCAGGCTGGCGGTATGTTGTTTTCTCCATGATATTATTTAATTTTTTCATGGAACCCAATGGAAGTTATTTGATGACTGATGTCGCTAATGCATGAAGCCAACAAGCTAAAAAAGCCTTCAACTCACTTTTCATAAGCAGCAACCTCGCACAGATCTAACCAATTCTGTCTTTGACTTTAGATGAAGTCAGTTTCATACCTCCTCAGGTGTGCGTGTGTGTGTGTGTGTGTGTGTGTGTGTGTGTGTGTGTGTGTGTGTGTAAGTTTGTGTGCATGTAAACATGGTGGTGGGTTCACAGAGGGGGATCCTTGCGTGCATGCTCACATGTCCCTGTTGTGTTTACGCCAATCTGCGGCTTCAATCGATAAAACTATCAGAACATGTGTGCGTGTCTGCCCTCTTGTTGACTCTGCGTGTCTTTTGTCTCTCCTCAGAGAAAGTCAGTATGCTGTCAGCATTGATCGCTCCTTTCAAGTACATCAGCCCGGGGACCAGCAGCACAGAGGACGAGGACAGTTTAAGTAAGCTCCCCCCCCCCTCTCTCAGTCATTTTGGGGAAACTGACTATTTGATTATGTGCTTTTAAAAAGTGATCTGTCATAAAGAAGTCATTAGATATGTACATGCACGCCTCATCTGGAGCGGCTCCAGCCCACCACTGAATGTCAGCACTTGATCCCAGCCTCCCACTCCACCATTAACATTCTCGCTGCGAGATCTGAACGTCGTATTTTTGTTCATTTCCCATCAGAAATGCAATACGCCGCCACTTCCCCGTAACAAGGTTTGAAGAGCGTGTCGCAGCTGCTCAGACTTTGCTCTCACAGAGGAGAGAAGTGTGAAATAAAGCGCGGCTGCACACATTTTTATCCTTTCTTGGAATGATGTGATACCCACCCCCCATTACAAATAGGATTGATGCTTTGCATTGGCCACAGGGACCCGTGTTTCCCTCCGCACGGCTCAGATTCAGAACCAATTTGGAGGCAGATTACGGGATGATTTGGCAGATAACGCGGCCGTTTTTCAGGGATTTGTATTTGTATTTTAAAACACTTAAACATGGTGGAGCTGTGGTCTGAAGTGGGCTCAGGGAGATGATTGTAGATCTGTTCATTATCATTGCATTGTGTGTCGAGTGGCTCAGTCTGCTGTGTGAGATTTTGATTCAGTCTGATAAATGTGAGTCACACAGTAATGACTGCTTTCTTTCCTCTTGTTTCTCATCCCTTCATGTCCTTTCTGTTCCTGCTGTTTATTGCAGGTACGAGCAGCGCAGAGGTAAAGGAGAACCGTAACATCGGGAACTTAGAGGATCGCTCTGCTGAGTCTCTCTTCTGCTCCGACTCAGCGAGAGGCGGGAGCTCCGGTCTGAAGAGGAAGCGGCCGCTGGAGGAGGACAAAAATGGCCACATGTGTCAGCTCCGCCGAATCTACAAGAAGCTGTCGTGGTCCGAGGCTCCGAAGAACGCGTTGGTGCAGCTGAACGAGCTGCGGCCCGGCCTGCAGTACCGCGTGGTGTCTCAGACCGGCCCGGTCCACGCCCCCGTCTTCTCCATCGCCGTGGAGGTCAACGGGCTGACCTTCGAGGGAATCGGTCCCACAAAGAAGAAGGCCAAGATGAGGGCCGCAGAGTTCGCACTCAAGTCCTTCATCCAGTTCCCCAACGCCCCTCAGGCCCACCTGGCGATGGGGAACATCTCAAACCCCTCAGCAGACTTCACCTCGGACCAGGCCGACTTCCCCGACACGCTCTTTAAAGAGTTTGAGTCGTCGCCGTGCTCAGACGGTTTCTCGCTCTGCGGCTCGGCTGCGGAGAGCGAGCTGCTGTCCAGTGAGCTGCTGAGACACGGGCGGCTGCTCCGTCACACTCTGGACCTGATGGTGCAGGCTCAGCAGAGACTGGGGGGGATCGTTCCAGAGCCAGAGGCCCCTAAGAGCCCCGTGGCTTTGTTGAATGAGCTCCGGCCGGGCCTGCGGTACGCCTGCCTGTCGGAGCGAGCTGAGGGCCGGCGGCTGCGTAGTTTTGTGATGGCGGTGCGCGTGGACGGGCGGATATTCGAGGGCAGCGGTCGCAGCAAGAAGCTGGCAAAGAACCAGGCGGCCCAGTGCGCTCTGCAGGCCCTGTTCAATATCAGGACAGCCCCCGAGGGCCCGACAGGCCTCAAAGCCAGCAGGAAGAGCTGTCCTCATTTACCCCAGGTGAGCACACACACACACACACACACACTCAGCGCCTGTCTGCTGCTGAGCTTCTTTGGCAGCTCCTTCACTTCCTACAGGGGCCTGTAATGACCAAAACAGCAGGCGTGCAGCGAGAAGCCAAACACCTCCCAACAAGTAATTAAGGAGGAGAGGAGATAGGAGGTAAAAAGAGCGAGGACGGATTGAGAAACAGTGGCAGTGCTGATAAAGATATGTGTGAGCAGGCTGGCATTTTAAATGTGTCAGAGTCTTCTGCATCCAGTAAAAAAAAAAAAAAAACAGGAAATCTTCTGTGTGTTTGCACGTGATAGTTGGTGCGTTTGTGTGTCTTCTGCAAAGCTGGAGTCTGGAGTAAACAGTGTGTGTGTTTGTTGTTCTCTTTAAATAGGAAAGCATGTAAATGAAGCTAATTATTGTCCTTGTGCCTCTGACACAAAAGAAATCTGCATCACCGCCCCAAAATTAGTTTTTTTTTTTGGGGTGTTTGCAGAGCTGTAATTGGGAGAGTTTTGTAATTTTGCAGGATCTCCTGTTTCCTCATGTGTGGCATCACTGTGTCTACAAACATTAATTCAATCTGTGGCCCAAAGGAGATAGAAAAGCAAAGAGCAAATCGACAAACAAACCAGCGAGCACAATCCTGTGCTCATTTACCCAAATATGTAAATGGCAATCAGAACGAGGAAACAAGTTTTGGAGAAACTTCAGAAAATTGGAGCCTAAAGACATGCAAGCTGGATCTGCTGCACTTGTTGACAGCCATTTAAAACTTCATTTCAGGAGACAAATTTTAATCTAAAGTCAAACTGCCCTGAGTCGATAGTCACACTGATTTTTAGTTGTTATGCCGCTGCATCAGCCCGGGATAGAGAGAATAAGTTTTCTGTCTCTCTATAGGAACACTTATTCATACATGAATATTTAACACAAAGCTCCACATGGACTCAAGGGTGAAAAGTCAAAGGTCTCTGTGATGGCCCCTTTGTGTCTTTATATAAAATAGTTGTAGCTGTAACATCGACTGTAAACTAAACATTTGGCTCCATTCATGAGATCTCAGAATTATAAAAACCGAGGTTGTGGACCCAGAATTCTCCATATATCGATCACAGCAAAGTTCCACACACTCCGTGTGCGCTGCTTTTGTTCAGAGCGACGGTTTTACTCCATCGGACGCCGTGCGCCCTGCCCCACTTGTGTATTGTGTTTTATTTGGAAATTGACCCGACGCTCTGTGCGTTCCCCTGTCTGACTTCCTGTCTGGGTTGATCTACGATGTTTAACACGCTTGTAGTGAGTTAAACTCGTGTTTGAAAAGAGAAAACAGGCGCTGCTTTAGCTGCTTTATAAAAGGATAAAAGGTCGTTAGAGGTAGTCGGTTTTGACGTCCTGAATTGAGAAAAACTTTGAACGGCTCATTTCACTTCAAAATAAAATCATGGATGGCTCACCTAACGAGTCATAAGTGATATAATATCCACCTGGTGACTTCGAACATGTCACCTTTTTACCATTCCCTTCAGCTGATTTTATTAACTTATCGATCTGGAGTGAGTTCACATATCTTTGGTTAAGTTGATTGATTGGACTTTATTGTCAAACAATCTGACATTTTTCTCACATCACAGCGGCTCCATTTGCGACATAAAATTTAAAGACTAGAAACAAAGATTCAAACATTTGACACGACATTTGAACATTAACATCAGTTCCTGTCTTTTCAAAATAAAAGCAGGTACTTTAATCCACATAGGAAGTAAAGCAAACTTAGCTTAAGACACTACAAATTACAAAATAAAAGCATACAACAAAAACAGTTTGGAAATACAAATGAGCGGAACTAAGACATGCTATTAAAAATGTGATTAATCAGGATTAACAATTGAAATTCAGCGATTAATCTGGATAATAATAAATAATTTAACAGCCCTGATGTTGAGTATACAAATATATCTCCCGTCCAGATTTATTGCCAGAACAAATTCATCATTTTAGACTGAAACATGAGGAATTGAAGAAAGCACACACTTGCTAATCTGTGGTAATATTTTAATATATTAACATAGAGAACGGTCATGTATCTAAGCTGCTCGGGGTGTTATTTAAAAAACATGTGAAGGTTAAATTTCCCCGTCAAGTCTGAATACAACACAAAGACCGTGCAGAGCCTCACTCTCTGGAATGTGAAAAAAAAATTAAGCCGTACACACATCCAAAGTGTCCTTTCTCTGAAGTCTTTCCTTGAAGTCGTCAGTCGATACACACACACACACACACACACACACACACACACTCTGTGCTCCTCTTCGTCCTGTTGGCTGTGTGTCGTATTAACAGTCTTCTCCAGCCTTGAGGAAATAAACTGGCGCTGGTGTCCTTCCCCAGAGCTCGACATCAACCCGACAAACCTGCACATGTTTGCCTGCAAGAAACTTTCTCTTTTTCTCTGCGCTGCCACGCTGTCTAAAAGGATTTTAAGAGGATTTACTGCACTCGTTTAGTTCCAGAAAGCACTCGCTTGTGGAATTTCTTGAAAGTCAGCCGTGATGTCTGCCAGCCTCGAGAGGCGTTTTATTTCCACTGGGAAAGGACAAAAGCACCACGAGTGAGCAAATAAACATGTGACCAGGAGAAGTGTTACATGTCAGAGCTGTAATGATAACGCAGCTCACACACACACACACACACACACACACACACACACACACACACACACACACACACACACACACACACACACACACACACACGCTTTGATGTGAGTCTGTCCTCCTGCCAGGCTCTGATTGCATGCTCTCTGTTTGACTACACTGCAGATGTGAGGTGTGATGTTTTGGGGGGGGGGGGGGTTGTCAGCTGTAAACTGCAGACGTTGTGGTGGTATGCCAAGTTTTGGGCGCCATCTCTGTCACTAATATTTTCCCAGAATTCCCTCTGGCTGCACCTGTTGCAGGATAAAGCTTCTGGAGAAGATCTTAAAATGATATGAAAAGACAGAAATCATCAAGATGTTCTGAAACATTTCACATAAATAAGTACACAACATCAACAAGAGCTTTTCAGCTTTTCAACATGATTCATTCTGACAGAAACAAACCTTTTGAATCAAACTTTTACAAATGCAAACTATGAGTTTGGGTTTATTCTTACAGGCCGCCGGTTTTTATCTTTAGCTACAAAAAAGAAAAACAGCTTGCTTGTTACTTTCCATATAAACAGTTATCAAAGATCTCCTTTCTCTCCTCTTAGTCTTCAAACAGAGGTCGTCTTTAATCAGACATTCATTTGCATCATGTTCTTTATTTCAAGTTTTCAGGCTGGAGTTATATTTTGGGGCTTTTGCCTTTACTGGACAGAACAGCTGAAGAGACACAGGAAACACCAGGCGGAGAGAGAGGGGGAGAACATGCAGCAAAGTGTTGTGGTTCGGATTCAAACCCATGGCTGCTGTGGTCAGGAGGTACAGCCTCTGTACATGGGGCGCGCAACTTAACCACGAGGCTATCTGGCGGCACCCAGGCTGTTTTTTTTGGTGTCACTATCACACAACTTGACCTCTGTGTTTGGTTTGCTGTGGCGGAAACTTTTGGATTTCAGTCGATCCTTCATCTCACCTTTCAAACAATCGTGCAGTCAAAGTGGCAGTGCAGAGCTCTTCTGTTGCACCAAGAAATCAAGGAAGCAGTCGCTCACTTGGAAAGCGATTTTTTTTTTTTTTTATGTTATTTTTAATTTGAGTCATTTCACAAAGAGAGAAAATCAGAGGATGAGATTCAATATGTACTCCACTCCAGCCCCATATGCAGCTTGGACAGAACTCACTCAAACTAAAACACAATCTTGTTTTTTTCTGTTCAGAGTTTTAAAATCAGTCTGGATACAATCTGGGTATGCATAAAAATATATCCATGCTGGCACTCTTAAGAAGTAATATTGCTGCTATTTTCGTAGACAAACTTAATCCAACCAAATGTTTTGAAAAAGTTTTGAGTTGTTCTTACCATCCTGTACTCATGGAGATCTGGTTTTTATACTAAAACTTCCTTACACAGAAGGCAGAGGGTCATTCTGGCTTTAATACTGGACCTCTGGATCGATGGGTTCCCTTTATTACAGACCTAGAGGCTGAAGCAGCAGTTATGAATACAGGGTCAGAAGTGGAGCTCAGGGTTTGGACACAGTGCTACGTGGTTCTGGTGAGGAGCTGTGAGGATGCACAGAAGAAGAAGAAACGTTAAACACTCCATTGTTAAGATGGGAAACGTGAGGAGACGAGAGGACGGTCGGATGGAGATTAAAATACGAGGAAGAGGAGAAGCGTTAATCCGTCAGGCAGCTCCAGAATCTATCCCATCCACGATGAAATATTTAAAGCAACAGGACCTGTAAGCTTCCTCACACACATACTAAAGACAAACACAGCGAACGCGACACGACAAGCATACCAGTTCACATCCACACATGCAACAGACTCTTTCCTGCAGCCTCCTACTACGTCCAGTCCACGTGCATTGACTTCAACAATCACACCAGAAACGAAGCATTATCTGACTACACTGTTTGACATTAAAGAGCTGTTTGTCTTCCAGACAGGTCTTTAATTTTTCATTTAACCTTTATTTATCCAGGGAAATCAAAGGAGAGGGCGTTCTGCAGAGACGTGCTGCTTTTCATTAACTTCACTCTTCTCACTCATAGCGGAGAGGCGCTCTGTCAGATCACTGTCATCTACATCTAGCAGCCTCCTGAGTGATGCTCAACAGCACCTTCAGTCGTAGTTCAAGTCAGAAGGTCAGTGTTGCAGCCTCGATCGCCCAGCCTGTTCAGTAAGAGAGGCACACAGATGACTGGGTGAATCCTGAGGACACTCGGCTGCATCTCCATGAAGACTTCAACTTATGAGAAATGAAAATACACCACCACATGTCCAAAGTGTCCTTTGGCAAGACACTTAACCTTAAGTTGCTCCCACTGCTTCGTCAGCAGTGTGTGAATGTGTATGAATGGATGAGTTAATACTGATGATCTCTTTACACAGCAGCCTCTACCATCAGTGTGTGAATGTGTATGAATGGATGAGTTAATACTGATGGACTCTTTACACAGCAGCCTCTACCATCAGTGTGTGAATGTGTATGAATGGATGAGTTAATACTGATGGACTCTTTACTCAGCAGTCTCTACCATCAGTGTGTGAATGTGTATGAATGGATGAGTTAATACTGATGGACTCTTTACTCAGCAGCCTCTACCATCAGTGTGTGAATGTGTATGAATGGATGAGTTAATACTGATGGACTCTTTACACAGCAGCCTCTACCATCAGTGTGTGAATGTGTATGAATGGATGAGTTAATACTGATGGACTCTTTACTCAGCAGCCTCTACCATCAGTGTGTGAATGTGTATGAATGGATGAGTTAATACTGATGGACTCTTTACACAGCAGCCTCTACCATCAGTGTGTGAATGTGTAGGTGTGACCTGCAGTGTTAAAGCACTTTGAGTAGTCATTTACCATTCGATGCATGTCATCCTCTGCTCTGTCCTCCTTATATTTCCTCTCTCTCTTCAGTTTTCCTCTCTAATAATGCCCCCAAAAAATAACCTAAAAAAGCAACAATTATTCATTGCTGAAAATCTGATTTTTCAGGAGACAAGCTGCATAAAATCCTGTTTCAATGGCAACCCAACATTTTGGATTTTATAAATAATTAATCACATTTATTACATCTATTTTACTTAATACGTCTATTAACTAAAATAGATGTATGTGGTAGGTTACTTAGGGCGTTTTCACATTAGCCTCCCCTTTCCCCCGCTGGTCTGCGTTCACATCAGTAACATCGTTCTGTACCCGAGTACACTTGAGTATGTTCACAGTCCGATACAGCAGGGGGCAGTATGCACGTGGGTGTTTTGCAAATCTGTCAAAAAGCAGAAAGAAGAAGAAGTAACCATGGTAACCACTTGTGGGCTGAGTCCATTCTGCTAACTGTGGATGTTTTTGTTGTTTCTGAGACGCCAACCTCGACCTACACGACGGTTTTTGAAGCGACATGAGCCGTTTAGAATGACTTCAGACAGCCGTCCACTTCCTTGTTTGAGCACGGTTGCGTTCCCATGTCCTGTGGACTGTACTTCAGTACACATCAAGCGAAGTCCAGCACAGTACCCGAGTACGGTATGTTTGTGTTCACACTGATCAAATGAACCGGACTTTGGGGTCTAGCGCACTCGGACCCGGGTCCCAGGTCCCTAATGTGAAACTGCTCTTTAAGTATATATATGACTCTGCTCTGTGTTGTGAATGCAGCCCCTCATAACTCCTCACAGAACTCGTGGTTTGAGTCTTTCTTATTAATCAGTCAGCAGGAAGCTGTTCTTTAATCCCACCCTCAGCTCTCTACTTACCGGGAAATGTCTTTGGCCTATTAAATCCTGCACAGTGAAGTGAGAAAGTGCCCGAGTAATCCTGACACCTATTTCACCAAGTGGAATGATTACTCCTCTGTTCAGGCCTTGATTGGCCACTTAATCTCCGCTCGCCGTCACAAAGCAGCGCTGCGTCGCCAAGTCGACTAAGAGTGTGTGTGTGTGTGTGTGTGTGTGTGTGTGTGTGTGTGTGTGTGTGTGTGTGCGGCGAGGGAAGTGTCAGAGTCAGCAGGTTCACGTGAAAAGGACAGGACGGAGGTCAGCGGTCAGGACGCCGCGCTCTGCCACCTCGGATTAAACTCTGTTTGAAGAGGGAAACGTGGCGCTGCAGAGAGAATGAAAACGAGGGTTAATGGAGGAGAGAAAGCTGCGCGTTTGTCTCTCCGTTATTACAAACACAAAATTTTAATTCCTTTTTCACATCAGCAGAGACAAGAAGCGACTGTGTGTTTAGTCTTTTCTCCGTTCACGCTGATTTGATTTAGTTATCCCCCCTCAGATAGAGAGGATGCAGACTGGTCAAGTGCAGTCATTTTCCCGCCTCCGCTGCTGTAAATGAAATATGATTGGAGACACGTGAAGGTGACCCCTGTCAGCCTGCAGTGCCGCACACACAGATTGTTTTCTTTGTCTAATCTCTCCCACTTCTAATCCGTCTCAATATAAACAGCTGTGACAGGCTGATCATTAATTAATATTGCCACAACAAATTAGAGACAGCGATCGCCCAGCCGAGCTCGCCCCGAGAGAGAGAGAGAGAGAGGTGTGAAGAGCACATTAGAGAGCGGTTGATGAGCAGCTTCAAAGGCGTGCAGATAGTGGTACAGCCTCAGCATGGGGACAGTTACACACTCAGCGACACACTGTATTCACAGGATCAGCTGTGATTATCAGCAGAGGTGACGCTCTGCAAATAGTCTGATAAAACATCTGCATCCATCAACGTCCTCAAACAAAATCACGGCTCTGCTGCTCAGGGTTTGAAATAAATCTAGAGACGTGTCCACATGTTTGAGTCAAAACAGTTCCATCTTTTTCAAGGAGATAATTAAGGTTTGGGTTTGGTTCATCTGGGGATAAACTTTCACAGTTTGACGACTTAACCAGAGGTCGAGGACCCACATGCAGAACCAAAATTATTCATTTCAACAAAAGCCAAAATGTTCAAAATCCAACAAGGTCCCCAAGGTACAAGTCTAAACACAGGAAGAAAAAAACGACCACAAGAGTTCACAGAAAATCCTCATAAGGAGTCATGGAGAAGGTTTGAAGACAGAGCAACTCAGAAGGACAGGAATGTGGAGACTTAACACTCACTGGGGTCGTCAAACTGCAGGAAGTAGAACTAGACGTGAAACACAGGGGAAAGAACTACAAAATAAAACAGGAAACACTAACGACTAAACACAGGACAGACGGTAAAATACACTTAATCAATCAATCATTATTTGCCAATTCATAATTAATGTTGTCTCAGGACACTTTACATAAAGCAGGTAAAAGACCTTACCTGCTGTTTAAACTGCTAAATGATTCTGGGATCGTGCTTTGGTGTATGCTTCATTCTTGATGTACGGCATAACCGGCTCCTGCTCGAGTGTAATCAGACGTTTTAACTGTCAAAACAAAAAGTCGTCCAATCCAAGAATCTTTTCTCCTCTCCACTACAGACTGTGTGTTCAGATCTCTGTTTATAGATATTGACAGATGGAAATCTGTAATCCACTTTAGGAAACATGATGGTTATTTTATCATGTTTTAATTGAATATCTGGAGGGGTTTTATTTGTGTAAGCCTCTTAGCTATGTTCATTTGATTTAACTGTTTTTGCCTTTTTTTGCCTGTAAAGTACTTTAGACTGAGAAAACTGTATTAAATCAAGAGGGCGTTCAGGTCCATAGTCCACCCAGACCATGCACACATTCACAGACAAAATACAGACTTGTGATGTCTCCTTCATGACATGCTTTATCGATAACGTTGTTATAGTTTAAATCTTCACACGGATAAAATAAACACAGCTCTGACAACAACTCAGCCAGCGGGACTCGAGCTTCTCCCTCATTGTAGACAGTCATGACTCAGAGAGATATTTACACAGGATAGACTGGATTTATGATATATGTTGCACATTCTTCCTTTAAGATGTGACTTCATCATGTGCATCCATAAAATATGTCATTCTATTTCATCACTTATATCAACAATAATAATAATGACGTGAGCTCGGAGCTGTTTGCCTCGGGACTGACAACCTGCCCTTTAAGCAGCCTCTTACCTCGTCATGTGGTATTTAAAGAACGAGAGGAGATTTGTGTGTGAAATTACAGAACAATAATGTCCCCCCCCCCCCCACCTCGTTCATGGAAAGGTTAGAATCCTCCTCAGCTGTCTTATTATTGATGCAAAGTGTGACCTATAAGGCTAATGTACGGCGTCAGCACACAGCGGAGGGAGAATCCCCCCGAGCGAGGAGGAGCTGAGAGGTGTTGGCTCGGGTCAAGTCCCCCTCACATGTACAGTAAACTCCTCACTGTTTGTGACAGACCTCCCCCCTCCTCCTCCTCACCCCTCGCTGTGAGCCGGAGCGCGGCTATAATCATTCCTGAAGAACCGCTCACACTTCATTAAAACCATAATCAAGTTCATTACAATTTCATAGGCGTTCAGGTACCAAATGGCTTCCGATAAATCATGACGATTGGTCCTGTGTGGCTGGCATGTGTAGGTTTATCTCCGGCTCTCAGGCAGGAGAGGAGGGGGGGGATCTGGATGTCTGGCCTTTAAATGACCTTCCATCCAGGAGAAATGGACCATTCAGTCATACACGCCTGATGAAGACACGCACGCAAGAAAAACAGTCACATCGAAGCTGGAAGATCAGATTGTTCATGAAGGCAACACAGAGAAAAAAAGAGCAAGATGAGCAACAACAAATTAAGACTCCACCCACATGCTGCACAAACCTTTATGACTTAAAGCTTCGTCCTCACGTCACACACTTATGGAAGCGCCCATGTGAGCGGGCAAGAAAGGCTTCCTACTGCTGCACGCTACGGAGACGTTTTCAGTCTCAGGCCTCGTCCACATGTAGGCGGGGGTTTTTGAAAACGTTGCTTTTTCTTGTTTGTTTTGAACTTTCTTACACAAACTACGTTTTAGGTCACTGAAGACGCACCTTAAGTAAAACTCCTTCCAGGGTGAAGATGTTCAGAGACTCTGTTTAAGGTGTTTCTGTGTCGACGGAGAAATCAGAGTCGTCATCGTGCGTCGCCGTCTCTTTAGTTTTCATGAGATTAGAGCAATGGCAGACGTAACCAAACTAGCGCTGGTGCTAACAATGCTAACTGGACTTTTGACATGCTCACACATACAGTTACTCTCCCACATGTTGACGAGCAGAGACGCCTGATTGGACGACTTTGTAAATGAAATGGTCATTGAATGGCGAGAACATTTTTGCATGTTGTTGACTTGATTGTTGTTGTTGGCGTGCTCATGACAGCATGTGCAGTGCGTGTTTGCAGGGTATCATTGTCTCTGTCCTCTTCCTCTTAGCCTCAGCCGTCGTATCAAACAGTACAGAGACGGGCTAACTGGCTGCTTTGTAGCTGAAGGCTGATGTGTGAACTAGCGCCGTAAAGACGTACGCACTTCTCACCAGATGACCTCGACCCGCTGACAAAGTTACATAGTGCTGAAAACAGGCGAGCGGAGGGCTCTGTGAGAGAGACGTCGCTCTCCCTGTTGTAAGTTATCGTTCTGTTAGATTGACTTTGATGCGACTATTTGTTGCTTAAATAATTAAAATATTTGCAGTCATAGAGTGTGTGGAGTTTTATGACGTCAGCGTGTTTTCTGATCATAGAGAAGTTCATCTAGCAAAAATAAATCAATCAGGAAACACGTTGTTAATGTATCGAAACGTCCTGAATGAATCTAATCATCCAGACGCGCTGCTGCTGATTGGTCATTTCAGTTTTTATTTCATGATTATCAGCAATGAGACCAATTCATGTCCTCCAAACAAAATTTCACAAACATCAGTCCTACACACACGCACGCACACACACAGACACACACACACACACAGACACACTCTCACACACACACACACACACTCACACACACACGCACACACACACTCACACACACACACACACACACACACACACACACACACACACACACACACACACACTCACACACACACACACACACACACACACTCACACACGCACGCACACACACACACACACACACACACACACACACACACACACACACACACACACACACACTCACACACACACGCACACACACACACACACACACACACACACACACACACACACACACACTCACAGATCCCCTGGCAGTGATGGTCCCTCTGCACACACACTCACATGCCTGGATGATCACTTTGGACCCTCTGGACCCCCCAAACCCTCTGTAGATGTTCCCCTTGGGGGTCTCGTCCCCTCCCTCACAGAGCTGAGGGAACATGGAGCGCGTTGTTGATGTTTTCTGCTCGACTGAGAGACCAGATATGATCAGAGGTGGGTTTTTTATAAACGCTCACCTCTGCATCAGTCTGATAATACCTTTATCTACTCAAATACATTTATTAAAAGGGAACCACACCTGGAAGACACAGAAATCTATTTTATGATCTCTGTCTAACAAAGAAGGGCGTGTTACTGAAAGCAGACCGGTAGAACAGGCTATTTTTTGTAGGCATGCAACTTGTCTTCAATTGAAGCTTCTTTTTAAACAAACCAGCACTAAACAAAGTGAATTTTCTAAACAGTATATTAGCGTTTTCTTTAAATGCATGTTTGTGATTGTGACCTTATGAGGGAGAGCAACAACATCAATCACTCAATCAATCAATCAATTTTTATTTGTAACTTATTTGTCAACTCATAACAAGTGTTATCTTGAGACACTTTACAAAAATCAGGTAAAAGACCTTACTCATTGTTATGTTACTAAAATCAGGTAAAAGACCTTACTCATTGTTATGTTACTAAAAGCAGGTTAAAGACCTTACTCATTGTTATGTTACTAAAATCAGGTTAAAGACCTTACTCATTGCTACAATGAGTAAGGTCTTCACAGGGCTAGACTGTGCCAGGCATTCATGTTGACAGATATTTACCAGAGGATGGCTGTGGCATAGTAAATAGTTACATGCAGTTCGTAGTTAGTACTTCCAGGAGGACTGCCCCTGAAATCTTCCTGATCTGGTTGTTCACACATGCACCTCACAGTAGGAGACTCTCACCTCTAAAGCTTCAGGAAGTAGTGTTTTTGTAGTTGTTTCTATCTGATCAAGAGTCCAACAACATCAGCGATCTATAAATCTTTTGTTCCAGTTTTGTTCCTCCTTTAAAAGATTGTAGTGGTGTTTGATTTTCGGCTCATGTTTTCTTACAGATATTTTCATTATAAAAATAAACCCTCACATCCACAGTTTCCCTGTCATTGTACAGGAAACTTTTGCGTCTGACACACGTCATGATCTCACCGACATCTCGTAATGTGTGACTGAGAGCAAAGAAAACAATATCTGTGAAGGTTTCCAATACGAGTGATGCAAACATGTTTCACAACCAGAGAGGATTTTCACTCCCCAGCTTGACTCGTGCTAAGAAGGCAACTCCCTGTGATTCCTGAAGTGTTGACCTATCTCTTTAAATGCTGAATCCTGCAGGGTTGCAGTTTGTGCACCTTTGAATTATCCTGCAGCTTTCTTTAAACTCACATCACTGCAGAATTAGTAGAACTCTGGGAACAACAGCACATTTTCTCTCTGTGCCTAAATTAGCCCAAAGATGGAGAAACTAAACATCTGTTTCCTCTGTTGCTCTCTGGGACTGTACATACGCTAAGTCCCGTTGGGGGGCGAGAAATAATGTGCATGTATGAGAGAGAGGAGGTGAGTGGAGGAGGAGGAGGGGGGAGGAAGGTGAGGATGGATGGATGGAGTGCAGCGGGGGGAAAGAGAGAAAACCTCAGCGGAACAAAAGACCTTCAGGATTAATTAGGCGTCAGATTGGTTTCAGGGCACTGGGGGGAGAGAGAGAGAGCGGGCAAGAGACATCGAGAGGGGGGAGAGAGAGAGAGGGAGGGAGGGGAGAGTTTAGCATTCTGGGAAGACCTCGTATCCTCGGCACTCATATTTCAGCCTCCTGGCCGTGAGTGTACAGCAGGCAGCTAGTTAAGGAAACCTCCGTCCGCACATTATGGATGAAGCCGCCTCCTCGTCTTCGTGTATTTTTATGTTCTCCCGGCGGGCAGAGAGAGGAAACACTGAGGTCACATGTGTAACGCATAATGTTTACAAGATGGCTTTTTCACCCGTGTTAGGCACATATTCTGTATGTGTGATCAGAATAATATCTCAGGGACAAAACGAGCAATAATTCATGGTGTTCTGTCGGTACAGCAGCATCTCTCTGTGCTCGTGCTCGCCTTCGCTCTACCAAATGAGACAAAAAACACAACTGAACTTCTGCTTACCCGCTGTTTTTATCAGCTGATTGTTCTGAAAGGATTGTGGACGTAAACCCTTTAATACCCTCTCTGTGGAAACTGTCAACATTTGATTTAAAAACTTCCAGAGCAACTGGTGGATTTTTCCTCCTCAGTGCATATTTTGAAACTTAAAACCAGAGAATAATACCTCTTCTATCCAGAGGGAACAATTCATTGTGAAGGCAGGCAGGTAGTCATTGATTTTTCTAGCCATGCAACTTGTCCTGAATTTAAGTTTCTCCATTAAGTTAACTCTCTAAACAGTATATCACTGTTTTCTTTAAGTGCATGATCATGACCTGATGACGGGGAAAAGATGTTGAAAACTGGCGCTGCCATCTCCATTCACATCGCTAGATATTTAGCAGAGGATGGCACCTGCAAAGTGGCTAGATCTCTCAGACGGACTGCCCCTAACATCCTCCTGTTTTCCATACGTTGCACCACACGGTGGCTTTAAAGATGAATTAGCAGCAGATTAAATGTTTAATCAGCATCAGCAGAGATTGCAGCAGAAATGTTGCTTTGACTCCATGTTTTACCTTCAGTACGACTTCTGCTCATTTGATCAGCGTGCATGTGTTTAGGGATGCACAGGGATCGCTACTTGAGCTTCTGACTTTGTCCGAGGACGGTGGATTGGTTTACATGCAGTGTGGAAGTTTTGTGCACGTCCACAGAGCACGTTAAACTGACTCCTTTGTAGGACAGATATTGTATATATGAGATGTTTTTAAATTAGATAATAGATTCAAACTTGTTTATCATGCTATAGGCTTGAGCGATATCACGGTGTTAAGGTATTCAGGGTATTTAAAAATCCAGACAGTATGAATTTTAATACCGTCAAAAATACAAACTACTTTTTTTCATTAAACTGACGCAGATATAACATATCGAGGTGAGGGGTTGTAGTGCACAGCAAATGCCAGCAGGGGTCAGCTCCTATGTAGACTCTCGTTACCGTGGCCACTATGACGGCACTGTGGAAGGCGTTAGCCTTTTAAAGCCTCTCACACTCCATATGAGTCACATATGTACATAAATCTGTTTAGCATGAATCAGAAGGAAATGTGAGAAATATCTGCTCACATTGTCTCCGTGCAGCAGCGAGTTCTCCGCGTCTGAAAGCAGCTGTGATCATACTGAACTTCTGCTCTGATCCGCTGATCTTTTGCTCACAGATTTGCTGATTCAGGTCACAAACTTCACCTCTAAATTGAAGAGGCGGTCCCGAAGCTTCCCGTTAATACCGTCTCTGTTGTCATTGTCACAGAGGGAAGTTTCCGGCTCGACCTTCGATGGCACCTTCTCCACCCACGTACAGGAAGTGCTGAACTCTGCATACAGATGACCCGGCTGACACGGTTTCCCTCGTTTCCTCCTCGTATAGCACATCAAATGTCCTGCAGGGTGGGGACAACTCGTGCCCTACGCACATTTGTACCAATCATTGATGTATCTCAGAGGCGTCTGCTGCGTGCGGCTTCCGCCAAGACGGGCTGATTCATTGTTCGATTGGCTTCACAGAAAAAGTGATAACGCTTTCAAAGATCGTGTTAGACGAGGAAAAAATATCCTCAGCTCACAGTTTGAATAGTTATCATGTGCTTTAATCTGAAAGGGAAAGTTTCCAGTCACGGCGACTTTTAAGCTTTTAGACGAAGAAAAGTTTGACCCGTCTCTCTGCACTTACTGTCACTTTCAGTTCACAGGATGATGAATGACTAATCGAGCCAGCAGAGTCGTCCTCACAGCCACGTTTTACTTGAACCACTCTGACTCTTTATACATTCCTCATGTAGCTTTAGCACCTTGTTCGTCCGCAGGTACACAGAAAATCCATTCCAGCTGCTATTTCCTGCCTCTGATGAAGCTCACACAGACTGAGGAGTGAAACAGTACAGTCACACACAAACGCTTTCACTGTGAGGGACAAGGAGAGTTTTAATGCTCTAAAATCACAAACAAGAGAAGGTGGAACTTAAATAAATCTGACTGCTGGATGATGTCACATCCTTTACAGAGGAAAACAAACAAAAACATTCAGAGGGTTAAAGTCAGTCAGCAGCTTCTTCCTTAAAAATAAAGTTCTCCTAAAGTGAAGCTGCTCCATCGTCCCCTCTGGGCCTCCGTACATGTGTGGTGGTGACTGTGTCTGCAGAGACTCTGTCCTCTGACTGGATTTTACTGTTCTGATTTGTTCTGGTTGACTCGGGACATTTCTGGGCAGAGCTTGTGTGTTTCCTCCAGCCAATGACATGTTGCTGCAGGAGCTGGGGATCGAACCCCTGACCTTCCGACCTCACCCACAGCCGCCCCCCGTTTTAAAAAACTGTTACAGGACAAATGGTGATGATAACTAGCACAAAATCTTTCTGTGAAAATAACAAGAATTAAATCATATGGAAGTCTTCAGTGTAACACGGATTCATCTGAGATTTTCTGGGGGTTTTTTCTGAACACATGAAAAGTTGACATTTGAGAAAAGTTTTAGAATTTTCTTTTCTTCTTTACAATAAATACAATGAAACACAAACACTGTCGATTAAAGGGCTCTGCTTCCTGCAGCATTTCCTTCAATACTCTTTTGTTTTTTTTGTAAATGCTGCCTGAAATGTCAACGTTGAGGTTTGTCACATTTAGTGATAATTAAGACTCTTTTTTCCAGGTAGAACTCACAAAGGTTTACATGAGTAACTGCACATTTATCTATGTAGTTTTTCTTTCTTGATCCCTTTACTCAAACACATTACAGCTTCAGCATCTTGAGATGAGACAGATACCTTTCATTAACTTCTGTTCCCCGCAGCTCCACACATATTCAGTGCTTCATCTCTGTGATTTAAGTGTAACCTGAGCAGCAGATGAGGACGTAGCATGCACAAATAAAGGCGGTGTAGAGACGATGATCTCGCTCTCTTAACGGCTGCATCGGGCTCTCTGCAGGAGGGGACCGCAACATGAGGCATGCATCAGGCATGCCTTCATGAGAAAAACAGTCCGACACCTCAGACAGCAACCAGCGATGATGATGTGTCATTTACAAAATCAGGCATGAATTCTAAAGTGGAATAAATCTGACACACATAGAAACAGACTTTCAGTGTAGATTTCTCTTTTTTCTGTTTAATATTGACTCTCCTTCGGTCTGCTGTCACGCCTGTCTGCTCTCTCTGCCGGCCTGCTGCAGGAGGTTATGAAGAGTGTGTGTGTGTGTGTACTTGAAAGGAAAGAAAAGGTGACAAAAGAGAGCACGAGCATTTGTTACAGTCTACCTGCTTACTCTGCAGACGCCTGCTGATGGATTTTTAGCAAATGTTAAAGGAGCAGGGGCCACACACTGTTTTCTCTGCACGATCAAAGGCCTTTCTCCCTCTATTATTTGCATTCATTTCACCTGCAGGCTGAGAAGTGTGTATTATATTATGCTGCTGAACCTGAGTGTGTGTGTGTGTGTAGAGAGAGGGATCGTGCTCTGTTTAAGCCTCCTCTGTCAGGTGTTAGACGCCACATTCATCAGAGCAGAAAAGAGCCGAGCGGTTTTCAGCAAAGGGCAGCTTGACGTCAGGAAAACACATCGCTGCTGTTCAGAGAGAAGGAACTCACATGTCCAAAAGTAAAGTGATCGGAGTTCCACATCCAGTTAATCAGTTTGTCCTGAAGGATTTAAAGGGCCGGCGCACCTTTCCGTCCCCCCACAGAGAGAGCATCTGTAAGTTGCAGCTTGCAGTGAAACGTGGAGTAATGAGGGGTTTAATATTTGTCATTTTAAGTCTCACTTATTAGACTGACAAAGATTCCTCAGCCTGCATTAATGGGCAGGATCTTTGGCAAATCATTTAGGGTTAATGAACTCTGATATTCATCAGTGTTACAGCCTGAAAAATCATTCTAATTACACTTTGCACAACTTGGCCTTACACGTGAAATTCCAAGCTGAAGTTAGGGACCGTGCGATGGCAGTGATGCATCACGCAGAAAACTCCTGAAAAGCTCCTGACATTTCCAGGAGGAGCTGCATGTGTGAACGCAAACAGACTTCACCCGGAGTGTCTCCTCCATTGTATTTATTCTGCAGAAAGTCAGAGTGAGCTGATGTGAGAACGCAGCAGGATATAATCAGGAGAATTCACCTGGAGCCAGTGGGAGGGGGTGGTGATGTTTATTCCCTGTGATCACTGAACGACCACAGACTGTCTGCACGTCACCTCTACCATCTCCGTGCTCTAATGAACCTGCTGCTGCATGTTTCCTGTTCTCCAGTATGTTCTTCTCCACTCTTTAGTTCACATTGAGATTCTCTTCAACTACACGTAGCATTGATACAAAGACACATATTCTCATTATAGCGTTGTGTAGCGGACTCTGTATTTGAAAACCGTTTAGCAAAAAAAGATCAGGATTTTTTAGCCAACAGCGGTACATCTTGAACTTTTACAAAAAAAGTTTGAGGCTGGATGGACTTAAAGTTAAAGGCAACACAAAGTCAGCTACCTGTTTGACCACCTTCATTACTCTCCGTCCTGTCGTCGCCCCAAACCAACAAACAAACATTGACATTTCCCCATGATCCCTTGTTGACTGTTAGGAATTCTCAAAGAGCTCCCAGAGCCATGAATCAAATGTCAGCCGTGGTGCTGCGGTGGAGCCGTATCAATATCTGATGATGTATGGCTGGCTGTAGGGCCTTTTGGCCACAGCAGCACCCACAGAGCTGACACCGAGGCCGGTCAGAGCGAGTCCCCCAGCAGGGGGGACGGACGCTGGATAAATGACTGAGGGGAATGGACTCTCAACACTGCACAGAACTCTTTACTCCATTACAACAACTATTACTTTTATATACAAACAAAGTGTCAGCCAAGAGATTTAAGATGCTTTTGTAATTTAACTCCATTTTTAAACACTTTAAACTTTTATATTTTTGCATTAAATGTAGTTTTGTTGACTTGAAGAATGCACTATAACTAAAGGTCATTCTGTCAGGGTCCTCTCTGTAATGATGTCAGACCCTTAAAATCAAAATCTGAGTCCATCAGGGACAAAATAAAGAAGTTCTGTTGGATGTCATTTTCTCTGATTTGTCCCAAAAGGTAACATTGCAGCCCTAACAGTCTGTTCTGCTGCTGCAAGATGAAGCAATCTACTGGAACAATTCCAAACTTTCTGAACCTTTAAGTTTAAAATCTAAATCTAAATCTAAAAAATAAGGCAGAATTAACCTTGGAGGAAAGCTGCTCTTGAGGAGTTTATTTCCTGTACATTGTTTCCCAGTCAGTACATCATGTCACAGACATTTCCTGACAGCGAGACAGAAAGTAGACGCAGTGTTTCCCTCGTCTGCGTCTCTTAATCTTGTCGCCGAGAGAGAAGCGGTGCTTGGCAACAGACGTTCCCTGCAACGTTCAAACGTTGGCGCCAGGGTTTTGAAGTCTCGCTGATTGCCAGGGTCGAGCTCGCCAGAGGAGCCACAACGGTATCTTCAAGAGCAGCAGAGATGGAGGTGCAGGCGCCTCGTCTGGGCGTAGCCGGCACAATCATCCACCCTTTGGAGGGAGAGCGGTTTAAAATGACTGGAGAGCATGAAAGAGCTTTTTCCCTCCACTCTCCCACATCTCCACGCCTCTGCACATGTGGACGCGGTAAACTCTGGTTTGTCGTTGTTATTGTGGCTCTGCTTCGAGGAACATCTCACAGACTTCAGGTTGAAACAGAGAAAAGAGTCCGACTGATAAATCTGTGAGCAAACCAATATGTGCCTTTTATTAAAAAACAATGTACCACACCTCTGTCATGATAAAAGTGTAGCCCCGACCTCTCCTGAATGATATCGTGTTATGATGATTATTTGATAGAACATATTTGACTTGAAAAAAACCCTGAACCTGAAATCATCCTGCATCAGCTCGTCTTTAGGAGAGATAGCACACCGGACCTCCTCCTCCCCTTCCTCTTCCTCCTCTTCCTCCTCTCCATCGTCCTCGTCCTCCTCCTCCTCCTCTCCTTCCTCCTCCCCCTCCTCCTCCTCTCATTTCCTCATCTCATCTCCTCTGTCTCCATCCTGAGCACTCGTCTCCTCCTCTCTCTCTCCTCCCCTCTCTCTCTCTCTCCCTCTCTGGGGGGGGGGGGTCATGTTATCTTTTCTCAGGAGTCCCTCTGCTGGTCTTTGGTGAATAATGTATAAAGCCGGCGGTGTGTGTTTTACACCGCTCCTGACATTATTAAGTGGTTTCAGGCATATCGCTGCTTTTATCTGCAGCGTGGAGGTTAATCAGAGGGGATTTATACCAAACCTCTCGCTCTCTGTCCTCTGATTCTTTTCCCTGACACATATTTAGTCCATGCAGCTTTCTTTATTCTGTGGTAAAATGTTATAAATCAGGGATCAATGAGCAGCTTTGTGGTGCTACATCTGAAACTAAAACAACTGATGCTGCATGAACTTATTTTTAACCAGAGCGACAGAGAAAGTGCAGCGTCCTTTTTCTGCTTCCTCAATGATGTCAGTCACAATAATTATCATCATAAATCAAGGTTATTGATTCTTAAAGGTGACATATTATGAAAAATCCTCTTCTACAGTGTTTCTGAACATATATTTGGGTAACCTGAGTGTCTACTGATCCACAAAATGTGAAATAAACCCATCCAGTCCTTTGTTTGTGGTCTGCATAAGTCTCAACACAGAGAAAAATGCTCCGTTTCAAATGTGCTCTCCTTGTGATGTCACAGTGGGATTCTGGTAAAAAAAAAATTAAAGAGACATTTAAAGAGACACACACACCAAAACGGAGCGTTCTGAGAGAGCTGGTTTATACAGGGTCACAAACCTCCTCTGGTGCTTGATTCATGTTATATTTTGATCAAAGCACAGCACAGATGTTTCATTTAGACCACAGGGGGACTGTTTGAAAAGGTGGAGGAGGGGGATAATATGTCCTCTTTAAAGCTTCAGCATAAAGGATGTGAAAGTCTGTGACAATTAAAACAGGACTTTATTTTGAAATACACCGTCAGAAATCACTTCCTGGTTCTTCCTGGTGACGTAACCAATGTTATTTTCTAAAAAGATGTAAGCATGATGATTACCTCTGAATATGTGTCATCTCTGACATCACAAAGGAACTCGTCTCCTCTTTTTAAGTCTGACATCAGAATCAGTGATCGCTCAGCGTAAAGAGAACTTGGATGAAACAGAGAAACATTTGAAGGAGGGCTGCTGGAGGTGAATCGTGAAGCTGGCACACATTGTTCACATTGTTTCCAGGTTACAAACATGCTAAACATGTTGGCCGCTCTGATAGCGCGTGTGTTGTCTTACGAGCTGTGTTTGTTTGATCAGATGAACAGAGTTTAAACTGATAATGAGTTTCAGAGTCAGTGGCGCTTAACATCTGTGGTCGGTGGTTCTGATTCAGTGGCTTCAGCGCATTTTTGGCTTCACGGTTTGGTTTCATTTCCCAAATTAATGTTTGGATTGAGGCTTAAGAGCATTAGAGGACGGGAACAGATGTAACCAATCAGAGGACGCATGAAGTTAGCTGTGACCAAAGTTTGGTAAAGACTGTTTGATTGGTGGTTTATTTCATCCATGAGTTACTGGATGGTGGTGTGAACATATGTCCTGATCATTCTCAAAGTGTTGGCAGTGATGTTCAGTTTTTAAAGCTGACTGTTTGTTGCCTTGGATACTGTTCAGCTACAGACTGACATCCTGACAAAGTGCAGGAACATCACCTCAGCATGATTTCAGACTAGAGTCTAAAACGTGAACTTTTAATGACACTCTAATCTGACTGGAAATTTCATCTGACAACAACAATTTATGTTTTCAGAGGCTGTTAACATTTTAACAATGACCAGGCCCTCCTGCAGAAATGTCTAGACCCCTGAAAGACCCAGTGATTGGTATCTCCCAGGATCTATTAACATACGCACATTCAATCAGTACTGTTAGCGCTAGCCTCCTGGCTAACTTCAGCTCCCTCTCTTTGTTTCTTTATGAGGTAATGGTGAGTATGTCAGTGTCAAATAAAATGTGTTTTTGTTGCTTAAAATGATGACGGACCATGTTTGTTTTTCTTTGCTAACCTCTGCGGTCCCTCCCCATGTGACTGGGCCCCAGAAAGCTTTATCCCCTTTATCCCCCTTTATAGGCGGCCTTGACAAAGACTAAAACTCTTGAGTCAGGATGCTAGTCTGCTCACCATGATCAGATCTTTATCCTTTACATTGTTGTATTCATGCAGCAACAACAAGCGCATCGCCCCATGTTTGCAGAATCTGCTTCCATGTATTCATGTAGAAATCTGATTATCTGTTGATCCTGTTTGAATGTCGACACCACATTTGTTCAGATCCATCTTGCAGAGGTCAAGAATCTTGGACACCTGTACAAAGTGTCATGGCAGAGGTAACAGAGAACCTTCAGTTTGACCTCCTGAAGTCGTCATCTGCGCTTTGAGCCTGGTTAAAGACTGCATCGTGTGTTCTTTGTCATCTTCCCTCCTTGATTCACAGTTTTGATATTTCCGTACAGTAGAACTGGGCCACAGGGATTGATCGTGGCCCCAATTGAAGAACAGAAAATAAATAATGATCCACTTCTATGTTTAGCATCGTCGCTGGGAAGACGGTGTCCTTGGTTTCTAGATGAGGCCGTCCTTCTTGTGGTAAACTCTGATCCTTACCACATGCACCAGGCTCACCGTCTCGGCCTCCACCTTTTCACTCCTAATGAGGAATCGCTGCTTGAGCTCGGCTTAATGTTGGAAACCTGTGGTGAGGCATCCCGTCTCCCCCTTTTCCTCACCCTCAATCGGGGGGAAAGAGGAAGGTGGAATGAGCAGAAGCGAAGATCAATGTAGGATCTCTGTCGCTTCCTCTCTCTTTTTCTCGTCTTCTCCTCCATGCGTCTTTGTTCTCTCTCAAAACCAGAAAAGGGAAAAAACCTCTTCACATGAAGACGACGCCCCGCTGTTCCGGCTAAAAGTCTGACACACAAACATGCACGCAGAGAGAAATCTGGTCCACGGGCTGCGGGGCCATCTGGCCGTCGTGCAGGAAAAAGGTTGGATGTAGTTGGAGGCGAGGTGCGGGAGTGTTTCACAGCTCGCTCTAAACTTGGACTCCCTTCAACCTCACTGCTTTGTCATCGCACGACACAACAGCGCCTTTTTTTTTTTTATACTGTCAATAAAGGACACAGAAGAAGGACCAGCCCGGGCATGTCTTCTTCTCTCCTCTTGTGATAGAGATCTGGAGGACAGAGAGAAGGAGATTCAGGAGTCAGAGTGATTCTACATGAGAACAAACAAGAAGGAAATCTGTCTCACCACGAGGAGTCGAGCTTTCTGAGAGTCTAAAAAGCCCCCGGAGGCAACGCTGCCACCAAATGAATAGATATCCATTTTCAAAAGGCTTGGGCTCTGCTCAGACGGCAGGCGGAGACGGGGGAGAGAGAGGGTGGGGGTGTAAGGGGGGGGTGGGGGGGGGAGATATCCAGGCAGAGGGCAGACACTATTAAAACTCGGGAGAATGAATTGTTAAATACCTCTATAAAGAAATATAAGACATGGCCCCATTTTTATGCTGCCTGGGCCGCTCTGCAGGCCGGTGATAAGGTGCTGGGCTGGAGCGTGTGTGTGTGTGTGTGTGTGTGTGTGTGTGTGTGTGTGTGTGTGTGTGTGTGTGTGTGTGTGTGTCTTCTTGAGGGTTGGTAAAATCAAACCCACATCCATACACACACACCCTGTGCTACACTGACTATGAGCCGTGACGTTTTAAGACACGAACACACACACAATCAACATGGCCGCCTTCATTTTAACACCCAGCATATGGAGAACGCTTTGGACCGCCTTAAAATAAAATCACAGATGAATCTTCAGTCATTTCACTGTGAGGGATTCATGCTAAAAAATGATTTATAGTATTTCTTTCCTCTCACACACACACACACACACATTCCAGCGTGCAGAGACTTCGAGGTCAGGCAGCAGCAGAGAAAATTTCCAGGTTGACATTTTGTGTTTCTGGCACAATATTGACTTCTCAGGGAGCCAGCAGGAGGATTGTTGGTGACATTACCTCGGAAAGAGATGCAGAACTGTTTACGTGTACAAACAGACGAGGAGGGGGAGGGGGGGGGAGGAAGAGGAAGAGGAAGGGACGGACGGACGGAAAAAAATATGGAGAGTTATGTGCAAAAAATAGGTCAGCAAGGCATGCAAAGATCTCAATCTTTATCTTTACATTCACATATTTCTACCGCCAGAACCTTGCGGCACACAAAACCTTCCAGCTACTGTGATCAATATCGTAAAGGGGGTGTCAGTAGAAATGTTTGTAGAAATTGGCCCCTCCTCCTGGGCTCAGCGCCACCAGGAGTGCACGCCCACTCACTGAAAGGGATCTGGATCAGTTATGTTCTGTGCTGCAGAACCTCCACTTCATTTAGGCTGATTGGAGAATTGCTGCAACAATTCTCCTCTGTCGCAGCTGAAACAGTTTCTAAATAACTCCCGCTGCTTGATTCTCTCCCGAGGAGGCCCAGAGGAGCTTTTAGCCAATTGGTCAGAACTAATGCAGGAGCGAGAGAGAGAGAGACGCCAGGTGGGACGAGAAACACAGCAGACACTCTGCAGATTCTACCTGAGATGTGTTCAGAGTGGAGCTGACATCAGTTATGTAGAAAAAAAAAGAATTCCCACATGCATGTGTAGCGGAGGAGCGACGTTAACCTTGATGCTCGTTGGAGAGGAAGCATGCTGTCCTGCTGCACGCCGTCCCTCCTTCTCGCTGTGCAGCAGGTCGCACTGATGATCTGTCTGACGGAGATCCTTGGCCTCGTTTTTCTGCCACATTAGGCCCACTGAAGGTGGCACTCAACTCCCCGCTGAGGGGGGGAGAGAGAGTGTGTGTGTGTGTGTGTGTTGAGAAAAATGATACGAGAGGGATGCAGCTGCAGAGAGATATTTAGATATGAGCTCAAATAAACAGAGAACAGATCACATCATATTTTCCTCATGTTGTTTCCATCACTTCAGATCGCACGATGAGGAAATGATAGACTCTGACTCACTGGTGGCTCCTCTGCCCTGACACATCACTGCCCTCTATCACGAGAAGACAGGAGAGAGGAATCTGATAACACAGGAGGGGGAGGAGGAGGAGGAGGAGGAGGGGGAGGACGAGGAGGATGAGGAGGAGGAGGAGGAGGGGGAGGAAGAGGAGGAGGAGGAGAAGGGGGAGGAGGAGGAGGAGGGGGAGGAAGAGGAGGAGGAGGAGGAGGAGGGGGAGGAGGGGGAGGAGGAGAAGGGGGAGGAGGAGGAGGAGGAAGAGGAGGGGGAGGAGGAGGAGGAGGAGAAGGAGAAGGGGGGGAGGAGGAAGAGGAGGAGGAGGGGGAGGAGGAGAAGGGGGAGGAGGAGGAGGAGGAAGAGGAGGGGAGGAGGAGGAGGAGGAGAAGGGGGGGAGGAGGAAGAGGAGGGGGAGGAGGAGGAGGAGGAGGAGGGTAAAAGGAGAAGAGAAGAGGAAGAATAAAAGGCCAGAATCAGACCTTGAACGGCAAGAAGAGAAAAAGAGGAAATGTGAATTGTCAGAGAGGTGAGGGGGAGGTAAGGAGGGGGAGGGGGGACAAAGAGCCGGGCCGTGTGCCAGGGTCTATTCCACCTTTGCTCTCGGTCGTCTCTGAGCTGCCACCTCCTCTCACCTCTGTAATGTCATCAATGAAAAGGCCTTTAGGAGGATGGAGGACTTGACTCGGGGTTCAGATTGTGACCGACACCAGCTGACGCTGCCAAACCAAGCAGGGTTCAGCTGCCATTAATTGGATGTCACTTTCAGGTACGAGCAACAAGGCTGCGATTCTTTAACTCGTGCTCCTACTGAATCTGAAACTCCTGCTACGTTTGAAGTACGGAGAATAACCTCGAAACAAGGCTGGTGTTCTGTCAGGAGGAGCAGGAACACATTTTATATGAACATGAATAAAGAAACAGAATCTATCAGTATGTGACACAACAACAAACATATTTAGTTTAACTCTGTACTGTTGCTGCTTCTGTGAACACTGGCTGATGATTATTTTAATAGTTGATAAATGTTGTAATTTTTTATTCTATGAAAAGCGAACACTGTAAGAATGTATAAAAGTCGTGGTGGACGGTCACACTGGCGACCGACTCGTTTACAATAAACGACCGTAGCTCACAATTTACATGCTCTCACTGAACGACTGATTGTCAGGCTCGACACTTTTACTGAAACATTTCTCCTGCTATTAACTCACCTTTTTCAGCCTGTGATTGACAACACCATAATACACATGGAACGTTCTTCGACCTGGTTTTGAGTATTTTATATTTCAGATGTAATGCTCAGATGACTGTTGGGTGGGGGTTGTTGCTGCTGTATCAATCCAATGATGAAATCGTGAAACAGACTGTGGATTATTCTACGGTTTAATCGGCCGAGGTCAGACAGTTACAACAGAACACAAATTGTTAACAATCACGGACCGACAATGTACTGACAAAGTTTCTATGTTCACAGACTTGCTTATATTCTGCTAGAAGGTACATCCTACAAATTCTTGGCTACTTTGGTACATCTCTAAAAGGCAAGAAAGAAGACATCAGCTTGACTCGTAAATGTCAGACATGTACATTTCATTCTTAGCTTTGCTACAACAGACAGTTTGCTCCAAACCAAATATAACTCTGCTGCTGTGAGATGTTTTACATAGATATGGTTACAGCTTCAACCTAAGAGTCTACCTCTTGGTAGACAGATTTAAATAGTTCATTGACAAAGTTACCAAAATGTATGAATTCATGAAAATTCGTACTATCAATGACTTACTCTGTGTTTGAAATCTTTTAATGATTGATTACTTTGAGCCGGATGTTCTAGTAGCATGACTCGTGAGCGATGTGGAGAAACTTTCTTTGTCATCTCTTCATTTTGTTTTTGTCTCTGTTACATGATCTGCACTCAGAGTCAGAGCCTGACAAACACTCTAAGACTGATCGGTCAAGCATAAAGTAAACAACACGAGTTAAAATAAGTTCAGGGGATCTGTTTCCTGTCCTTTGTTTCTTTATCTCCGAGCTGACCTGTCATGTTTCTGTTAGCCGGCTCGAGAAGTGCATCACTGCGTCTCTTGATCTTTGGCTTTCCCCGACACCTCTCTGTTCTTTCTCTGCTCTTCTCTATAAAAAAAAAAAATCTTCAGACTGACCAGAGTCACAGCAACAATATGTCCAACATGTCCTCCACCCACCACACCGCCCGCTGAGCGCTCCTCCACCGCCAGCTCCCACTGTGAGAGTATTTCACAGCCCTGACAACGGCTATAATGTGCAATATGCTCGCTAATTCACTCCCTCTCTGCTTCTCGCTGTCTGCTTTCACCCTTAATCTCTCTCTCTCTCTCTCTCTCTTTCCTCCTCTCTCTCTGTGCATCCGACACGGAGGCATCTGTTGATGTCCGTTCAGCTGCCGGGCGCTCAGTGTGTCCAAAAGGCGCCCTCGTCTCCCAGTGATCCGTTTACGCTGTACAGTCGGCGTGAAGGCCGCTGGGAGACTAAGCTCTTAATTACCACGAGAGTAAAGAGCATTAAGGGTTGGCAGAGGCGTTGATATGATGCTGCATCTGTTGAACACTACGAGTCCACTGTGATGTTGATGTTCACGTCAGAGATGCTCAGTGAGAAAGACTTTCAATTTGCACGGGTGTTTTGATTTTCCAAAGTGGTGCTTACACACTGAACATTTCATGTGCATGGTGAAATGTTAAAATGTCAAATAAATCAATAAAAACAGTTTGTGTTCATGATGACTCATCAGTAATGTACATGTATCTTCATACATTAATTCATGCATTAACTGAGGTGTTTCAGTCATGATGAGTTACCTGCAATTTCTACATACTCCACGGTCTGTCAGCGCCGCCCACTACAGCGCTGTTCGCTGCCAATCATCGTGTTTCCATAGTGATCACCTGAGTGTGCCTGCAGCTCCACTATGCTCTGCTCCGTTTCAAACACTTATCGAGTCTGTTGTCAACGAAGCTCGCTGCGAGCATGCGTCAAGCTGGACAGAATAGATCGACCCAGACAGGAAGTCAGACAAGGACAGGCACCAAGCATCTGGTCACTTTCAAAATAAAACACAATATACGGACAGCCGATCCTCTCTTCCATCACTTTATGAACATGACGTCAAAACAGGATGAACAACAAATCAACCTCAGAAATCAAAGCAACATGTTGTTTGCATTTTTTTCTCTAAATTCCCACGTGATCTTGTAGTTCTCCTGTGATCTTGTGAAACCCGTGTGTACAGCTGCTGATGGCTGCGCACACGCTCCAGAAACGGACCCAGTGGGGCAGAGCGCGCTCCGTCAGGTGGAGCAAAACCGTGACGCTGATGGTATGCAGCGTGCACGAGCTATGTGGAAAACGCAGGTTTGGTCAGTTGTTTGTCTTCTCCCTTAAACTGAAGACTTACCAGTGAAGAAATCATGAAGCAAGCTCATGACTCCTGATGATGAAAACACCTTAGTGTATGCATAAATGAATGTATGAAGATAAGTTAAACTCATATTTCATCATGAACAGATGCATACAGTCATGGACCCTTACCTAAAGCGTTACCAACATGTTTCTGTCTGTTCACTAAAACAACATTTAGAGTTTGTTTGTCTGTTCTCTTCGCTTCAAAGGAAAGTCGATATTTGGACTCTGACGCTGCAGAATGAAAACCCGTGCAGTCTGTCTTCAGTGATTTTGTGCCGTAGAATTTAAGGGAGCGTCTGTGTTTTTCAGGACTTTGCCGATTCAATATTCCACTTGGTGAGGGAGAAGTACCGGTCGCTGGTGGGCGGCTGCAGTCCTGCGCACGCCCGGCACAAATCCCTGGCAGGCATCGTAATGACCCGAGGTATGGCAAATTTCATTGACTTTTATATTTCACTTTGAATTATTGAAGTGGTGCAATATACAGAGAGGGAGGAAGAGGGGTGGAAATGAGGAGGAATTGTAGATGGGGAGAGAAATGATAAACTGGAGGTGGGAGGAGAGAGTCGGTGCTGTAGCGGGAGAATATACCTTCCTGATAAATTATTGACTGTTCACAGTCTCTGAGGAGAAGGAGACATGGTGGTGAGTGTCAGTCAGCCCCTCTGCAGGCCGGACTCGCTGTGCTCAGCCCGCTCTGACAGCACTTCCTGATGCCACGGAGGAAATCTTAACTAGATCAGCTTAAAACTTAATCTGAACCCCAGCTGGGTGACACAGGTTGTGGAGGAGTAGGGGGAGGAGGAGGAGAGGGAGGAGGAGGACGATGAGGAGGAGGATGAGGAGGAGGAGGAGGAGGATGAGGAGGAGGAGAGGGAGGAGGAGGAAGATGAGGAGGAGAGGGAGGAGGAGAGAGGAGGAGGAGGAGGAGGATGAGGAGGAGGAGAGGGAGGAGGAGGATGAGGAGGAGGAGGATGAGGAGGAGGAGAGGGAGGAGGAGAGAGGAGGAGGAGGAGGAGAGAGGCGGAGGAGAGGAAGGAGGATGAGGAGGAGGAGAGAGGAGGAGGAGGAGGAGGAGAGAGGCGGAGGAGAGGAAGGAGGAGGAAGCTTTTCTCCTCTCCTGCAGCATGAAATGAGTTATTACTACACATTCATCTTTCATGCTTTATTTATCTTTCATGTGTGCTGTTTGTTGCTCATTACATCTGAGCCTCCCACATCTACACGAAGCACACACACACACTCACACACACGTACACAGTATACACACACAAATTTACACACACACACTACACATCTCTCTTGTAACACTGTGCACTGAATGATGCACAAAAACATCTGGATGAAGTTCACACAAATCAAGCGGTCTTGTTTCTCTGAGTTTGAGTTTGAAAATCATTTTTGCTGGTAAAGAAACATCATGTGATTCAGTGTGGAGCGCTCAGGCGC